>NC_080540.1:150805858-151108888 GCF_028640845.1 Ahaetulla prasina
TAGCGGCGTTTTGAGGGTAGGAGTTGAAACAGTTTATGTCCAGGATGCGAGGGATCTGCAAATATTTTCACGGCCTCTTCTTGATTCGTGCAGTATACAGGTCCTCAATGGAAGGCAAGTTGGTAGCAATTATTTTTCTGCAGTTCTAATTATCCTCTGAAGTCTGTGTTTTTCTTGTTGGGTTGCAGAACCGAACCAGACAGTTATAGAGGTGCAAATGACAGACTCAATAATTCCTCTGTAGAATTGGATCAGCAGCTCCTTGGGCAGTTTGAGCTACTGAGTTGGCGAGAAAGAACATTCTTTGTTGTCCTTTTAATGATGTTTTGATGTTAGCTGTCCATTTGAGATCTTGCGATATGATAGAACCCAGAAATTTGAAGGTTTCTACTGTTGATACTGTGTTGTCAAGTATTGTGAGAGGTGGAAGTATGGAAGGGTTTTTCCTAAAGTCTACCACCATTTCTACGGTTTTGAGTGTGTTCAGTTCCAGATTGTTTTGGTTGCACCACAAGGCTAGTCGTTCGACCTCTCGTCTATATGCGGATTCGTCATTGTCTCGAATGAGACCAATCACTGTTGTGTCATCTGCGAACTTCAGTAGCTTAACAAATGGATCATTGGAGATGCAGTCATTGGTATACAGAGAGAAGAGAAGTGGGGAGAGCACACAGCCTTGGGGCGCCCCTGTGCTAATTGTACAGGTATTCGATGTGATCTTGCTTAGCTTCACCTGCTGCTTCCTGTTTGTTAGGAAGCTTGTGATCCACTTACAAGTCTGTTCCGGTACCTGTAGTGTAGCTTACAACACTATCATCAAGTGTTGTAAGTGTTGTACCTTGATGAAGGTATCTTTTCTTTTATGTACACTGAGAGCATATGCACCAAGATAAAATTTTTTTTTTGTTTACATTTATACCCCGCCCTTCTCCGAAGACTCAGGGCGGCTTACAGTGTATAAGGCAATAGTCTCATTCTATTTGTATATTTTTACAAAGTCAACTTATTGCCCCCCCAACAATCTGGGTCCTCATTTTACCTACCTTATAAAGGATGGAAGGCTGAGTCAACCTTGGGCCGGGCTCGAACCTGCAGTAATTGCAGGCTACTGTGTTCTTAATAACAGGCTTTTACCAGCGTGAGCTAAACCGGCCCCTATTCCTTGTGTGTCCAAATTCCTTGTGTGTCCAATCACACTTGGCCAATAAAATTCTATTCTATTCTATTCTATTCTATTCTATTCTATTCTATTCTAAAAGTTCTTAAGGTTATGCAAAGGACATAAACTAAACCATATAGGAAAAATAGATCAAAATAAGGTAAAGGTAAAGGTTCCCTTCGCACATATCTGGTCCCAGAAGGCTTCAGGGGGGCTTGCCAGGCCCAAAACGGGCACGCATGCGGAGGGGGGGGGTGTCACGTGCACATGCGCAGTGGGAGCAGGGGTCACATGTGCATGCATGGGGGAGTGGGAGGTCATATGTGCATGTGCGGGGGGTGGGCCCATGTGGGGGTATTGCATTATGGGTGTGGGCACGAACGCGCACGACTCCCTACCCCACACTCGCCTTACTTTTGGCATGCAACGGAAAAAAGGTTAGCCATCACTGATATATATAGTATTGTTGTATTAGTGTTTGTTTGTTTATTACATTTATTTGCTGCCCATCTCATTGTCACAAGACTCTGGGCAGTTTACAGTCCAATAAAACTTAAACAGATTAAAACAGTCATGTTTATGTTGTTAACTTTGTAATCTTTTCTGGAAATCTGTAAGCAAATCAGAGACAGACGTGACTGGAACAGCACTTAAGCCTAGTAAAACAAACAAAAAATTGAGATGCTGAGAGGATTTTTTTTTTTTTTACAAAGGGTTAGATTGGTGATGGAAGATTAATAGAACACACATCTGATGGAATGTGCTGAAGAAGGCAAGACTGGTCATTCAAATGTATCCATCTTCAAGGACATATGGGCAAAAATACCGATGACCAGTGCAGGACTGCAAAGGTACAAAAAGAAGCACTCCTTCAAAGTTTGCCCCTCCATTTGCCCCTAAAAATGTGCTATTCTGACAGCCACCAAGCAATACTGAGATAAGATTGAAGGACTTTCGCCTACTTATAATATATAGAATGCACTAATAATATATAGAATGCACTATAGAATGCACTAATAATTGGAAACAGGATATGTTGCCAGGGGACAGCATTGCAAATCATCTGTAATATAAAGAATTGGAGTCCTACCCTGTTGGATCTCTTGTTCTTTTTCAATGTGTAGATTGTGATAAGTGGAACTACAAAGAATCTGCATTTACCTACCTATGCCTTTTTTCAAGAAAGGACTAGAGCAGGGATGTCCAAACTTGCCCCCTTGAAGAGTGGTGGACTTCAACTCCCAGAATTCTCCAACTAGCAACTTGCTTAAATTTATAGCTCATGCTGGCTGGGGAATTCTGGGAGTTGAAGTCCACCACTCTCCAAAGGGCCAAGTTTGGACACCCCTGGACTAGAGGGAAAGAGCCAATAGGGAATGCAAATAGCAGAGAAGAAAAGGAATTTCTCATTGGAAGATGCATCTCCCACAAGAATTGCTCTAGCTGTAGAGCAGTAGGCCCAGGAGTAAAATGCTCCCGGTTTGGACCGGATCACCTGATCCGGTAGTGATGGCAGCAGGTGGTTTGGAGAACCAGTAGATAAAATGCTTTTAAAAGGCTCTGACGATCCCAGCTGAGTTGCCTGATCGTCAGAGGCTTTTTTTTCTTTTAAAGGCAAAAAAAAAAAAAAGAAAGAAAGAAAGAAAGAAAGAAAGAAAGAAAGAAAGAAAGAAAGAAAGAAAGAAAGAAAGAAAGAAAGAACCTCTGACAATCAGGCAACTCAGCTGGGATCGTCAGTGCCTTTTAAAAACCTCTTCAGCCGAAGAGGTTGTAGGAAAAAAATGCTTTTACAAGTAAAAAAAAAAGTTGGCCATGCCCACCCAGTCACATTAAACCCCCACCACCACCATCAAGCCACGCCCACAGAACCAGTAGTAACAAATTTTTCATTTCACCCCTGAGTGGGCCCCAACCTTATGGGCATCAGGGACTGGATCTGTGAAGAGAGGTTTATCCATGGACCGGAGGGGACGTGGTTTTGTGTGCTGCCGGATGGGACTTTGCTTGTTTATGCGGACCAGTTTCTGGCCACGGACCAGGGGTTGTGGACCCCTGCTGTACCCCTGCTATAGGGGATTGGTTAGATATATGTGTGCAGCACAAAGAGGAATCATTCTAGAATACCACTAAAGAGTTTGATTTGCTCCATCAGTTCATGCATTTGGCATCATCTAAGTCAGGGGTGTCAAACTCGAGGCCCCGGGGCAAGATCCGGCCTGCAGGGTCTTTAGAACTAGCCCACAGGGTTGCCCTGGAAACAGCGAAGGACCAGCCTGCGGTGCCTCTGCCAGCAAAAACTGAGCTTGGGAAGGCCACCTGCAGCCCTCCCAAGCTCCGTTTTTACTGGCAGAGGGTTGCGGGAGGCCGTTACAGCTGAAAACAGAGCTTGAGAGCCTGTTTTCACTAGCAGGACACTTGGGCTGCCATAGGCGCCCCCAACACAAATGATTTCGAGCTGGCCATGCCCCCCCCCGACCCCCCGAGGTCAAACACACCCTGATGCGGCCCTTGATGAAATTGAGTTTGACACCCCTGATCTAAGTAGTAGAAAGAAGGGATCTAAAGGCTAATGATAACTGCTGCAGAATAGGAAAGTGAAAGGAAGACATCGTGTAATACGCATAGAGAGAAAAAAATAGTTACAAAAAACGTACAGATAATCCTTGACCTATGACCACAATTGAGAACAGAATTTCTGTTGCTAGGCGAGGTGGTTGTTAAGCATATCATGCCCAATTTTATGACCTTTTGTTGTGTCTTGCCCGCTCTCACGGCAGCCGGGGCCTTCTTATCTGCTCCCGAACACGGAGGAATGTATGCCTCCCGGCCCCAGTCCTGGCTTCATGCCCAGACAAGCTGAAGAGGAGGGGGCACCTCCCGGTCCCAGCCCTGGCTCCATGCCCAAGCAGGCTGCAGAGGAGGGAGCATCCCCCGGCCCCAGCCCTGGCTCCATGCCCAGGCAAACAGAGCAGCTAGACCCCTCCCCCTCCTCCACAGCATGTGAGCCTGAGGAAAGTTTATTTCCAACAGCTGCTGATTGGAGTGACCCTCGCATCAGAAGACTGGATAGGCGGAGGCAACAGAAGGAAGGGAGGGGCAGGCCTTAATGAGTGCTGAGTCATGGAGCCACACCCCATGGCCTATATAAAGGATCTGCTTTCTGGCAGTCTCTGAGTCAGGCAAAAGTCGAACTTATCTTGCTGAAGTCACTTACTGGTCTCCTGCCTGCTCTGAGGACTTTGCTAGGACTTTGGGCAGAGCTGCAGAGGCAAGCCTGATTCGGATTTCCCTAACCCGGCCGTCAGCGGAGGAGTGGGACACGACACCTTTTTACAATGGTTATCAAGCAAATCGCTGCAATTGTTAAGCGAATCTTGTAGTTGTTAATTAAATCTGGCTTCCCCACTGACTTTGCCTGTTGGAAGCCAACTGGGAAGGTCTCCAATGGTGATCATATGACTCTCGGACGCTGCAACCATCTTAAATGCACGCTGGTGCCAAGCACCCAAATTTGGATCATGTGACCGTGGAGATGCTACAACGGTTGTAAATGCGAGGACTGGTTGTACGACACTTTTTTCAGTGCCATCGTAACTTCGCATGGTCGCTAAATGAAAGTCGAGGACCACCCTTACTCAAAGACGGCAAGGAACAGTTAAGATTAAAAGCGGAATAATAGTAGTAATTCGCAGAAGAGGAGAACTGGAAAGGAAAGTTGTAAGAGCTTTGAGAATGTTGAAAAATAATACTGTTCCAGGTACGGACTGTGTAATTGAAGAAATGTTCACATAAGAAGGTGGTTTGCTAATGGAGTGGCTCTGCAATTTGCTTAATATAGAATAGAATAGAATAGAATAGAATAGAATAGAATAGAATAGAATAGAATAGAATAGAATAGAATTTTTTATTGGCCAAGTGTGACTGGACACACAAGGAATTTGTCTTGGTGCATATGCTCTCAGTGTGCATAAAAGAAAAGATACGTTCATCAAAGTACAACATTTACAACACAATTGATGGTCAATATATCAATATAAATCATAAGGATTGCCAGCAACAAAGTTACAGTCATGCAGTTATAAGTGGAAGGAGATGGGTGATGGGAACGATGAATCATATAAACGGGAATACTGAATTTGTGCCTGATTTTTTAAAGAACATGGTTCCCATTTACAAGGGGAAGGGTAACATTTTGTATTTTTGAATGCAAAAACTACAAGGGATTCGTTTATGAAGTCTGCATGGGAAGCTGTTTGGTGACCTGCTGGTTGAAGGGAGGTGAGAGCTGACAGTGAACAAAATTTGGGTAGTGCAGTGTAGCTTTATCTCAAGCTGGGATGCACAGAACAAATTTTTGCTGCTCAGCAGGTCATTGAGAAGTGTATGAGTGGAAGAAAACATTGATTTTAAAGGAAAGCATATGTTAAAAGCAAACAGGCTTGGATTATGGACTGTTTAGCCTGAACATGGTATTGGCTTGATTAATGAAGTGTAAATTGCAGAAAATGGAATTAAAGATTGCGTGAAAATGCTTAGTGAATGGTTCAAGACTGAGCAGGTGGTAAAGTAGCAGTGTGGAATGTCCTCTTGGTTATTTATTATTTATTTCTCATTTTTGAACCGCCCATCTCCCTCATGGAATGGAACTGATGGGTAAAATATATAGGGAACGCTTGTGCTGATAATCAGGGCATGTTGATTGAGGATATGAATGTTGGGGCTCAGGTGTGGGGATAAACTGAGGGCCACCTGTATTATGCCTTTAATTTGGAGTACTTGCTATTTCTTTCTCTTTTTCTGCTCTTTGCTTATTGTTTACCTTGATAAGGAATAGCCCCATGGGTACATATTGGCGTAGTAGAATAAGTGTGCCCATCGGGGCTTGAGAAGAATAAAATCTTCCAGTTTAAGCCTGGCTAAAGTGGAGTCGTTACTATTGCCATTATTTCAACACTAGCTACTATTTTCTCATGGATTGTATATACTGCAGATCAAATAGATAAGAATGCATCTCTGGAGCAGGAAATGGTTTATCCACTGCACTTAAACATTTCCTGAGAGGAGAGAGCTGTAGCGTAAACCATGAACAATAACAGTGGAAAACTGTTTCTCTCTTCAGATCCCAACAGGAGAATGACAGTATTGATGAATAGTGTTTTGAAAAATAATGGATTTGCTTCCTAATTGTGGGTGCATTGCATATGTTTCTCTCATTTGCCCAGTAGAAATTGCTTGGAAACAGCTTATGAAAGAATATGGTTGCCTGTTGCCATCTGCTGGCCAGCAACACGGGTGCAATTCATTTGTTTATGGCATTTATATGCTCTCAACTCCAGTGAGTTCCAGAGATTTTAAAACAGAGAGATATAAAATCCATAAAAACTGTAGAACAATAACCAACTCAACCAATCAATATCCACATAAGCAACCCCCCCTCTGTTAAATAATCAATAAATTAGAAACCATGGGGAGTGGAGGGGGGAACTCTATTTTGTATAAAGGGGATCACCATCCAGATTTTGTGAGTTGATCTGCAGCTGAGGTAAAACTTGCTTGACTATGTCAGTATGGATGGGGAAACTGTCAGAACCAGCCACTTCAACCTGTCCATGCCTCATTCCATCTCCTGTCATGAGAAATAATAAGCTGGAGTTTCCTTGGGGTAATTCTTTATTCTTTATTCTTAAGGCAATAGAATGGAATGGAATGGAATGGAATGGAATAGAATAGAATAGAATAGAATAGAATAGAATAGAATAGAATAGAATAGAATAGAATAGAATAAATTTTATTGGCCAAGTGTGATTGGACACACAAGGAATTTGTCTTGGTGCATATGCTCTCAGTGTACATAAAAGAAAAGATACATTTCTCAAGAATCATAAGGTACAACACTTACTGATAGTCATAGGATACAAATAAGTAATGAGGAAACAATATCAATATAAATCGTAAGGATACAAGCAACAAAGTTACAGTCATACAGTCCTAAGTGGAAGGAGATGGGTGATGGGAACAATGAGAAGATTAACAGTATTGCAGATTTAGTAATAGTTTGACAGTGTTGAGGGAATTATTTGTTTAGCAGAGTAATGGTGTTCGGGAAGAAACTGTTCTTGTGTCTAGTTGTTCAATAGTGTTCCCTTAAAATACTCCTTTCTGTATTCAAGTGAGAGAATATTTTGCAGAACTCTTATAATTTCAGAGTTGTTTTGCACACGTTGCAGTGACATGAGGTTGAATTAAATTATTCTGCTATGTTTAGAAATCATATATATCACATAACCACTTCATCTGAAATTATCCTTTATATGAGGCAGGAAATAATATTATTGCAAGATCCCCTACATTTGTTTCAGTAAAGCTTTTTTTCATTATTCTTGCTACCGTTTCCTAAATTTCATTTTAAGTAATTAAGTTCAGTTACAATAGAAAGCAATATGCAATTATCTTTCAATGAGGAACATGTATCGAGAGGAGATTCAGAAAAAGAGTTTTGATAGCCAAACATTGATAATGTGTTTAGTTTATAAGATCTTCTTGTGGCCTAGAAGGTTTTTCAATTTTTAATTTTTAATTTTTGGATTTATATCCCGCCCTTCTCCGAAAACTCAGGGCGGCTTACACTATGTTAGCAATAGTCTTCATCCTATTTGTATATTTATATACAAAGTCAACTTATTGCCCCCAACAATCTGGGTCCTCATTTTACCTACCTTATAAAGGATGGAAGGCTGAGTCAACCTTGGGCCTGGTGGGACTAGAACCTGCAGTAATTGCAGGCAGCTGTGTTAATAACAGACTGTCTTACCAGTCTGAGCCACAGACATCTTCATATCTTCTGGCATGTGTGAGGTGAAATATTATTAGACATTTTTAAGTTAATTACAATGCCCAGGAACAACAAAAGGGCAGCATTGGAAGTTCAAGCAGTAGCTTCAAACCATCCCAAAGTCTCAGGGATGATAAATGGTTTTTGTGTGTGCTGTGACATTAAATGTCTCCTATCTTTGTTTCCTCTGAGGCAACTAGAAATGATAGCTTCCGGTATGAGAAGTGTAGGAGAAACAAGTTTTCCCCGGCTGTTTTTATTTGAGGGAAGGGAGAGAAAAATACAAGAATTCTGATTACACCAGAGGTTGTTATTTGGTCTCTCTAAAATCACTTGCGATGAATTCCCAGATTTTATAACTCCAAGAAGAAATTAATGAATTATTTCATATGACCTTTGTATATCATTCTCACCCATACAAGAACATTCCAATATTTCACTCCTTAAGGACTGTCGCCACTTCTGTTTTCTTCAAGATTTCCTTGTCAAAGGCAAGGAAAAATTTTGGGTGCAAGGGGTGAACAGTTAAAAAAAAAAAAGACACCTGGAGCCATTTGGATTAAGTTTGTCTAGCAGGATTACCTGTACAAACCCCCTCCCGTAAACTCACATGCCAAAATACATTCCTACACATCGCCATTAAGCTTTATGATAGCTTCTACTGGTTCTGATGGAAACAATATGTTTATAGTATATGTGAGAGTGGGTGAGGAAGATGATTTTACAAAAGGAGGCACAGCCTGACGAGAGAACAGCACCCGTCTTCCCCACATAAGCAACTCTCTCCATTGTACAGTCTTAACCAGAAGTTAAGACTGTTTTGACCAGTTCTGGAGAACTGGTAGCAGAAATTTTGAGTAGTTCAGAGAACAGGTAGTAAAAATCTTGACTGCCACACCCCCATCTATTCTCGGCCGCCCAAGTCCCAGCTGATTGGGAGGAAATGGGAATTTTGCAGTAACCTTCCCCTGGAGTGGGGTGGGAATGGAGATTTTACAGTATCCTTCCCCTGCTACACCCACCAAGCCATGGTACACCCACCAAGCCATGCCCACAGAACTGGTAGTAAAAAAAAATTGAAACCCACCACTGGCCTTAACCATAAGTATACCCTGTTGATGAAAAATGCTGGCATTTTAAAGGTTTAAAGGTTGTAGTCAGGATGTAATGAGGATTATTATTTTTTTGCTGAGAAAGATGGAGAGCAGTGTTCCGCCCCCACCCCCCCTTGAAGTACTACCCTCTTCAAAGACTTATTTCAGCAGGGGGACCTTTTTGGAGATGGAATTATAGTCTTAGGGAGGGTAACACACACACACCCATATCAAAAAATTCCAGAAAAATTGCAGCTCAGACAGCAATAATGTTTTCATGAAGCCTCCATAACCCCGATAGGAAGGTATTATAGAGTATCTTAAAGTGTTGTAGGATTGTTTGAAGCTCAAATCTCTGATCAGCTACTTACCAGAATTCAGTATTTCTCAAGCCAGGCTACTGGCGCTGCTTACAATGACCTTTGTGGGCCCAATGGAAAACACTTCACAGGTCCACAAAGAGTAATAATGAAAAATTCCATTTAAGCCAGAGGAGTCTGTGTATGAGCACATTTTTGGAGTCTTGCTATTGTTCTGGGGAGAGCAACAGAACATTTTTAAAAAATGTTTCTATACTTAGATCAACCAGTCCTTCATAGCAATAGCTATAGCACTTAGATTTATATCTTACTCCGCGATGCCTTATAGCACTCTCTGAGTGATTTACAAATGTCAGCCTATTGCCCCCAACAATCTGGATCCTCATTTTACCCACCTCCGGAAGGATGGAAGGCTGAATCAACCTTGAGCTGGTCAGGATCGAACTCCTGGTTGTGGGCAGAATTGGCTGCAATACTGCGTTCTAACCACTGCACCACCAGAGCACCTTTCTCATGCAATGAGAATGTTAATTTTGTATCACTCTTTTTAAAAAGTAACTGAAAAAATCTAGCTGGTCTTTTTGCAAAATCATGATTTATTTGGGGAGAAAGAACATAATTTGTTCTAAACCTATTTAAGGGAAAGATAAATAACCTTTAAGATTTTACTTAATTTTCTTACATTAAAGTTTGAACTTACATTGACACTGTCACCTAAATTATCGGTCCTCCCCATAGATGGCACTTTTAATTGATGAATGTGATTATATTAATAATCTGTCTCTGTTTCTTCAAAGGACAAGTTGATCCTGAAACACTCAACTCTTTTGACAATAACAATGTATGAGCAGATAAAATGAGCCTTAATATTCATACTTATTTCTCTAAATACATATGTTTACAAACATATGTTTTGACTTTGCTTCTGTTAACATATTTATAAGATTTGATTTCTTCGGCTTTGAAACATAGATGACCACCACCCCCTAGAGTCAGGAACGACTAGCACATTTTATTTTATTTTATTTTATTTTATTTATTTATTTGTCAATCATATATAAGATAACAGGTAAAAATATAAATATAATTTGGATACATAAAAAGAGTAAGAAAAAAGGAATATTAGGACAGGGACGGTAGGCATGTGGGTGCACTTATGCTCGCCCCTTACAGACCTCTTAGGAATGGGGGGAGGTCAACAGTAGACAGTTTAAGCTTAAAGTTTTGGGGGTTTGGGGAAGAAACGACAGTCAGGTAGTGCATTCCAGGCACTGATCACTCTGTTGCTGAAGTCATATTTTCTGCAATCAAATTTGGAGCGGCTTACCTTGAGTTCGTATCTATTATTTGCTCGTGTATTGTGGTTGATGCTGAAGTAGTCATTGACAGGTAGGACATAGTGGTAGATAATTTTATATACTATGCCTAGGTCAGACTGAAGTCGGCATAGTTCTAAGTTATCTAAGCCCAAAATTTGGAGTCTGGTGGCATAAGGTATTTTATTGCGAGCAGAGGAGTGGAGGACTCTTCTTGTGAAATATCTCTGGACTCTCTCAACTGTATTTATGTCCAATATGCAGTGCGGGTTTCAGACAGATGAGCTGTATTTAAGGATTGGTTTAACAAATGTTTTGTATGCTCTAGTTAGTAGTACAATATTAACAGAGAAGAATCTACACAAGATTAGGTTAACAACTCTTAGTGTCTTTTTGGCAATATTGTTACAGTGGCCTCTGTAAGGGGAACCTTTACCTTTACCTTTACCTTTACCTTTATTTTTATTTTTATTTATTTTATTTATTTGTTACAACAGTACATATAAACATAAGCAAGAAATAACTATTCGATATATAAGCATATATATAAGCATAAGCATGAAATAACTATACAAATTGGATACAATCAAAGGGAACATTAGGACAGAAATGGTAGGCACGTTGGTGCTCTTATGCACGCCCCTTACAGACCTCTTAGGAATGGGGTGAGGTCAATGGTAGATAGTCTTTGGTTAAAGCTTTGGGGATTTTGGAAGAGATCACAGAGTCAGGTAGTGCATTCCAGGCATTAACAACTCTGTTACTGAAGTCATATTTTCTGCAATCAAGATTGGAGCGGTTCACATTAAGCTTAAATGTATTGTGTGCTCGTTTATTGTTGCGATTGAAGCTGAAGTAGTCTTCAACAGGAAAGACATTGTAACAGATGATTCTATGAGTTAAACTTAGGTCCTGTCAAAGGCTGCGAAGTTCTAAATTTTCTAAACCCAGGATTTCAAGTCTGGTGGGATAAGGTATTTTGTTGTAATCAGAGGAGTGGAGAACTCTTCTTGTAAAATATTTCTGGATACGCTCAATTGCATTAATGTCCGAAATGAGATGTGGGTTCCAGATAGGCGAGCAGTATTCAAGAATTGGTCTAGCAAATGTTTTATATGCTCTGGTTAGTAGTGTAATCTTTCTGGAGAATAAATAGCTTCTGAGTAGAGTTTTAGAGTTTTGGATTCTCTCAGCTTTTCATTGCTCCACCGAGATCTGACACATGCTATTTCTACATATATTCCCCATGGAATTCCTCTATTTGATAAGTGATTCCTTTCCTTGCCTATTGCTAATTACAGGCTTGCCAAATATAAGGGACTTGGGAGGATATTTCCCAAGTAGATGCATTTTGTAGGCATTTTTATTTCGTATTTGCATTAAATTTTGGGGAGAAATATACATTTCAGCATGCTCCTTGGTCTTTCAACCCTTTTAAGTTTGAAAATGGCAAATAATTGAATCTGCATTGAAATCACGTAACCTTTTGTGAAAAAGCAAAGTAAATGCACAAACAGATATCATAGCTATTTCTAAACATGAGTTTGGAAACCATTTGGTGCATCTGATGGAGCTAGTATGCGAGATTTTGCCAGTCTGTACTGATCACAGCAATCTGAGTTTACTAAACAAAGACTGTTGATTGTGTCTTTGAGCGAGAGATCAGCCCCCCGTCCCACTTTGAATTTTTGGAAGGCATACCTGCTTGCCCTAGCATGCCTGGAATGTAAGCAGCCCTGCCAAAGCCTTACTCTGCTTTTTAATATTTCTAATAATTAGTTCCTATGGATTTAAAGTTATTTTAACAGATTGAAATATTCATGCCATCTTAATTACAAATTTATTATGGGAAGTTGTCCTTGGTGCCTAGGGGTGGTTCATCAAGGAATAAATTTAAATAAATAGGCCATACAAGTTTTTATTATTCTTATTGCAGACATTTAATATAACCTTCCTATAATTGGCCGCATTCTTGTAATGCTGGTATCGGGCAACAAGTGAGATGAAGCAACTTTTGCTTCTCCAATTAACATTCTCCTTCCAGCCACACCTTGGTAAATTTCTCTTTCTACCTTCTCTAATTATTCTTGGCAGTTGCTATCATGCTACAGGGGTAATGTAACCCAGCCAGATGAGCAAAGTCGTTCTTGTGATCCAGTGGTGTGGATTTCTGGAAAAGAGATTGCTGTGATCCACTGGTTTCCATCATGTAATGCTTGTTATGGTTCCCAGAAAGGAATGGTCTTCCTGTGACTTAAAACTGAACTGGGTTTATCAGAGCTTCATCAGTGGGACATAACTTTCTTTGGGAGTGGGGGGATCGAATTAGTACTGACTTCTGGCAATACCTGGGCAAATCTCTGCAGTTTACTTTTCAGTGGTTTGCCCTTGTCTCCCTTTTAGGGTCTGTCACTTCCTAGTCAGGGATGGTATTTACTAACCTTCGCTACCGGTTCACAAATATGAGCGTGCGCATCTTCTTCACGCATGCGCAGGGCCTTCTGCACAGGCGCAGAGAGTCAAAAACGGGATGTGATGACGTCCGGACAGGTGGGAAGCGCCTCCCTCCACTGGCGCTACCAGATTGTGCAATCCGGATAGAGCCGGCTAAAGTTCCTAGTGAGTGACTGGCCCAAAGTCACCCACCTGGTCTATCTCTTCTTAAAAAAGCCTCCAGCACTGGAGCACCCACAATTTCTGGAAGCAAACCATTCCACTGATTAATTGTTCTCACTGACAGGAAATTTCTCCTTAGTTCTAGGTTGGTTCTAATGAACCAAAGCTTAAGGACTTTAGGACTTCAGATCAGGGGTGTCAAACTTGATTTCATTGAGGGTCACATCAGGGTTCTGTTTGACTCCAGGGGGCCGGGGTGAGTCTGACCAGTGTGGGCATGGCCAACTCAATGACACTCATTTTGGGGGCACCTGTGATGGCCCAAGCCCTCTGCCAGCAAAAATGGGCTCCAGCTCTGTTTTCGTCTACGATGGCCTCCTGCAACCCTCTACCAGTGAAAACGGAGCTCAGGAGGGCTGTGTGAAGCCCTTGTGAGCTCCGTTTTCAGCTGCAATGGCCTCCTGCAACCCTCTGGCAGTGTGGGCCAGAGGCACCATGGATCAGTCCTTCACTGTTTCCAGGGATGTCCCATAGGCCAGTTCTAAGCACTCCGTGGTCCATATCGGGCCCACAGGCCTTGAATTTGACATCCCTGTTTTAGATCATCATCCTCATCATATGAATCAACCCTTATCCCAGGTCACAGAGTAATTCTTCAACCAGTAGTGCCATTCTTATTGGTTGCATGCCAAGGATTGACACTGGCCCCCCAGCATGCAAAGCACAACCCCTGAGTTGTAAGTGTGCTCCTATCTCCAGCTCTTGCAGATGTATTTCCTCCATGGAAAGCAGACAACTGGGAGCACGGATCTGAGAAATACAGGTTCAGTACTTCCAACTGTAATCTTTAAAAACATCCCTATGAAAACTTTCCCAGTGGGAAGATATTAGTACTAATGATGAATTTCCTTTAAAGGCAAACAGTGATTGTGGAGGATGGAGTTTTCTGAGTACCACCACCACCACCTGAATTCACCCAAGACGTCAGAAATGAAGCTATGCAGTCCCCAAAACCTCTCTCCCACTCTACAATTCTAGTGAGGACTAAATATACTGCAGCTTAAATTTTATTAAAGAATAAAAATACCCGCACACACTGTGTAGGAAAGAGATACCCATTTTTCTAATATTTTACAGGGAAAAATAAAAATAAAATATTGACATTTTAAATAGCATTCCCCACACGGAGTACTTAAATCTCCCATTTGTGCAAGGTAGCCTTTGACACACCATATAATGACTGGTGACCTCAGGAGAACCAGGTGTCCCTGCCATTCCTCTCCTTCACCTTCTAACTTCACTACTTTTATTTTAATAGGATAAAATTTTAAAAAGGAAAAAGCACCTCAAGGAAAAGCTTTTTTGTTCAATTACAGCCATGTTGGCTAGGGATTCTGGAACCAGTAAAGCCAAAACATCCTTCTGACTCCTGGCTAGCAACATTAGTTTAAGTCGGGGTGAAATCTAAAAATTTTCCCTACCGGTTCTGTGGGCGAGGCTTAATTGGTTTGGCTTGGTGGTCAGGTGATTGAATGGGCATGGTCAATAATAATAAATAATAAAAATAATAAAGTATACAAAACTTGGGAAGCACCTGTCTACTTTCTTTAAAAATAGGGCCCCCGGTCTATCACTTGCCTTTCACTGACAGGCCCCAGTCTACCTTCTTTAAAAACAGACCCCGGTCTACCAATTGCCTTTTACTGACAGGCCCCGGTCTACCTTCTTTACAGACCCCGGTCTACCAATTGCCTTTTACTGACAGGCCCCGGTCTACCTTCTTTAAAAATACTACAGCGCTGATCAGCTGTAGTGCGGCCCTTTGAAGTGCCACGGCATTCATTTAAGGCCGTTTGCAGCTATATCACCACCGAGCACTTCAGGGACAGAGAAGAAGAACAGCGAGGCGTGGGCAGTGGAGAGTGGGCAGGGATTTTTGCTACCGGTTCTCCGAACTACCTGCCCCCATCGCTACTGGATCGTGCGATCTGGTCTGAACCGGGAGCATTTCACGCCTGGTTTAAGTTAATTCATCCTTGGCTGGTTTCTCACAACAATGTCTCTGGAATTAGGGAAATTACAAAGCAAAGAGCAAAAACATTTCGCATTCTTTCCAGCTATTCTTCTTACAACAGGGAAAGGCTATGGCACCTTCTGTGGAGCATAAAGCCTTCCATGGAGCATAAATCCAGCAAGGAAATCCAGCTTACTACAGTATTTCAGACTGACATCAAGACAGTGTGAGTCCTGTTTTTGGAAACACAAATCTGCTGGTCTTTTGAAGGAGCTGGAACTCTGCACTTAACAAGATGTCTACAATATTCCAGGCATGCCTCTCAGGGTTGGTTGTAGGGACAACCTCAAGCAGTCAAGAAGCTAAGATAGCAGGTGTTAGAAGGTCTGCTCTTTAATAATATGTTAATATCAAGAGAGGAGGGGAAAACACATCTGAACTAAATAGCTAAAGCCTTTGCCCGTCAAGTGCTAAGAATCAGGATTACATTAAGTTGCAGGAAGATTTATTGCTCAAGCCTATACACAAGAATCTAGACAACTAATGGTCAGCATTAAATTAGTGCTAGATAAGAGTCAAAAGAATTCAAGGTGGCCTGGACTTGAAACATTTGCGAGAACTTAAAAACTCCAGACTTATTCCTCTCTTGATTCAGCGCCTAGGTTCTGCCTCTTCTACATTGCAGTCAGCTGGGCTAGATGAAGCCAATCCAGTGGTGGGATTCAGCCAGTTCGCACCACTTCGGGAGAAACGGTTGTTAACTTTCTGAGCAGTTTGGCAAACTGGTTGAAGAAATTTTTAGGGCAGAGAACTGGTTGTTAAATTACTTGAATCCCACCACTGAGCCGATCTTATTACAGATAGTCCTTGACTTAAAACATTCTTTATTGACCATTTGAAGTTACAATGGCACTGGAAAAAGTGGCTTATGACCATTTTTCTCACTTACAACCGTTGCAGCATCCCCATGATAACGTGATCAAAATTTGGATGCTTGGCAACTGACTCATATTTATAACTGTTGCAGCGTCTCTAGCCATGTGGTCATCTTTTGTGGCCTTCCGGCATGCAAAGTCAAAGGGGAAGCCAGATTCACTTAACAACCGCGTGACTAACTTAACAGCTGCAGTGATTCACTTAACAACGGTGGCAAAAAGGGCTGAAAAATGGGGCAAAACTCACTTAACAACTGCCTCGCTTAGCAACAGAAATTTGGGGTTCAATTGTGGTCGTAGGTCTACCTATACCGAATACCACATCCTACATCTGTAATTAAAATACACTCTAAACCAGGGGACTCCAACCTTGGCAACTTTAAGCCTGGCGGACTTCAACTCCCAGAATTCTGGGAGTTGAAGTCCACCAGGCTTACAGTTGCCAAGGTTGGAGACCCCTGCTCTAAACCTCTAAACAAAATGCAAACACAGCAGTTATAGATAGGTTAAAAACGCACTAGTTAAATTAGATGGAACTTAACCTGAATTAAAATATTAGCATATTCATAGAATAAAAACACAGGAGAACAAAAGCTTTTTTCTTGACTGCTTGCAGGTTTCAATTTGGAACAAGGCCCCTGAGAATGATTATGGGATATAGGTAGGATATAAAAGAAGAGAGAGTCAGTCAGCTATAGCGGCCCCAACCCCTAAAGAGTTTTAGAGAGTGAGTTACATCAAAACTAATTGATACTGAAAAATAAGGAGTTTTGTTTAAGGAAAGCCTAAAAGATCCTTACTACTGGATATTCTGAAGGAAAAGCTTCTTTTCCGTTTATTACCACCAGAGGGCAAAAGATTAAAGGTTTATTTCCTGAAGTCTATAGCCTGATGTAAAAGTGATGGAGCTTGAAATGAACCAACAGTTCGGTAAAGCTGTTTCTGACTAACACATGTTGTTCAAAAGGCATACCTACATTTTGGTGAACTGTAGCTGATCTCATCAGATGTGTAGAGTGGTTAAACTAGGACTGACTAGCTACTGTGGGCATCAGATAAGGTGAGCTGCTTACCTTCATTAATGAAAACAAACGTATTCATCAGAAAAGGTGCTACCAGATTCCTTCTGATTTTTTTGCTCCCAGAGACTAACCTGACTCACCTCCTGTAATGGATTTGAAATAGCATTTAGAGTGCTATTTTTCACTCAGGAAATTGAACTCATTCCTTAGTCAGAGCCTATGGGAAACTATGGGGAATTAAAACAGCCTCCCCAGCCCCAAGTGGATAGACCACCTTGGTTTTACTTTTCAAATCGATACTCGAACCTGCATCCATATTCAGTGTAAAGGTGGTCCCAAACCTATAAATATCCATTTTCATATCCAAATTTGTTTACTACTTTGTTCTCCGCACACCATCTGCATCTGTAGAGGGGAGAGGAAATGGCCTTGAAGGACAAAGGGAAGAATCATTCCTGAGGTAGATAAGAGACGCTTGAAAATAATTCGAGAAAATGTCTCAGACAAACTCCTTCCTAGTTCAGACAAAGATAAAGGGAGGGAGAAGGAAGCCACATTCAGACTTGCAATTCTATTACTATAGCTATTACAATCAAAGTAGTCTTGACCTGCATGGCGTTGGTTTCTTAGTCTGTATCTTGTAGGGCTGTCAAAACGCTCTCTGAAGACCCTCAACTATTACTTTGGAAGTAGCTGTGAAACTACTGAGTCTCTTCTAGGACAGGGGTGTCAAACTCGCAGCCTGAGGGCTGGATGCATCACGCGCTAGCCACACCCAACCCCAGTTTAGCGAAGGGGGGGAAGTTGGGATACATCACATGACGACAACATGTCATTGTGAGTTTGACACCTCTGCTGTAGGAAATGACCGGGCTGAACCTGAGGGAGGGGTCAAATGTGTCATAAGTCATGAGTCCTTGTGCGCCCGCAAGAGATGTGAGTCCAGCTACCTTCAATGCCTGTCTTATCTCCTGTGCATTTCCCTTAATGGCCAGTTGGTCAGATTCTTGTAGAGAGCTTAAGCTTGCCATAAATCTTTATATTCATTTGAACTGCCTGAATTTCCTGATTTCCCTGGCGCTTGACATTATGTGCCTTGGCTGATAATGGTCCTGTCTAGTATCCAACTCTTGGTTTTCTGCCTTGGTTGCTTCAATCCTCCCACTGTAAAAGAAGCTTCTGCTTTTCTGCTTCATTCCCAAGATCCTTTCCAATTGTGTTCACCTACTTTGATGCTATTTTGGAGTTTATTTTAATTATTTATTTATTTATTATTTTGTCACAACAGTATATATAAGCATAAGCATGAAATAACTATACAACATATAAGCATGTAAGTATAAGCATGAAATAACCATATGAATTGGATACAATCAACGGGAACATTAGGACAGGAACGGTAGGCACGCTGGTGCTCTTATGCACACCCCTTACAGACCTCTTAGGAATGGGGTGAGATCAATAGTAGATAGTCTTTGGTTAAAGCTTTGGGTATTTTGGGAAGAGACCACAGAGTCAGGTAGTGCATTCTAGGCATTAACAACTCTGTTACTGGAGTCATATTTTCTGCAATCAAGATTGGAGCGGTTCACATTAAGCTTAAATTTATTGTGTGCTCGTGTATTGTTGTGATTGAAGCTGAAGTAGTCTTCAGCAGAAAGGACATTGTAACAGATGATTCTATGAGTTAAACTCAGGTCCTGCTGAAGGCGGCGGAGTTCTAAATTTTCTAAGCCCTGGATTTCAAGCCTGGTGGCATAAGGTATTTTGTTGTAATCAGAGGAGTGGAGAACTCTTCTTGTAAAATATTTCTGGACACGCTCAATTGTATTAATGTCAGAAATGAGGTATGGGTTCCAGACAGGTGAGCTGTATTCAAGAATTGGTCTTGCAAATGTTTTGTATGCTCTGGTTAGTAGTGTAATATTTCCCTAGAATTATAATTTCGTTTCCAGCATTGCAATCTTGCATAGACTGGAAAACCGAATTCTCTGATTTTCTGAAAATCACTTGGGCTCTTGTTCCCTTGCTGAATCTCCTGCCCTTTGAGAGAAACCGCAACAGATAATCTGGATTGAAATATAGTTATAATGGCTGCAATTTACTCACAAAAGCCTCTTCGGAATTAAGGTTGTCCTTTCCCTGTATCCCAAAGCAGCATGCCTTGGGGCCTTTTTCCTTCTTGCATTTTTTGCAAGAACTGCAGAAAAAACAATTGCTACCAACCTGCCTTCCATTGAGGACCTGTATACTGTAAGAGTCAAAAAGAGGGCTGTGAAAATATTTACAGACCCCTCACATCCTGGACATAAACTGTTTCAACTCCTACCCTCAAAACGACGCTATAGAGCACTGCACACCAGAACAACTAGACACAAGAACAGTTTTTTCCCCGAAGGCCATCACTCTGCTAAACAAATAATTCCCTCAACACTGTCACACTATTTACTAAATCTGCACTACTATTAATCTTCTCATCGTTCCCATCACCCATCTCCTTCCACTTACGACTCTATGACTGTAACCTTGTTGCTGGTAATCCTTATGATTTATATTGATATTAATTGTTTCCTGATTGCTTATTTGTACCCTATGACTATCATTAAGTGTTGTAAGTGATGTACCTTGATGAAGGTATCTTTTCTTTTATGGACACTGAAAGCATATTCACCAAGACAAATTCCTTGTGTTTTCAATCACACTTGGCCAATAAAAAAATTCAGTTCTATTCTATTCTATTCTATTCTAAAACACAAAGGAGAAGAAGAGAGCCTCACTGGTGACACATAGGATAGGAGGGATGATACATATCATTCTCACAACAAAAAAACAAAAAACCCAGATTCCTGCGCTGCCAGAAAGCATCCAAATGTAGGTTCATTCGCCGTTGACAAGATTGAATTAAAAAGGAGCTTAAGTTATTAAAGTGAGAGGCTTTAATCATGCCATTAGGGCGGGGTACAAGGGGGAAGAACCCACTCCTATCAGAGCATGCAAGATGAAAGATGAAAATTTTGCTGCAAATTCAGTATCCCGTATCTGTTGAGATTTGCCGCTGCTCCACTTGTGCTTCTACATCTGATTCCTGTGAAAGAGGTTCTGCTAAATGAATAAATAAATCCTGGGATCCAATGGAATTTTATCTCGAGCTTGACCCCGTGACCTTGAACCTGGTCATTCTGGTTGCTAGCTATGTGATCTTGCTTTTGGTTTTCCTGATCTCTTGCGTGCTTTATGACTGTCGAGGGAAAGATCCCAGTAAGGAGTGTATTCCGGAGATTCCCATGGAAACCCAGTCGGCAATCCAGTTGATGGTGGTGCAGCATGGATGCCCTGGTATCCACTGGGCAAGAGGACTCGTCCCTGCTTACGAAACCGCATCTGGTGCAGCCACGAAAAAGACAACATCGGTATAAAAAAGACCTTTCCTCTCTCCAGTATTCTAACTTTGCGTGATTCTCTCCTGTTTGCACAAGGATAAGCGAGTCAGGTAAGCCAAAAGTGACAGCTTGTGTGGACACATGCTAGAAAGGGTGATTTCAGTACAGGATAGTATTGCTAGGATATGGGTGACGTTGGACTTAGCTCTTAACAAATCCAACTTCTTTTTATTTGTTATTTTCCCATATGACCTCTGCCTTTGGCTGATGTTAAAGGTGTCAAGACAACAGAATACTCTGAAAACTGAATTGAGTTGCGGTGGGTTTGTCTTTTTCCAGAATAAATCAGTGATTTGCCGGAGAAATGGGCAGGAGGAGAAATAGACATGTTATTTAGTTTTATTTGTATCCCAGCTTTATATATTTTACCAACAACTGAAGGCAGTGAACATATTCAACACGCCTTACCTTCCTAATCCTATTTTCCCTACAACAACAACTATTTGAGATGGGTTGGGCTGAGAGAGAGGGACTGACCCAAAAACACCTAGCCAGCTTTCATGGCTAAGGCAGGACTTGCAGTAAGCCTGGTGTCTTAACCACTACACCAAACTGGTCTAAGACTTATGGTTTATATGACTTGTGGTTTATGACTTAACATATGAAGTTAAGATAAATATTTGCTACAGAAGCTACTTTTCCTCCACCAAGGCAAGGAAGGACACCTTGGGGACGTTATAATGGATCTAATAATCTACATGGATAGTAGTGTTATATGCTTGCAGTAAAGTACATTCTTAAACAAATGGAACGTAATAGGTTTTGCTATAAAGTATGGGTGAGTAAGTGTTACTTATTCCTCATTTGACACTTCAGCACAATTTGGAACGCATGGGACCCAATCTCTGAAAGATAATATTGTAGTACATTTTCTCACACTGCATTAGCATGGCCTTCAATTCATCTTCTGTGTGAACAAATCTTGTGCAAATGTTCTGTACTGGCCAAATAATTGGGAACATTATAGAACATCTCAGACAATGGAATATCATTTTCATTTTAACTGTGGGTTTGTTGAAGAAATTGCTGGACCTAATTCACCCTAATCTTAACTATAATTCTTGGTTTACAAATCAGAGAAGCTGACTTCACACTAAACCAGAATGGAACGATCTATATTACGGTTGAAGAGCATTTGTGATCCAGTCAATATAGCAGAGTAGGACCAGAGAGATCCAAATTCTTATCTTTCTCAACTCATAAACCTCTCTTTGGTTCCTTAGGGATTGAGGCTGCTTTGGAGAAGGAACAATCTGAAGGCACCGTCTCTGTGTTTACAAGAATGTACCCTATCCTGTTTTTCCTAAATTCTTAGGAATAGATTAATTGCCAAGTCCAGTAAATGCCTCATATAATGGGAGAGCAGCTTCCAGCAAAATCCCTGCTGTTTTCCCTGCCCAAAGCAGACATTAATCACAGCTATTTCTGCCAACTTGCTTTTTCAAAGATTGATTAAAATATTGTACACATAAACTAAAATATTTTTTGGGTGCATCATGTAGCCATTATTCTGACATGGATCAATAACACTAGATTTGAAAAGAAAGGTCCGATGCTTTTGATGCGCAGAATGCCAATGCATAATTTTTTTAAATGAGAAACATCAATCAAATCTGCGTGAAATATATCACTTACTCTGGAACTGGGAAATTAGTTTCCTTGAAGATTTGTAGCTGGAGGGAAGATGGACATGATCTTAAAGCAAGGAAAAATACTTATGTATGGTTGGGTAAGGTTGGATGCCTTTTCTGATCTGAAGAAGAGAGTTTGCAGTCCAATAATTAGGCTGAGTTACTAGAGAAAACACTTTGAAATCCTGAAAGTCCTTTTTGCAAAGTTCAGTGTTTCTCAAATGTTCTCCTTTGGGAAACAGAGCATCTAAAATGAATTGAAAGTGAGGCAGATCAGGAATTCTATTAATAAGGAGGAATAAACAATTATGGAGAACGCATTAAAAATGGTGTAATTAGATTGCTTAAGGCTGCTGAAAGAATGTCCAAGGGTTGGGGGAACAGGATGCAGAATGTATTAAATAATATTGTGTTATACAGAGTTTCAGAAAGAACCACACCCATTTTTGATCAGGATTTGTAGTTTTTGTAATGACAACTGAGCAAAATGCTCAGCACCTCTCAACATAGTTAACTGGGCAAACTGGGAATTTCGGTGTATCAACATCTGCAAAGCCACTGGTCATCCGTCCATCCGTCCCCCACCTCTCCTGGCTAGGACGGATGTCCCACTTTGTAACCCTTAGGATTGTGCAATGACTAAAAATGTTTTGGAGTCCATGGAAGAATTTGCAGGGCAGCTGTTGACCAAGCCATTAGGCAGCTGCATCTTTTCTTGGCCTGTTCTAACTTTCACAGTTGATACTTTGGGTTTCGGGAGGTCCTGAAAGCTGGACTTCCATGAGCACCAGCCCCTGCTCTGAAGCACCTTTTGGCCTTCACTGGAAAAAGCTGCACAGCCGTAGTGCCTGTAACACATTCCTAGATGGAATCGAGACTTTGCAGGAGTCCATAAGGCTGTGCTTATCTCTGCTGTATCTTACGATACAGTTAATGATAACAGAGGAGCAGCCAGAATGGACCTTATCAGTTGGAGCATCTCTTTGGAGCTGCAGTTCATTAGACTTTGCCCTGACACGTAGTGCTTTAGGTGGCAAAAGTTCCATGAACTCTGAGATGCCTGCTTTACAGTCAGACTTAAATTTCCAAGGCCTGGAGACAGATTTTATCCACCTTGTTAAGCATATATGCAAATTGAAGCATGCCGTAACATTATATTCTGGAAATTGTTATAATGCGTTTATGTATTTCTCCTTAGGCACATCAGCCAGTTTTCTTCTTTCCAATCCAGAGGAGGAATTTGACCTGTTTAATAAACTTGGCTCCATTTTTTTCTTATTTAATGTTTCTGGATTAATGCCTCTCTTTTCCACTTGTGTCAGTTTTTCCATATTTTTACAGCATTTGTCTGTGTTGAACTATGACTATTGCAAAAAGCAGTGTCAAACAATTTTCACTTATATACTGTAATTGCTGGTCCTATTTAAATATTTCTTTTTTCCACAGAATTTGTCCATAAAACGCATACATATTTGATATTTTAGTTCAACATATACAGCTGGCAACCTTCTAGACGTTTCGACTATAATCTCCAACATCCCCAGTTTAAAAAAGAACTCTATTTTTTTCCCCCAAGCATCCTTAACTAGAATTTGGAGCTATCATACAACAAAAATAGTTGGAAAACTATTAATACTAGATGACACAATTTGGTAGTAGATTCTGATGATGACATTGGACTGGGACTGTTTTTTCTAAGTAATGCTGGGTCACAAAGACAACATTTGAGAATGATATCTACTGTATTTAACAATATGTGCCTGCACAAGGACACAATTTCCCAACCTATTTTTTGCAGATATCCTGGCTGCAATTTCTCTGTCCAAACTTAAATATATGAATTCATAGGTCTGAATTAGGTCTGAATACTGAAATTCCAAATACTTAATCTTTTGGAAGTGAGCATTTATGAAATGTACTTTCTGCGTGTTTTGATGTCTTTCCAACATTCTTTGGCAAAATATTCCATCAGAACTTTTTCTGCAGCGTCTAAAATTATATTCTGTATAGTATGAGATGTACAAGATGTACGAGATGTACGCAAACCTTTTGGGCACCAAGTGCCCAAACTTGAATGCGTGTGCATGCTTGTGCATTTGTGCACACTGGAGCACCAGAAACCCGAAGACCAGCTGGCCGGCAAGCATGTGCGTGTTGGCCAGCTGGTCTTTGGGTTTCCAGCACATGCACGCACAACTGCCAGCTGGTCTTCATGCATGCTGGAGCACTGGAAACCCAAAGATCTGACCGATGTGCACATGCCAGGTTTTTTGCCATTTTGGGGGCGTTTTCAGGCTGGTTTTAGAGCCAAAAACAGCCCGAAAAATGGCCTGAAAACTGCCCGCAAAAGCTTATGCCTTTTATTAAAATGTGTTAATCTGAAAAGGTGCTATCAGTCTCCTTCTGACATTTTTACTTCGCTGTCTGACTCTAAACTGCAATGCACTGCAAATCCTATTTTTTCTTTGTCTGAAAATTTATGGAGAAATCTACACATTAAGCCTGGACAGATAAACTGAACCTGATTTGTTATACAGAGAAGAAGGTGGGAGGAATTAACTGCTTCTTTGATGCTGACTTTGAAGCAGGGATGAAATATTTATTTATTTATTTATTTATTTATTTATTTATTTGTCAAACACAACAGTATATATACAGTAAGTATAAGCATGAGATAACATACGAATTGGATACAATCAAAGGGAACATTAGGACAGGAACGGTAGGCATGCTGGTGCTCTTATGCACGCCCCTTACAGACCTCTTAGGAATGGGGTGAGGTCAACAGTAGACTGTCTTAGGTTAAAGCTTTAGGGATTTTGGGAAGAGACCACAGAGTCTGGTAGTGCATTCCAGGTATTAACAACTCTGTTACTGAAGTCATATTTTCTACAATCAAGATTGGGGCAGTTCACATTAAGTTTAAATCTATCGTGTGCTCATTTATTGTTGCAATTGAAGGTGAAGTAGTCTTCGACAGGAAGGACATTGTGGCAGATGATTTTATGAGTTATACTCAGGTCATGCCGAAGGCGGCGGAATTCTAAATTTTCTAAACCCAGGATTTCAAGTCTGGTGGCATAAGGTATTTTGCTGTGATCAGAAGAGTGGAGAACTTTTCTTGTAAAATATTTCTGGACACGCTCAATTGTATTAATGTCCGAAATGAGGTGTGGGTTCCAGACAGGTGAGCTGTATTTGAGAATTGGTCTAGCAAATGTTTTGTACGCTCTGGTTAGTAGTGTAATCTTTCTAGGGAAGAATGCTTCCGGTTCAGACCGGATCGCCTGATCCAGTAGCGATGGAGGCAGGTGGTTCAAAGAACCGGTAGCAAAAATCCCTGCCTCCCTCCACCCCAAGCCCCAGTTGAGCCACGCAATCATCAGAGGTTGTGTTTTTGTTTTGTTTTTTACTTTTAAAAGCATTTTTTCATCCGTGGAAAAAATGCTTTCAAGACTTAAAAAAAAGCCTCTGGTGATCACACAGCTCAGCTGGGATCGTCAGAAATCTTTAAAAGCTTTTTTTCCTCTGGCAATCCCAGCTGAGTTGCCTAATCATCAGAACCCTTTAAAAGCATGTTTTCTACAAGCTCTTTGGCTGAAGAGGTTGTAGAAAAAATGTTTTTAAAAGGTTCTGGCAATCAGACAACTCAGCTGGGATGGTCAGAACCCTTTAAAAGCTCTTTTTCCTCTGGCAATCCCAGCTGAGTTGCCTGATCATTACAGGCTTTTAAAAGCATTTTTTTACAACCTCTTCGGCCAAAGAGGTTGTAGAAAAAATGCTTTTAAAAGTAAAAAAAAAATGGCCACGCCCACCCAGTCACATTACCCCCCACACACCAAGCCACGCCCACAGAACCAGTAGTAACAAATTTTACATTTCACCCCTGCTTTTTAGTCCCAACACCATACAAGCTCCTCTTGCCGAATCTGATATTTCCAAATCAGTGATAAATATTAATGTTTCCATCTTACGATCGACCATAGAAATAATAAAGCCTAACATGTAATAATAAAGATTAATGATGACATTTCATCATTAACTCTTTGTTCAGTCATAGGCCAGCATGTAGAAGAGTAACAAGTGTTGCAAGATCCCATCTGAGTTGGTCACCGGGACCAGAGGTTTTGTCTTCCGAGCTTTCAGACTCTTGCTGGAGCCCATCTTCAAGGAACTTCTCTCTAGCAGAGTGTGTGCTTTGGTAAAGTGACCAGATTTCAGCGATGGCAAAGCGGGACACCATTGACGGGGGGGGCGGGGGGCTGCACATGCACACTCAGTCTTGCCACCTGGCTGAAGGAGGAGGAGCGGCTGCTGCTTCTCGGCTCTTCCAGGCAGGCTCGGCTCTCCTCTCAGCTCTTCCAGGCAGGCTCAGCTCTCCTCTCGGCTCTTCCAGGCAGGCTCGGCTCTCCTCGGCTCTCCTCTCGGCTCTTCCAGGCAGCCTCCAGCGGGTGAAGTCAAGTGGCGTCTCTCCTCCGCCCGTTCTCGCAAGAGCGGGCAATCTCGCGCCCCCTTCTCTGCCACTCCCACTTCTCCGCCTCCTCCTCCTCCTCTTGCGTTGCCGCCTCCCATTTTCAGAATGGGAGTGAATGGAGTCTGCGTCTGAAGGTGGGACTTTTTTTAAAAAAAAATTTTAAAAAAAAATTGGGACTTTTTTGAAATGCCGCGGAACGCAGGACAAATTATTAAAAAGCGGGACGTCTGGTCACTATATGCTTTGGGCTATTTTATGAGCTGTATTTACGTGGTGCTTTCCTATTGATTGATAGTTGTTTAGATGGCTGGAGATTGGCTGTTGTTTCCTTGTGCTGCCAACACCCCACCTCCTAAGCAACTGCATATCCTTTTCGGAGGGATCCATTGTAACTTTGAATGGTCACTAAGCCACTGGTCATAAGTCATGATGCAGCTGCTAGTGCATTAAAGCTGAATGGCTTCTTCTTCACATGTCTGCTGTTATATTTCAGGTTCTGATCAGTGCGGGAACTAAATTCAGATGTACTTATAAATATATCCAATTTCCTATGTGAATGAAAGCCTTCAATTTAGCCCATTGTATATGTGCAATGATCCTCCTACTTTCTATATCAACAGGGAGGACTAAATACTTAAGCCTTTTGACAACAGAAACTAGTTTTCCATTTTTCAAAAGTATTGTTATATGAATGCTGGTACACAGTTCCTGTACATGGGAACTTATTGCTGGTTTTAACCCTTAATTAGTTTATTGACGCTGATACCTTGACACAAATATCCTAAGCATGCAATATTAAGGTGTGCCTAGTTTCTCCCTTTGTTGTAATATGAGATAATTTAAATTATAGGATGCTAAGTATCCTTATTAAGTAAACAGTTCTTGATTGGTAATAATTCATGCCAGGCCAGGCTCATTAGACATCCATATTCTTACAGTGGGGCAATTGGGAAAACCATATTACAGTATCTATTTGTTGGAAAACCCGTAGTTATTTACAGGATCTATTTAAAATTGTTGGCACCCAATTCCAATGAAGTCTACCAGGTCTAGCACTCAACACTCATCTGCTGATGGGCCGTACTGAATATCTAAAAGGAAATACCATTGGGAGATTACACAATCGGAGATCTATAATTAAAGGGCAAATAGGAATGTCACTTACCATTTCTAGAACAAAACACTTTTCACAGGCTTTCTCCAGGCAGTCTGGCAAAGGGAATTCTATTCCACAGAGAATGGGACTTTGGGGTGAGAGTTCCCTGCCAGTCACCAGTGAAGTGTAAGTCAGTTATCTGCCCAACATATTTTTATAAGCTTAGTGCCACCAATGTGTTGCCAGTAACAATGAGGACTATCTGACTCCTCATTTATAATAAATAATAAATCAATCAATCATGGAAACATGATTTCAAGCATAAATGTCCAGCAGCTGAAACTGACTTAATGACCTCAATTTTACAAGCTGTAGCTTTAGCAGGGAACATCTGGTTTCTAATTTAATCCAGAGATTCAACAGATTTATGATAAGTTTGATTTACCAAGCAAGAATCAGGCTGAAGGTTGTCTAGAAGGTTGTTCAAACTCTAATAAGCCTTTCGGTCTTGCATGATAGCAAAACAGGAGAACTTGATAAGATGTTAATATACGATTTCTTTGTTCTGTGTGCTTCTTGTTATCTTTCCAGCACAAAGTGAAGGGACAGTATTTGTATAAAACAGTTGTAATCAACCTGGTCCCTATCGCCCACTAGTGGGCATTCCAGCTTTCATGGTGGATGGTAGGGGTTTTGTCCAATACTGAAGCACTTTCCTTTTTTTTTAATTTAATTGACTTTTTTTAAAAAAAATCATAGCATTATTTAAAAACATTTTCATTAGGCTTTCATAAAATTCCCCGTGACAATTTAAATTTCTGAAAATATACTATTTGTATCACCCACGCATAAGTTCACACTACGTAAGTGAAACTAAATGGCGCTATAATGCAACCGCAAACAAAAGAGCCTTGTCCCAGAATAGCTCGCGCATCTCCCCCCAAACTGGTGGGCAGTTAGAAAATTTTATTACTAACAGAGATACAAAAGTGGGCAGTAGGTATACAAAGGTTGACTACCCCTGGTATAATACCTCCTCCCATTCTCTCCAATTCGGGTCCAAGCCTGGTGCCAAAGCTAATGAAGAACACCAGACACGAAGTGCAAGTTTTGTTTCCTTTTATTGAAGTGCTCCAAGAAAAGGGGTCCTGGCTAGAAAATGCCATGGAACCCTGAACAATTGAATTAAGAAAACTTTATACATTTTCACTAAAGAAGAAGGCGGGATAAGATGGGATATATAAAACAAGTCATTTAATACAGGAGTCTCCAACCTTGGTCCCTTTAAGACTTGTGGACTTCAACTGCCAGAGTCCCTCAGCCAGCAAACCTGGCTGAGGAACTCTTGGAGTTGAAGTCCACAAGTCTTAAAGGGACCAAAATTGGAGACCGCAGATCTAATAAACATTTTAGCAATGATCTAACAATTATCCTATTGGTCTCTAGCTGTCCTTATTCCTAAACCTTGGCTAATGAATGCTCCAGGAATTGTCTAATACACATTCTATGTGCTCCAGGCCATCCCAGTTCTTAACTTCTAGCTGAGGTATGCAGGATGTCCAAATCTTTGTTATCAGTCCTCTAAGCACCTAGAATGGTTACAAGCGTTACACCTCCATGGCATTGGGCCGGGTTACTTACGGGACCGCCTCCTGCCACCGATTGCCTCCCACCGACCCGTGCGCTCTCACAGGGAGGGACTCCTCAGGGTGCCGTCAGCCAGGCAGTGCCGACTGGCGACACCCGGGGGAAGGGCCTTTTCTGTGGGGGCTCCCACCCTCTGGAACGAACTTCCCCCAGGACTTCGCCAACTTCCTGACCTTCAAACCTTTCGCCGCGAGCTTAAGACACATCTATTTATCTGCGCAGGACTGGACTATAATTTTAAACTTTAAATTAGGTTTTAACGGGGTTTTATTATTTTATTGTGGTTTTAATATTTGGCCGTATTTAATAAGTTTTTTAAATTGGGGTTTTAACTTGTATTTATATGGATGTTTTACTTGGCTGTAAACCACTTGAGTCCCTTGGGAGATAGGGCGGTATAAAAATATGATTAAATAAATAAATAAATAAATAAATAAATAAATAAATAAATAAATAAATAAATATACTCTGAATAAACATTCTTTGTTCTTGCCAGATGGACTCCACAATGACAGGCATCCCAGTTTTCTTTCAAGGGCATGCCATAGCCTTGCTTCGTTTTAGCAGACAGCCCATCACTCTCATTCTCTGTAAAATTTAGAGTGCCGATGAGGAAACCTGAATCAAGGTTCACACGCTGAGTGAAATGCATGTGTTTCACCGACATGTGAACAGCCAGCTCCGGACACTCTTTGCCCTGCTTCGTAGAATCCCCTGTCGATTTGACATTTGGATATGCGGCTTACCCGCCACGTTGCGTTACAAATAGGTCAGCTTCTCCAGCACTTGCTCTAAAATCCTCTGGCCGTTCCCCAGATGGCTTTGTCTTTGTCTACACAGAGGATTATTGTGACATCAACATCAGGCAGCGAGACAGAGTCAGCCTCTGTAAACAAGCAGCCCACTTCTGCTTTATTTATTTATTTTGTCACACGGTATATACAAGGATAAGCATGAAATAACTATACAATATAGAAGCATATATAGAAGCGTAAGTATGTAATAACTATATTAATTGGATATAATGAAAGGAAACAATGGGACAGGAATGGTAGGCACGCTTGTGCTCTTATGCACGCTTTGCCATTCTCTTTCTGCCTGCTGTTGCTAATCAGCACTTAGCATTTATACATAGAGGGCATCCAGTTTATACTCACAGGATACTGGGTTATTTTCCTATCTAGCTGATACAGCCATTCACTCAGTGCCCTGACGCCTAGGCTGACCTTATCCCATCTTCCAAAGGACACAATACCTTATGGATGGCCTCTGGCCCAGATTCCTCTGAAAGGAAATGCCTGTCACCAGGATAGGGCTATACATGGTCTCAACCCCAATCTATGAGTGGGACAGGAGTCACACTGTCCGTTTCCTGGGTCTCTTACGTGGGAGAGGTGGACATTTTGCTGGGGGTTTAAAGTAGTTTTTGTTCTTGGGCCAGCATTCTCTATGCCTTTGTGTGTGGGTGTTTGTGCATGCGCGCATGTGTTGTGCCTCGCTCGCCACACACACACCCCGCCACAGCCGGGCCCCTCTCATCTTCTGCCGGACGCTGATAGTGCAGAAGAATGTCATGGCATGCCTCCAGCCCCCAGTCCTGGCACCATGCCCAGACAAACGGAGCAGCTGGGCCCCTCCCCCACAGCATGTGAGCCTGGGGAGTGTGAAGCCAGTCACGAGCTGGAATTGCCAGCAGCTGGAGGCTGGAGGGACCCACGCTTCCGGAGAGTGGAGAGGTGACGTCAGCAAAAGGAAGGGAGGGGCAGGCCTGGATAAGTGCTGAGTCATGGAGCCACACCCCATGGCCTATATAAAGGATCTGCTTTCTGGCATTCTTTGAGTCAGGCAAAGTCTAATTTGGATTGCTGAAGTCACATCCTGGTCTCCTGCCTGCCCTGAGAACTCTGACAGAACTTTGGCAAAGCTGCAGAGGCTTTGCAGCCACGCTTGATACGGACTTCCCCGACCCGGCCGTCAGAGGAGGAGTGGGACATGACAGCATGCGTCTGGAACCTCAGCAAGTTCCTTCTATAAACAACCACAACGAACACGAATGCAACCCTTTGAATTCATAGCCCTGCTCGTATGGTTGGCGTCGCACATCGGTAGGGGACACAGTCAAAGGCATTATTAGAGTCCAACAGAACAAACAGGTTGAGAATGCTTTTGGCATTTAGAAAAAGCAACTTCTTTTCTAGGCATTAAAAAGGCAGGCAGATGAGAGTTTAATGTGACTTTAATGTTTATTGTTCGGCGTTCTTGTTCTTTTCATTCTGTTGTATTACCGGTTGTTATTAAGTATTTCTAAACCCATTAAGGGAAAGAATGGCATATCAATTTTCTAAATAAGTCTTTTCAAAAAATCGTTGGTGGGGGTGGATAAGATGACTGCATAAGTTAGGTCCAACCTCCGCACGAGCTGAAGATTTCTCCATCGTTCCTTAAGCTAAGTGCCATTCAAGGCTTCTGGAAAGCTGCTGTCAATATTGGATGGTCTGGACGGTAGCTTGCATCTGCCTTTTGCAAACCATATTTAGCTAAGACATCTTGATCGGTATTTGGCAGAGGACTCCCTACTTGTACTGCCTGAACAGGAGTAAAGAGGCTGATGCTTCTTTCCTAAACAATTCCACTTGCATTTAAGCGATTTTTAAAAGCTGCCCTTGTGTGGGTCTCTAAAACTATGCTTAGACTTGGAGTTGTTACGGTTAGCTGGGGAGGGGGTGTTGTTGTCTCAAAAACATACTCTATGGAGAGTAAGAAAAATATACTTTGATGCAAATACAATATACAGAAACCTTTATCCAGATAAAGGGGGCTAAAGCTTCAATGAGAACAATGAGATAGCATTTGAAAGCAGGAGGAGGAGGAGGAGGAGGAGGAGGAGGAGGAGGAGGAGGAGAGCACTATTAGCTTCTGCTACTATAGTCATTTACAATAAAAGAGAGTTGGGTTTCTGGTCTGATCTACTCAGTTTCTGACCTATATGTACACAAGAGAACCTACTGTATTGATAACAGTGAATACTCATTCTGAGAGGAAGCCACAAGCATTGTCTGGACCAGGGGTGAAATCTACTTACCTTCCTTATCAGTTCGGAAGTGCACATGTCCCCGCGCGCATCACATGCGCCTGCAGACCTTCTGCTCATGCACAAAGCCTACTGTGCATGCGCAGAAGGTAAAAAACACATTACTTCCTGGTTAAAACCAGGAAGTAATGACACCCGGGTGGGCAGAGCGTCACTCCGCCATTGCTACCGGATCGCCAGTCTGGACCAGGGGTGAAATGCTCCCGGTTCGGACCGGATCACGCCATCTGGTAGCAATGAGGGTGGGTAGTTCAGAGAACCAGTAGCAAAAATCCCTGGCCTCCCGCCCATGCCCACCCAATCACCCAGTCCCCACTTGCCTACTTGGTAGCTTGCTGTTTCTTTTGGTCTCGCTCACTATTCCGGCCTTGCTTCAGCTGCTGTAATCAATTGCATCAGCTAGCAACTGAATCTGCCTGCCTGCAATCCATCTCATTGGTGAGCAACTCAATCTGCCTGCCTTTCCCCTTGAATTAGCTAAGCAAGGGAGGGAGCTTTAAAAAAATAGTTAATTGGGGTTTTTTTAGGAGTTTTTTTTTTTTTTAGACATAGCAATTTAAAGTTAAGGAAGTTTTAAATTTAGCTGCTTTTATCTAAAAATATAAATTAAATTAAATTAAATAATAAAATAAAATATTTGTGCAGCTTTCTCAGATTCCGTGTGTTTTTGTAGTGTTTCACTCTAACTACACAAACACACAAAATCTCACAAAGCTGTATGTGGCATTTTGTGTGTGTGTGTGAGTCAGTTGTGTTGTTTTGTGTTGTGTTGTATGTGTGTAAAATGTGAAAGTTGGTTTTGGGGCTTTTTGGGGCTGTGTGAGGTTCCTGCTTGTTGCAGGCAGCCATTTTGGGTGAAGTGCAACTGCTTTTACATTGTGTGTGAGTCAGTTGTGTTGTGTTGTGTGTGTGTAAAGTGTGAAAGTTGGTTTTTGGTACCTCTTATTGTTTTGTGTACTTTATTATTTTTATTATTTATTGTTATTGGCCACACCCACCCAGTCACCTGACCACCAAGCCATACCCACCAATTAAGCCATGCCCACTGAACCGGTAGGGAAAATGTTTAGATTTCACCCCTGGTCTGGACTGATTCGACAAGAGACCTTGGAGTCCTAGTGAACGGTCACTTAAACATGAGCTAGCTGTGTGCAGCTGCAGCCAAAAAAAGCTAATACAATCCTTGGTTGGATAAAGAGAGTCATAGAATCAAAATGACATGAAGTATTAGTACTGCTTTGTAAATCCTTAGTAAGACCACACCTGGAATACTGCATCCAGTTTTGGTCAGCACAATAAAAAAAAAAAAAGATGTTGAGACTTTGGAAAAAGTGCAAAGAAAAGCAACTAAGATGATTTTTTTTAATTTGAATTTATATCCCGCCCTTCTCCGAAGACTCACGGTAGCTTACATTGTGTTAAGCAATAGTCTTCATCCATTTGTATATTAAAATATACAAAATCAACTTTTATTGCCCCCAACCATCTGGGTCCTCATTTTACCTCCCTTATAAAGGATGGAAGGCTGAGTCAACCTTGGGCCTGGTGGGACTTGAACTTGCAGTAATTGCAAGCAGCTGTGTTAATAACAGACTGCTTTAGTCTGTTGAGCCACCAGAGCCACCAGATTAAGGGCCTGCAGACAAAAACATATAAAAACGGTTACAGGAATTGAGTGTGGCCAGTCTAGAGAAAAAGACTAGGAGTGACATGGTAGCGATATTCCAGTATTTGAGAGGCTGCCCCAAAGAAGAGGGGATCAACTTATTTTCCAAAGCACCAGAAGGCAAGACAAGAAACAATGGATGGAAACAAATCAAGGAGAGAAGCAACCTGCAATTAAGGAGAAACACCCTAACAGTGAGGACAATTAACCAGTGGAACAGCTTGCCTTCAGAAGTCGTAGGTGCTTTCTCGCTGAAGGTTTTTAAGAAGAGACTAGATAGCCACCTATCTGAAATGGCAGAGGGTCTCCTGTTTGAGCAGGAGGTCGGACAAGGAGACCTTCCAGCTCTATTCTGATTGACTGAAGCAGCACTTTGTTATTTGAGGCAAAATCCATTAGTACCATCTGAACAAAACTCCAATCCAGCAGATTTTGTCCATTAAACCGCTGAAGTCCACTTTGTCCATTAAACCACCGGAATCCGCTAAACTAAAGTCCATGAAATGGAGAGTTTCTTGCAGGACTATATCCTATTTGAAGATAATTCCACTCTGCCTCATCCCTTCTCCCCACTTGGACTCACCATTAAGCAAAGTAAAGCAGGGACTTCCAACAGAGAGGCTGGATAGGCAGTGCGTTAACTTAAGCTCTGCTGCTCTCCTTCCCCACTCACAGCAATTGCTTCCTTGACCTGGGTAGGCAGCGCTTCACAGCAGCTTTCCCCCTATGCCCCTCCCCCTGCAGGCATCACGCTGAAAACATCTTCAGAACGGATGCTTTGCGAACAGGGCTGTTATTATGTACTTTCACAGGAAATCATACATACAAATCATACATAACTCTTACATATAGGAAAAAAGAACCCAAAAACTAAGTACATACTAGATGGACATTACCTTACAGACGACCCCCATCCCGTTAAAGACCTCGGAGTTTTCATGTCAAATGATCTAAGTGCCAAAGCCCACTGCAACTACATAGCAAAAAAGGCTCTAAGAGTTGTAAACCTAATTTTGCGTAGCTTCTTTTCCAAAAACACCACACTACTAACCAGAGCATATAAAACATTTGCTAGACCAATTCTAGAATACAGCTCGCCTGTTTGGAACCCGCACCGCATCTCTGACATCAATACAATTGAACGTGTCCAGAAATATTTTACAAGAAGAGTTCTCCATTCCTCTGAAAACAACAAAATACCTTATCCCACCAGACTTGAAATCCTAGGCTTAGAAAACTTGGAACTCCGTCGCCTACGACAAGACCTAAGCTTAACTCACAGAATCATCTATTGTAATGTCCTTCCTGTTAAAGACTACTTCAGCTTCAACTGCAATAATACTAGAGCAACCAATAGATTTAAACTTAATGTCAACCGCTTTAATCTAGATTGCAGAAAATATGACTTCTGTAACAGAATCATCAGTGCTTGGAATACTTTACCTGACTCTGTGGTCTCTTCCCATAATCCTAAAATCTTCAACCAAAAACTGTCTACTATTGACCTCACCCCATTCCTAAGAGGACCATAAGGGGCGTGCATAAGCGCACAAATGTGCCTACCGTTCCTGTCCTATTGTTTTTCTTTTCTTCTTCCTATATATATGCTTATACCTCCTTATATTTACCCATATATGTGTTTATATATTATATAATCTTTTTGTATGATACCTACATATATTGTTGTGACAAAAATAAATAAATAAATAAATAAATAAATAAATAAATAAATAAATAAATAAATAAATAGGCCTTAATTTATATGGGGGGGGGTAGGGTTTTTTGCTAATTTAAATACCCTGAAATAGAAAGCCTAACAGGAGGTTGGGGAAGACAATGATCAGGGATTTCTTACGTTCAGGTGGTTTCCTGCTAATAAGAGATTGGGAATCTTTGCTGTCAATTGCTGAGCTTCTTCAGTTTGGACTGATTGGGATGGCCCACTTCTGAAATAGTAAAAGACCCGTGATTACAAGGGGTCCTTCGTGCTCTCTGAGCTTGGTTGTTTTCTTGCAGATGTTTCATTACCTACACTAGCTAACGTCATCGGTGCTAGTCCTGATGAGGCTACCTAGTTTGGGTAATGAAATGTCTGCAAGAAAAGAAGCAAGCTCAGAGGGTACCAAGGACCCCACGTATCAACCCTGAGCTACAAAAATTCTCCTTTATTGGTACTTGTGGTTATCTGAATAGATCCCAGATCATTACTGGAATAGAAAGATATGATAGCTTGGCCCGGGGTGAAATGTAAAATTCGTTACTACCGGTTCTGTGGGCATGGCTTGGTGGTAGGGTTAATGTGACTGGGTGGGCATGGCCAACTTTTTTTTTTTTACTTTTAAAAGCATTTTTTCTATGACCTCTTCGGCTGAAGAGGTTGTTAAAAAATGCTTTTAAAAGCCTCTGATGATCAGAGGCTAATCATTGGTTACCACCTTTAAAGCGCTCCATGGCTTAGGGCCCGGGTACTTACGGGACCGCCTGCTGTTACCTTATGCTTCCCACCGACCCGTACGCTCACACAGAGAGGGTCTACTCAGGGTGCCGTCCGCCAAGCAATGTCGGCTGGCGGCCCCCAGGGGAAGGGCCTTCTCTCTCGGAGCACCTACCCTCTGGAACGAACTTCCCCCCAGTTTGCATCAACTACCTGACCTTCGGACCTTTCGCCGTGAATTGAAAACGTATTTGTTCATCCAAGCGGGACTGGCTTAATTTTTAACTTTTAATTTTTAAACTCTGAAATCTGAATTTTAATAATTTTAAATTGGGGTACTGTGTTTTATTGGGGTCAATTGGACGGTTTTACATTTAAACTTTTAAATTTTTTGGCCATTATATAATATGTTATTTTAATTTATTGTTTTAATATTGTAGATTGTATATATTTTTAATTTGGCTGTACTGTACCCTGAGTCCTTCGGGAGAAGGGCGGTATAAAAGTCTAAATAATAAATAAATAAATAAATAAATAAATCAGGCAACTCAGGTGGGATCACCAGAGGAGCCTTTTAAAAGCATTTTTTTCTACAACCTCTTCGGCTGAAAAGGTTGTAGAAAAAATGCTTTTAAAGGGTTCTGACAATCATTTTTTCGGCCGAACAAAAAATGCTTTTAAAAGTAAAAAAAAAAAACCTCTGAAGATCACGCAGCTCAGCTGGACATGGGGAGGGGCAGGGATTTTTGCTACCAGTTCTCCGAACCACCTGCCGCCATCGCTACCGGATCAGGCGATCCGGTCTGAACCGGGAGCATTTCACCCCTGGCTTGGCCTCATATATTGGCCCCAAAAAATCTGAACATGAAAACAAGACAAAAGAATACACACATTTACCAAAGGCAACATATTCAGAGTAGCATTTGAGAGATAACAACTAATTCGTCTATTCAAGTGGAAAACTCCCCTCTATAAAGCTTAACTAATTAGCTTAACTAATCACTGAATTTTTAACTGATGACTTTGGGGACAATTTTGAAAGCTGCTGCCTGGGCAAAGTATTCAAAGAATTTCAGAGTGTCTCTTGAGGCAAAATATCTGAGGAATTTTAGGAGAAAAGAAATGATAACAGTGGAATTTCCCAAGAGATGTCTGCCTTTCAATGCAAAAGTATTTACACCAACGAAACTCTATCTTTTTTTATTAGAGGAAAGGGGTTGATCTTGTCAACTTGAATATTTCTGCTCTCACAGAGATTACCTCAAAGACCTCAAAAGTTTGAGCAAACCTTGATTACTTTTTCCAGGAATCTTATCAACAGCTGTGGCAGCATTGCAAAACTCAACACTCCTAAACTGAGCAGCCTGCCTTTGTGTAAGAATAAAGAATGTGATTTCTCAAGACTTGCAAGGAAATGGAATGAGTGCTACCAGGGAAATAACCCAAATAAAAATAGATATAGAAGGGAGAAGAACTCCAGAATTTCTCAATCTTTCACAAACACATTTTAGGAATCACATGACCCTCTGAAACACAAACTAGCCAATCAAACTAGCCCAATATGGTAGACAGTCCCAGCTCAGATAATGAGTTCATGGTTCAGCTTCCTGTATGAATTGATTAATTTAATTATAATATATATGTGGAATCCTTAGTCCCCTCTGAGCTTGGTAGTTTTCTGGCAGGCGTTTCATTACCCCCACTAGGTAACTTTATCAGTATTAGCATTGATGGTACGACCTAGTTGGGTGATGAAACATCTTCCAGAAAACAGCCAAGCTCAGAAAGCAACAAGGTTGTCGTGTCCCACTCCTCCGCTGACGGCCAGGTCGGGGAAGTCCGTATCAGGAGTGCCTCTGCAGCTCTGCCAAAGTCCTAGCAAAGTTCTCAAGGCAGGCAGGAGACCAGGAAGTGACTTCAGCAATCCAAATTAGACTTTGCCTGACTCAGAGAATGCCAGAAAGCAGATCCTTTATATTGGCCATGGGGTGTGGCTCCATGACTCAGCACTTATCCAGGCCTGCCCCTCCCTTCTTTCTGCTGACGCCGCCTATCAATTCTCCTGAAGCGAGGATCTCTCCAGGCTCCAGCTGTTGGTAATTGACCTTCCTCAGGCTCACATGCTGTGGGGGAGGGGGAGGGGTCTAGTTGCTCCGTTTGCCTGGGCATGGAGCCAGGGCTGGGGGCTGGAGGCACTTCAGGCCCTTCGTCTTGTTCGGCCTGTCTGGGCACGGTGCCAGGGCTGGGGCCTGGAGGCATGCCAGGACATTCCTCAGCGTTCGGAAGGAGATAAGAGGGGCCCGGCTGTGGGGAAAGCGAGCGAGACACAACAAAGGTCCTCACAGTTCAACCCTGAGTTACAAATATTCTCTTCTATTGGTATAATATATCTTCTGTGATCCCACATCTCTGGCACTGCCCTCATTGGCCATTTTGGCTTGACCTGCAGGAAAGATTTGGTTTCTGCAGACACAGCTGCCTCTGTAATACTTCCTTGACCAACGCTTTTGAAAGCACATGTCAGATCTTGTGCAGCCTTCCAGATAAACTTGAGTACTAGATTGTTTTCTAAACATGGCATGGAAAAGTGTTTTAAAAACCAGGTAGCTAATCCTTCGGGGCACAAAGAATGACATTAAACAGGCACCTGTCTGACAGGTGGCTAAACAGGTCATTCTAAGCATTCCCCTCCATGTACCCAATTCTGCCTCACCCCACACTGAGGACAGGGCGTGCTGGTCATTTCCCGTCAGGAAATGGCACTTGTTGAGATAGCAGATGAACCTCTCTGCTTCTGCTTGTTTTCTTTAACTTGCTTCATATGAAATATATCTATATATTTTTATTGAAAAAGTTTTAACAAACAAAAGCATTTTTCCCCTTTTTCCCCCCCTCTCCCCCCGCAAAACCCCCTTCCCCCCTCCCTTCCCCCCACCCCCGGCTTCCCGGGTCAATCACAAGGTATTGTTATACATAAACCAAACATAGAATAAAATTTTCCCTTCTAATCCAATTAACCTCATCCAAGTCTTTTCATTTCCTAACCCCCCCTTTACATAAAATAATACATCCTAATTATTCAAAGGCAATCTGATATCTCTTAATCTGATATCTGTTTTGTAAATAATCAATCCATTTTTCCCATTCAATTAAATATGCTTCATATGAAATATTAACAACAATGATACCACATGTTAGGTTCACTACTGTAGCAGAGTAGACATTAACAATTGGGGTAACACAATTTTATTCCACCATACTTTTGTGAGAGTTCAAAGAGCTCTGGATCGCATTCTAAAAGCAGCTATCTGGCTGTGCCTTAGAGCAGGGGTCTCCGACCTTGGCAACTTTAAGACTTGTGGACTTCAACTCCCAGAACCCCCAGACAACCTCTAGATGAAAACCACAAGCTGAAGTTTTCTGTGTTTTTGCAGCTATCTAGCGAAGGGGTCTCCAACCTTAGCAACTTTAAGACTTGTGGATTTTGCTGGCTGAGGAATTCTGGGAGTTGAAGTCCACAAGTTTTAAAGTTGCCAAGGTTGGAGACCCCTGATCTAGTGGGTGTTCAGATACTTGCAGTCCAGATCTGAAAACTCTGTAACATCTATGACTCAGTGATATCTACAATAGTGCCAGTCAATTTAATTTCTGTGTCTTCCTATGATATCTGACTGAGACTAGTTATATTTCATCCACAGATATACAGAGACGCATTAAGCAAGCAGTAGGAGTCCCTATAGCCTACTAAGAGAGACAATGGAATTTTAAAATTTATAATCATCCTTCTGATTTACCACATACCATTAAAATTAAACATATCATAAATTTTGAGGTACATTTAAATACAGCTTAAATACAGATAAAAATACAGCTTCTGATACAGATCCACAACTGAGCCTATCTTGATCGCAACATCTTCATTGTGCAATTGTTGTTACCTAGGCCCTTCTAGATAGCAGGATCTAGACAATTGTGGTTTATCTAAAAAAAACCTAGCAGGATCAGATGCATTGAGTATTTAGAGGGGAGACCAATGGTGAAATTCAGCCAGTTCTATCCGGTTCAGGCAAACCGGTAGCACCGGTAGCGGGAGGCTCCGCCCACCTGCCTGGATGTCATCAGGTCCCTTTTTTTACCCTCCGCACATGTGCAGAAGGCTCTGTGCATGCATGGAGGAGGCGCGCATGCTCACATTTGCGAACCAGTAGTGAAGATAAGTGGATTTCATCCCTGGAGGAGACCTATAAGAAATATCAGGTGACATATTTGCAGGAACCAAAAAAATGCATGTTGCGAAGAAAAGTACACAGATGTCCGTGAAATCCACCAAGAGAAGCTTGACTTAATTGATCATTTATTTCCAACTGCAACCTAAATTCAACTGGTATCTCAAACAGCAAAGAAACTCAAACAAAAATATTAATGCCACCACCAACAAACTATGGAACAGCTATGTATATAATAGAAAGAACAATGGATGAATATATTCCTCAAAGATTAATCTCTTTAGCCTAATGAAGAAAAGGCTTAGGGGAGACCTGATAGCAGTCTTCCAATACTTGAAGGGCTGGCACAGGAAGTGGGGGGAGGGGCGATGCATTCGCCACAGCATCTGAAGCAATGGGTGGAAGCCCATCAGAGGGAGATTCGACCTGGAAAGAAGGAGGAATTTCTTGACAGTAAGAATGATTAATCAATGGAACAGCTGGCCTCCCAGGCTGTGGGTGCTCCATCGCTGGAGGTTCTCAAGAAAAGATTGACCATCCATTTACCCAGGATGGTATAAGGACTCCTGCCTTGGACAGGGGGGTTGGACTAGAAGACCTCCAAGGTCCCTTCTATGATTCTCATTCTTCAGGCGTCCTCTGTTCTTTGTGTTTTGCAATGATTCAATGTCCTTGGAAGCTCTGTCTTGACAACATTATAAGCCCGAGCATGTTGGCCTGTCATTTGCGGCTTGGAGGTGGGTGTTAATAGGATTAAAAAGATAGGTTCTGTGATGAAATCCTCTTTCTCCACAGCTATTCAAGATCCTCATTTTCCCCCTGGCTTAACTTAATTAATGGCCAGATGAATTATAAATCCTGCCTGGGCATATTTGAGTGTTGAATGAAATACCTGTCGGAAAGAAGAACAAATCAAGTTATATTTATTGACATAGTGCCAATAATTTAAAAAAAAATTAAAATACCTTGGGATTATTGATGTTTCCGCATCAAAATTATTAATAGAGACTTGTTGATAAAAAGAATTTAGCAGGCATTGGCTCCTGGCTTCATCTCACTCTCTACAGCTGTTTTTGTCTGGCATGCTGAACCCATTCCAGTTAAATTCCATCCCAAAACTTTCTCTTCTTTCTCTACACACTTAAAAGTGGGTTAATTATACAGGTTTATACAGCAAAGTGCTTGATCTGTCCCATCCACAGAATAATCTGGGTTCAAAGAGGTAAGTACGTCGCAATTTAGAAGAGACGATTTGTAGCTCAGGGTTGAACTGTGGGGTCCTTGGTGCTCACTGGGCTTGGTTGTTTTCTTGCAGATGTTTCATTACCCAACTAGGGAACATCTTCAGTGCTAAATATCTGCAAGAAAACAACCAAGCTCAGAAGCACCAAGGACCCCAAACCAGAACATGAAAATGCTCAGATTTTTCCAAAGGATTTGTGTCCTTCAGCTAGATATGCACATTTGCCATCAGCATGACTGTGTACATCATGCTCTATGATAGGGGTCTCCAACCTTGGCAACTTTAAGACTTGTGGACTTCAACTTCCCGAATCCCTCAGCCAGTGGGAGTTGAAGTCCACAAGTCTTAAAGTTGCCACGGTTGGAGACCCCTACTCTATGAGTTATTTGAAGGTTCTACTTGAAAGACAGGTGGGTCAGCCAGGGCTTGTTTAGGGATGGGAGTGGGGATTGGGGAGTTTTAAGTGTGACATTGGTTCAAGCATCAGTAAGACTGCTCTTTAACCCTGAATCTCCCAAAGTGTTCTTTTAAAGGAAAAAATATACACATTCTGGCAGCTACAAAAAGTGAGGCACACTTTTCATATCTCTGCTTGAAATATTTGAGAAGTGTTATGGAGCTAGTTTTCCATGATATGACAAAAGGCTGACAACTACCCAGATCTTGTACAATTTCTTTCCAAGCTATCCCTTCTGGCATCATTGGGAATTCTTTCTCGATTGTTACACAATTCAGAAGAAATAAAGCAGCTACTGTAGGTATTTCTTCATCCACAAAGCATCCTTAACTCCTTCTAAGTGTGATCCCTTGGACCTTTAATTGTTCCTTTCAAAATGGATAATGGGGGCTGTTTTATTATACTTATGACTATATGACTGTAATCTTGTTGCTGGTATCCTTACAATTTATATTGACTGTTTCCTAGTATGATTTGATTGCTCATTTGTTCCCTATGACTATCATTAAGTGTTGTACCTTACGATTCTTGACGAATGTATCTTTTCTTTTATGTACACTGAGAGCATATGCACCAAGACAAATTCCTTGTGTGTCCAATCACACTTGGCCAATAAAACTATTCTGTCGAAGTGCTGTCCCGGTGTTTGGAAGCCGTACGGGTCTGGATGGGGAGGAACAGGCTCAAACTTAATCCCTCCAAGACGGAGTGGCTGTGGATGCCGGCATCTCGGTACAGTCAGCTGCAGATGCGGCTGTCTGTCGGGGGTGAGTCATTGGCCCCGATGGAGAAGGTGCGCAACTTGGGCGTGCTCCTGGATGGTCGGTTATCCTTTGAAGATCATTTGGCGACCGTCTCCAGGAGAGCTTTTTATCAGGTTCGCCTGATCCGCCAGTTGCATCCCTTCCTGGACCGGGATGCCTTATGCACGGTCACTCATGCTCTCGTTACCTCTCGCCTGGACTACTGCAATGCTCTCTACATGGGGCTCCCCTTGAAGAGCACCCAGAGACTTCAGCTAGTCCAGAATGCGGCTGCGCGGGTTATTGAGGGAGCGGTTCGGAGCTCCCACGTAACACCTATCCTGCGCAGACTGCACTGGCTACCTGTTGTTTTCCGGGTGCGCTTCAAGGTATTGGTTACCACCTTTAAAGCGCTCCATGGCTTAGGACCGGGTTACCTACGAGACCGTCTACTGCCGGCCTCGATCTCCCATCGCCCGGTGCGCTCCCACAGAGAGGGACTCCTCAGGATGCCGTCAGCCAAACAGTGTCGACTGGCGGCCCCCAGGGGGAGGGCCTTCTCTGTGGGGGCTCCGACCCTGTGGAACGAACTTCCCCCCGGACTTCGACAACTACCAGACCTTAGGACCTTTCGCCGCGAACTTAAAACCTATTTATTTCGTATGGCTGGACTAGCCTGATTTTTTATCTTTAAATTTTAATTGATTTTTGATGGGTTTTTAGAATTTAAATTTTTGTAATTTTATGGGGGTTTATGTTATTTTAATATTTGGGCAAAGTTAAATCAGTTTTTTAAGGGTGTTTTTACTATTGTGTATGTTTGTATTTTATCTGCCTGTTCACCGCCCTGAGTCCTTCGGGAGAAGGGCGGTATACAAATTAAAATATTTAAAATATTTAAAAAAACAAAAAAACCTGAAAGTCATACTGAAGTAACAATGACCCAAACAAGCCTATCATATTTCAAAGCACATTTCTTCCAGAGCCTTAATACAGATTGTAGTACAAATTTCTGCTCTTTTGTAATACCCCTGTTCCAATGTTTTAATCTGCAATGGTAATTAATGTATGTTGACATATGTTTCCTCTTCAATATCCAAAGGGGCTCCTTTCCAGCAGAGATACTCTACCATAATCTCTACTAGATTATAGGGATACTCTAATCACTCTGTGAATGTGGAAAATGTTTACATATATGTATTTATTAAATATGTAGATCATTTTGAAGACAAAATAATGTTAATAGCTGACACCAGTGGTGAAAACCCAATTTTTTTTACTACTGGTTCTGTGGGTGTGGCTTGGTGGGCATGGCATGGGAAGGATAGTGCAAAATCTCCATTCCCACCCTACTCCAGGGGAAGGATACTGCAAAATCCCCATTCCCTTCCCACTCTGGGGCCAGTCAGAGGTGGTATTTGCCGGTTCTCCGAACTGCTCAAAATTTCCACTACCGATTCTCCAGAACCTGTCAGAACCTGCTGGATTTCACCCCTGGCTTATACCACTAACCTCACTAGGTGCTTTAGGATTCCAATCAGTTGGAGTCAGCAAACCACCAGAAAGCATTTTCACTCCCACTGTGCCATGTACTTCCATCGGCTGTCCTGTACGGCAAGTATAACAAGATACCATTGACTGAAAGACTCTGCTGTTGTGGCTCAGTTGAGGTGGAGACTGTGGGTCATGTACTCTTCAATGTTCCTTTTACTCTGAGATTTGGAAAAAACATATTCTGCCAATAATTGCTAGGTATCCTGGCGGTTCCTACACTGCTTATCTCCAGTGGCTGCTTAAGGATGAACAGTCTGTAACTACAGTGCAAGTGGCTCGATTCTGCACAGCAGCACTGGAGATTCATTAGAAACACGTGTCTAATCCATCATAGTTATGTTATATAACAAATATGGCAAACCCTTTGCATTGCTTATCCCTTTACCTTTTAGTATTAAACTGACAACAGGCCACATGGTTTATGGGTTGTAATTTTAGTATAGTTAAACCATATAAAATTGACAGACTGGATTTTATCACAGATTTTAGTTGTTATTTATTATTTTAATACTAGAATTTTTAATTGTATATTTACTGAGTGTTTTTATTTGTTCTGGTCTCTGGTCTATGACTGTAATAAACTGGATTGGATTGGAAATCACTTGGGGTTGAGCATGCCTGGTTTTCTCTTGGTTTATCAGCCTTGTGAGATAGTCCAGACAAGAAACACACCCAGGAATATTAGCTCTAACTTTATTATAAGGTTACGTTAACAGGACCTTGCAAATCTTAAAAGTACATCTCTCCCCACCCCCACTCACCTTTGCACTTCAAGAAACTAGAGAGGATCTCTTCTGAGACCTTTGCTGTGCCCTCATTCCTTCTTTGGACTCAACTGTCTCTTATCTGACTCTTGTCTAGTCTGCGGCTCCTCCTCCTGACTCCGAAAGTCATCCCCTCATACCATTACAAAGTTCATAAACCCTAACCTATTTTTTGACAATAACAGAAATATACTGTGGCTCATATGAACAGATGTGTATTACAGTTTAGTGACTTTTCCTTTGAGCCTTAACTATGTCTTTAAAACACCGATTCTTATTCTATCTCTGTCACCCTGTCTTGTTTCTTTCCCCTGCTGAAATCTTTTTGAAAGTCCTACAAAAAAAAAAGGACTTTTCTCAGTCTCCTTGGATAGAAGAGCTACTGTTTTGCTTTTCTCTGCCAGTGCTTCGAGGCCTTGTTCCCTTGTGTAATTGTTTTCACGGTCTCTGTTGTTTTGCACACTGCTGCCTAAATACTCATTTGTCCAGCTAATTAACTTAACTAGCATTTTGAAATGTGAATGAACCCTCATTAGGGGTAAAGAACACTTGCAGAGTGAGATGCAGGGCTAGATGTAATCAGTGTCACTATCTCGCACACAACTGCGTTGGACCAGGAAATGATCCAACAATAGGCTGAGGCTTTCGTTCTGTGCACGTGTTCTTGGAAATAAACCTTAACTGAATTTGATGGGACTTGCTTCTAAATAAGCACGCATGCATGGGAGAAAGGTCCTGTCCTAAACATGTTTATCTGGGAATCATCCAGTTGAATGCAACAGAACTTGCTTTTAAATAAGCTAGACTCAACAAATTGGACGTTTGGTGAATTACATTAGTGAGAAAGGAGAAGCAAAACAGCTTCTTGTTTTGTTTGTTTTGTCTTTGTTCTTGCACTGTTTCCTGCTCTGCCCAAACTGCAATTGTGGGGTCTCACTTCCTCCACAGAAACATCCCAGAACTATCTGCTATTCCTACTGACTGTTCAGAATCTATATGTGCATTTTTTATTATTTTTTATTTTTATTTTTTTATTTTTCATATTTATATACCGCCCTATCTCCCTAAGGACTCAGGGCGGTTCACAGGCAGTTAAAATACATATAAATACAATTAAAAACGACAATTAAAAAAACTTATTCTATAGCCCAAATTATTAAAAACAGTATAAATAGTAAAAACTCCTTAAAACCAGTTACTTTAAAATCTAATCCAGTCCCGCGCAGATGAATAAGTGTGTTTTAAGCTCGCGACGAAAGGTTCGGAGGTCCGGAAGTTGACGAAGTCCTGGAGGGAGTTCGTTCCAGAGGGTGGGAGCCCCCACAGAGAAGGCCCTTCCCCTGGGTGTCGCCAGACGGCACTGCCTAGCTGACGGCACCCTGAGGAGTCCCTCTCTGTGAGAGCGCACGGGTCGGTGAGAGGTATTTGGTAGCAGTAGGCGGTCCCGTAAATAGCCCGGCCCTATGCCATGGAGCGCTTTAAAGATTGTCACCAACACCTTGAAGCGCACCCGGAAGGCCACAGGTAGCCAGTGCAGGCTGCGCAGGATAGGTGTCACACGGGAGCCACGAGGGGCTCCCTCTATCACCCGTGCAGCCGCATTCTGGACTAACTGAAGCCTCCGGATGCCCCTCTAGGGGAGCCCCATGTAGAGAGCATTGCAGTAATCCAGGCGAGACGTCACGAGGGCGTGAGTGACCGTGCATAAGGCATCCCGGTCTAGAAAGGGGCGCAACTGGCGCACCAGGCGAACCTGGTGGAAAGCTCTCCTGGAGACGGCCGTCAAATGGTCTTCAAAAGACAGCCGTTCATCCAGGAGAACGCCCAGATTGCGCACCCTCTCCATCAGGGCCAGTGACTCGCCCCCAACAGTCAGCCGAGGACTCAGCTGACTGTACCGGGATGCCGGCATCCACAGCCACTCTGTCTTGGAAGGATTGAGCTTGAGCCTGTTTCTCCCCATCCAGACCCGTATGGCTTCCAGACACTAGCTATTAAGAATATTCTCTCTGCCTTTATGGATGTGGTGGTTGGGATGGAGGGCACATTGCTTTGAAAGGGAAGCCTAAATTAATAGTTCAGAGTATATTTAAACTACATTCCAATCACCCCAAACTTCCTTCCCATCTCTGATAGACACCTGAAGAGTGTCTACAGTTATCTGCACATTTCTTGCAATAGATTTGTGGATTCTATATTTGTATATTACAAAATAGCCCATTGTATAAAATATTGATGCTGGTGAGACCAATAGGGCTTGCATTTACCGTATTTTTCGGAGTATAAGATGCACCTTTTCCCCCAAAAAACAGGGTGAAAATCCGGGTGCATCTTATACTCCGAATGTAATTATTATTATTATTATTATTATTATTATTATTATTATTATTATTATTATTATTATTATTATTATTATTATTATTTAATTTGTATACCGCCCTTCTCCCAAAGGACTCAGGGCGGTGAACAGCCAGATAAAATAACAGTCAAGACACATACAATATTACTAAAAACAATAGTTAAAAAAACTTATTAAATTTGACCCAAATTTTAAAATACTTTCAAACCCTATAAAACTAATTAAAATTTAAAACCCATAAAATCATCTAAAAAATTAAAATTCAAGCCAGTCCAGCTTGAGAGAATAGATAAGTTTTAAGTTTGCGGCAAAAGGTCCGAAGGTCAGGTAGCTGTCGAAGTCCAGGGGGAAGTTCGTTCCACAGGGTGGGAGCCCCCACAGAGAAGGCCCTTCCCCTGGGGGCCGCCAGCCGACATTGCTTGGCTGACGGCACCCTAAGGAGTCCCTCTCTGTGAGAGCGCACGGGTCGGTGGGAGGTACAAGATGGCAGTAGGCGGTCCCGTAAGTAACCCGGTCCTAAGCCATGGAGCGCTTTAAAGATGGTAACCAACACCTTGAAGCGCACCCAGAAGACAACAGGCAGCCAGTGCAGTCTGCGCAGGATAGGTGTTATATGGGAGCTCCGAACCGCTCCCTCTATCACCCGCGCAGCTGCATTCTGGACTAACTGGAGCCTCCGGGTGCTCTTCAAGGGGAGCCCCATGTAGAGAGCATTGCAATAGTCCAGGCGAGAAGTAACCAGAGCATGAGTAACTGTGCATAAGGAATCCCGGTCTATAAAGGGGCGCAACTGGCGAATCAGGCGAACCTGATGAAAAGTTCTCCTGGAGATGGTCGCCAAATCTTCAAAAGACAACCGATCATCCAGGAGAATGCCAAGGTTGCACACCCTCTCCATCGGGGCCAATGACTCACCCCCAACAGTCAGCCACAATTGCAACTGACTGTACCGGGATGCCGACATTCACAGCCATTCTGTCTTGGAGGGGTTGAGCTTGAGCCTGTTATTCCCCATCCAGACCTGTACAGCTTCCAAACACTGGGACAGCAATTCGACAGCTTCGTTGAGGTGGCCTGGGGTGGAGAAGTACAGCTGCGTATCGTCAGCGTACAGTTGGTAACTCACCCCAAAGCCACTGATGTAGCCCCGCCCAGCTTCTCAAACGGAGGTTTCAGAGGCTGAAAAAAGCATCAGAAACAGAGCTTCAGAAAAAAAGCCCCAAACAGAGCTTCAGAGGCTTTTTTTCTGAAGTTGTTTTGGAGGCTTTCAGAGGCAGAAAAAAGTTTTTTTCTGAAACAGAGTTTCAGAGGCAGGGGGAAAAAAGCCAAAAAAAGCAAGGCACAGAGCTCACAACCAAGAAACCTGTTGCTAAAATTCACCTCTGGGAACAGCTGATTGGGGGTATTCCGGGAGGCCGATCCACCTGCCAATTAGCTTTTTTCTTATTTTCCTCCCCAAAAACTAAGGTGCGTCTTATATACTCCGGTACGTCTTATACTCCTAAAAATATGGTAAATTACTAATAATCTTCAAAGCCCTGGGGGGAAAAAAGAGGCACATCTTATGAAACTGAACAATCAAAAGAGCTGGGTGTTTACCCTCCTGTTTCATAGCTGAGGATATAGACCAAGCCAGGATAATGTTGTGATGTAAGGGAACATCCAGAAATGCACACCATGTGCTTTATTTCTTTATTTATCCATAGCTCATTTCTCAACATGGATTCATAATTTGCACAAACTGTCTCGGCTTGCCACATGAAGCAATTATTCTGATGCCACAAATCATATAATTGTGTACAGTCAGAACATTAATAGGGTTCCCTTCCCCTCCTTTTTTTTAAGACTGAAAATGTCATAGGTACATGTTGTTTCTCCAACTGAGTAGGTCAATAGATATTTAAGTGGGTGCTAAGTCAGCTTAATCTGCCTCCTCTAAATCTTGCTCTGGCTAGAACCTTTTTCCAGATAACAGGTTTTAAAGGCCTTGTTGTTAGTTGCAAAGTCGTGTCCGACCCATCGTGACCCCATGGACAACATTCCTCCAGGCCTTCCTATCCTCTATCATCCTCTGGAGTCCATTTAAGCTCATGCCTACTGCTTCAGTGACTCCATCCAGCCACCTCGTTCTCTGTCGTCCCCTTCTTCTTTTGCCCTCAATCTTTCCCAGCATTAAGCTCTTCTCCAGTGAGTCTAGGGTTAAATGCCTAGGTCTTTACAATTCCTAACATGAAAGTTGTAGAGAACACCATCTTTCCAAGAGTCATTCTCTGACTTTCCTTCTTTGGCAAACTCTGCATTGAGAACTGGACAAGTGCCATGTGAGTATCCAAGTAGAAGATTCCAAGGCCAAATTAGGTTTATCTCTCTCTATTAAGGCACACATACTTTGCCTCTTTGCCTCCAGTGGTTTGTCTGTTTCAGCTCGGGGTGGGAGTGGGGATTGGGGGAAATCCCTCAGCCCCAGTGAGAGAGGTATTCCAAAATTGAACGTCAGTGCAAAAGGGCCCCAAAGCACGACTATGACAGATTTCCTTGCTTCTCTTTCTACCTAGCTGGCATTATATGGGAATTAGGGACTTGTAGGAAAGAGAGGAATTGGCTTTGGCGGTTTTAAAGTAGTCCCCAGAGACTGGGTACAGATAGTGTTCAACTTACAACCACAATTGGGGCCAATTTTTTTGTTGCTAAGCAAGACAGCTGTTAAGTGAGTTTTGCCACAGTTTATGACCTGTTGTGCCACCGTTGCTAAATGAATCATTGCAGTTGCTAAGTTAGTGACCCAGTTGTTAAGTGAATCCGGCTTCCCCATTGACTTTGCTTGTCAGAAGGTGGCAAAAGCTGATCACGTGATCCTGGGACACTGCAACCATGTAAATACATGCCAGTTGCCAAGCGCCCGAATTTTGATCACCTGACCATGGGGATGCTGCAATGGTCATGTGAAAAATGGTCATAAGTCATTTTTTTCAGTGCTGTTGTAACTTTGAATGTCCACTAAATGAATGGTTGGAAGTCAAGGATTATCTGTATATGAATTTTTGCAGGTACTTCTGGAAAGGCCATACAGTACTATAAAATTAACTAAATCATTTTATTTGCCAACAAAGACAAAAGGAAGGATTTTCTTTTGGAGTACATAAAATCCAGGCAGACTGGACACTCACTGTACAAACCTTGTATGTATAAAGTTGTCCCTTTTATCTTGGCCTTGAACTTAGTAGTCCTAGATATAGAGACTATGTTAATATAAGCAAGATCCAAAGTTGGGGAATACCTTCTGATTGTCCTTCAGATGGCCATGTTAATGCTCCCCACAGCAGCCCTACCTCCCCCTGTTGTTCAGGTCAATTATTTTGGCAGCTTTTGCAGCATCTGGCACTTCTTGATTTATTTCCATTATTATAAAACAATAAAAAGCTGTAAGTGCACGTTGAGATAGGCTTTCGCTCAATTCCTTGATTTTGAAACAAACTGCCTTGTATCTTTAAGGGACAAAAAAAAAGTGGGCCATTATAACCAGAATGTCACCTTTGAGGCAGTTTGAGGTAAAGGTTAGGCTACTGTACCAGGTCCAGAAAAATCCACATTCAAGCTCATCTTTAACTGTGGAAAGCCATTGGTGTGACTTTTGGGCAGTCTGTTTCTGCCAGCTCATCCTACCTCAAAATTATTATTATTACAGAGATAAAACAAAGGGTGGGAGTTTTATGATTTGATCTCTTGGACAAAAACTGTGATGTGTGATAAATCATCAAGTTGAGTTTATCTTAGTATGTATTTAATTGTGATTTATGATAGTTTCAACACTGGTTGTTGTTGTTTTTTCAGTAGCCATGCCTATGATGTCCTTGTAGATGATCTGTCTGGACTAGGACTAGGTGGAACCATCAATTTCAGAGGACTATCATCATTTTGTATGTGTAGAAACAACTGTGTGAAATCAATGTGGGATGTCTTCTGAAAGTAGAAGATGACATTTACCAAGAGAATGACAACACCCAGGTCAGGGTCTATTTTTTTATTCCATTCAGATGAAAGATACTTTTAACTGATAATGGACTAATTGGCAGCTGAATTCCAAATAGCCTTTATGAAGGCCCATCATGTCTTTTTTCTCTATGACTGACAATACCTCCAGATCTATTAGTGAAACATACTTATCGCTGTCACCCATGTTTTCTCTGCCAGTGATCCTAGAATTATGAAGGAAATATGTCAATTAACCAGGTATCATTTTTAGCCCTTATTTAACAAGTATTTTGTGTTATGATCACGGGGTAAGTGGTTCACTAAAAAAAAAAAAGTTACTAATTTTCTTCACAATAGCTGACTGTTTTCACAGAAAATTCAGAGCTCCTCTGAACTCCTAGATTCAGTGACCTTAATCTTTGCTTTGTTTCAAAATCAGTATCAAATGCTATGTGACATTTATGGTTGATTAGAAAGCGTAGGTGTTACAAGCAGTTGTAGGCATTTGAAGCTGTAGTTTGTTTGGACAAATACGAATGAGCATGCATTTTTTGGCAAGGCATTAGAAGATCCAGGCCTATACCTGCCTATTTCTCCTTCCTCTGTCCTTATCTTTCTGTCCCAGGAAAGACTATTAGGCCAAGTCACTTGAGACAAGGGCTCTTGTCTCTATAGGAGTGCCGTAGGGATCCAGTGACATTTCAAAATACATCTACTGGCCTACTTACATGTAATGTTAGCACAACACCAGTTGGTACAAATGTAAGGTTCAACTAGTTTAGTACTGTCCATAGTAGCAGTAGCTTTCAAGCTATCATACAGAGAGTTTTTCCAGTTGTATTGGAAAATGTCACGACATCCTAGAAACAATGCATATGTCCTGTACAATTGAATTATGACCATGAGTGATAAAGCGAATGTGTGCATCCCTGATGTGCTAACTATGTACATGACCGTTCACTCTACATGCACGGATATGTTATTATTGCATATTAGATTTACTATAGCTGCCCTTCCCTAAAAATATCTCTGGGGGTGGGGGCTTAAGACATATTAAATATGCAACTAGGACACTTAAAAACATAAGAAAACCTAGCCTAGAAAAGAACAACCATAACAATCAAAACAGTGGTGGGTTTCAAAAAAAATTTTCTACCGGTTCTGTGGGTGTGGCTTGGTGGGTGTGGTATGGCTTGGTGGGTGTGGTATGGCTTGGTGGGTGTGGCTTGGTGGGTGTGGTATGGCTTGGTGGGCGTGGCTTGGTGGGCGTGGCAGGGGAATGATACTGTAAAATCTCCATTCCCACCGTACTCCAGGGGAAGGTTACTGCAAAATCTCCATTTCCTCCCGATCAGCTGGGACTTGGGAGGCAGAGAATAGATGGGGGGGCAGTCAGATTTTTTACTACCGGTTCTCTGAACTATTCAAAATTTCTGCTACCGGTTCTCCAGAACTGGTCAGAATCTGCTGAAACCCACCTCTGGATAGAAGGTTTAAGATATGGGCTATACCTGTATATCTGGACAGGAAAATCCACCACTCTTTCCTTCCTTTCTCCTTTTCCTAGAGCAGGGTTGAAATCCCAGGTGGAATAGCTAAGAATCTTTCAGTTGGAGGGAAAGGGTGTTAGGAGAGGCAGCCAGAATAATGTACTCAGTTTTAACTACAAGGGAACCCTTGGAGAGATTTTAAATTATACATCCCTCCCAGGTTGTAGAACAAACTCACGGCCCACGGGCTGGATGCATCACGCACTGGCCACACCCACGCCCGGTTTAGCGAAGGGGGGAAAGTCACAATACATCACATGACGATGCCATGACAACACGAGTCTGACACCCTCGTTTTAGAATATCCATTAAGGAAAAAAAGATCTCGTGGCTGCGTTTTGATGAAGAACCCATGAGCTGGTGGTATACTTAGACTGAGATCCTACATATTCACATTTTAGTATACGTCCTTTTGAATTCAGTGGCACTTGGACATACGTAGGATTGAGTTGCCACAAACAAATATATGAAACTCCCAGGTCAACCTGATCCTGATTAAATTGCAACATATTAGTACTAAATGAGGAAGAAGATAGGTAAATATACACAAAAATGCAGGATTTCTGCTTTGTATTGTAGGAATTTAGTACCCACCCCCTCCTAGAAGAATGAAAATATTTTAGAAAATATTTAAAAGGCAGAATATATTTCCCTGAATGAGAAATGGAGAAACATGTTTTAAAGTCAAAGCAACTTCCTGCCACTCCCCACCTTTGTCAATGGGCAATTAAGGCTTCAGCCAAGCTCACTCAATCCCCCCATCATTTGCAACACAATAGAACTGAAACTCACCACATGGCAAGGCTCAGGCAAGCTTGAGGGACAACCTACAAGGCTAGCTAAGACCCCCACCCCCTGGGAGTCTGACAGCCAATCAGGGTACTCTTCCTGTGCCCCAGAAAGTTCAAAGCTCAGAAAAAGCATAAAGCCAGGAAGCACACAGGATCTCGCTTTTTTCTGTTCAGGATCTCAAGCCATGTGATCCTGGCCACCATTAAACCATCTTTCCAAGCAGCCTCCATGTTTCCAGTGTCTTTGTCCCCACTTGGAACTGAACCCAGATGGATATTTCTTCCAACAGTATAAAAGTGACTCTGGGTCAATTACAATTACAATTAAATAAAATTACAATTACAATTAAAAATGTTCTATATCAGATGCTTCCAAATCTTTATTTTTAAAATTTTATTACAATGGGTGTTGTTTTCCCTTTTCCCAAGGAGAAAATATGGCAATAATAATAATAATAATAATAATAATAATAATAATAATAATAATAATAATAATAATAATAATAATAATAATAATATTGCAGAGACTCTGGCATAAACCAGTGCAGGTGGTTCCAGTGGTACTCCGCACACTGGGAGCTGTGCCTAAAGACCTAGGCAAGCACTTAAAAGCAATTGGTGCTGACAAGATCGCCATTGGTCAGCTGCAGAAGGCCACCTTACTGAGATCTGCTCGCATAATTCGCCGATACATCACGCAGTCCTAAACGCTTGGGAAGTGTTCGACTAGTGATCTGTGATACGAAATCCAGCATAGTTATCTCATTTGCTGTGTATACTGTCATTTTGTATAATAATAAAAAAGAAGACCTAGCTCTTTTTCAGGAAATATCTTTTGCGCAAAGGTTCTTCTGCTCATTACTGAGCATAGTACTCTGTGACTTTGATCCAACCAGCAGATTATGTTTTCAGACTTGCATGAAGCTAGGGTGGGTTTTGGGGAGGGGGGGATATTTTTTTTTTAATTGGTTAACTGCTAAACTCTAGACCAGTGGTTCCCAACCTTTTCTTGTTTGAGGCACAACCTTTTCTTGTTTGAGGCACCCTTGGAAAGCCTTTCAAAAGTTCCCGGCACCCTTATAAGGAAATAGATATTTAAAATCTCCGTAGCTCAAAAGTTCCCGGCACCCTCAAAAGATCTCACGGCACCCCTTAGTGCCGCGGCACACTGGTTGGGAACCACTGCTCTAGACGTCCTACAGATATCCCATTCAAGGAATGATGCCATGAGAAATTCTGAATGTACATTCCCCCCCCCTGCCCCCGCCCCCAGCAGCTCATGGGATAATGCAGTAGTTTCGGGAAACCTCTAATTGTAGATGGCAATGAGGTGGCCTTGCTTTGTTGAGAATTGGATAAGTAAAGCTGTTTTGTAAATGTTTGTTCTCTACTCCTTAACAGCAGGAACATGTTCTCAAGACTCCCCCAGCTAAGCCTCCATTCATGTACCACAAAGAGCTAAACAATTAAATACAATTTGGCTTTCAGTATGGATTTTCTCTTCCTCCTTCTTTGTCCAAAAGAAAAAGTGTTGCTTGCCCTTAATATAAAACCAGCAGAACAGAGGTTCCATTTATTTCCTATTGTGTGTCCATCTTGTGAACAAATATTTGCTTATATAAACTTCAATGAGACTGCCCTTTGGAAAAAGTTTGGCCTTGGAACATTTTGAAAGACACCAAATTCTACACAAGAAAGAGCAAGAAGATACTAATAATCAGGAAGTCCTGTGATACGTATGAAGTTTAAATATATAAATAATAATTAATGAAACATTTTCATCTTCTAGGACTTATAAAGAAGAATAAACAGTTACAGGATATATTTTGGTTTCAGTATACCATACCACCAATAATGACTAAAGTTGTAAACAGCTCTGAGAGTGAGATGGGAAAGAAGGGAGGGAGGGAGGGAGGGAGGGAGGGAGGGAGGGAGGGAGGAAGGAAGAAGGGAAGGGTTTTGGACTGGACTGGACTGGACTAGACAAGGAGTAAACGTTATGGTAGTATTAACCATGGGCAGGACCATATCGAGGCCTCTACTTGATTATGGAGCTGATTGGATAACTTTCAGACACTTGGTCACATAAAAACTTTAGATAGCAAGATGGGGAGCATATAAATTTAATAAATAAATAATAAAACCATAACTTGAGCTCTTACTCAATATGCCATTTTAGCCTAATTTGCTGGTGTTATTCGGAATTATAAAGGGTACCTTCACATCTCACACTACATAACAAATCAATAAGCAAACCAACCATACATTATTGGATTATGGTTATGTGTTAACCACGAAACTCAATGATTGTCTTCAACCCATCTAACTTAGAGATTGCTATTTTGATGGTAGCCTCAGGGGGAGAATCTCCCATCATATCACACACCACCGTAAGATGCCGATTGAAATTTTGGATAGAAATGAACCAATAAATGTATGCCAAACGTTGCTTCTTAGTAAGCTGTAGCTGAGTTAATGACACATCTCAGCCCTCAATTGTAGTGTATTTCAAAACACAATGAATTGTTGACAGAATGAGCTGTTTGCTATCAGATCAGAGCTGGCTGATGATTCCTCTTTTTGGAAGAGTGAGTTTAATATGTATTATGTTAATGCATATGGAAAAGGAGCCGGGAGGTACATTTAATGGCCAGCCTAATAACCTTGCCTGTTTTACATCACCAGCCCACAGTTGGTAAACTAAAGCAGTCTTCATGTCCTCACAAATGGAATAGTAAATGTTTTTTCTTATATTTGAAAGAAGTGACATCAGGCCTTGAAATATATTAATGGCGCTTTTATGTTCCTTGTCCTATGAGTAATAGAGCTATTCAAATCTTCAAAGGAGATGCTTCAGATGTGTGGATTTGAATGATTAAACTCAGCTTGGTATGGCCTAGAAAAAAATGCACCTACTTTAATGATTTAAAAATGTCTTTTATATGTACTCTTGTGGATTTTGGAGCACCTGTCTCAGAGGATTTGCACAGTATAGTAAGAGACCAAAAGGGTGGCAAATAATTTTTGTCCAAGAAAAAAAAAAATTGATCTCGAACAGTTATAAATACCAGAGGCATTTGGTGGCGCAGTGGTTAAAGTGCAGTACTGCAGGCTACTTCTGCTGACTGCCGGCTGCCCGTAATTTGGCAGTTTAAATCTCCTCAGTCTCAAGATTGACTCAGCCGTCCATCCTTCCAAGGTGGGCAAAATGAGGACCCAGATTGTTGGGGGCAATATGCTGACTATGTAAACCGCTTAGAGAGGGCTGTAAAGCACTATAAAGTGGCATATAAGTCTAAGTGCTAGTGCTATAATGCACAACATAGCAATATATTGTCTATTGTGTAGCTAGCCATAGAGAGTCTAACATGCCTACCCAGTTGCACCTAAAAGCATGGGAGAGACAGCAGAATGTAACAGTTAGGATTCTGTTCTTCGAAGGGAAAAGATAGGACTTGAAATTTTTGTCAATTCAGCCGTATGCTTAAAATATACAGTATGTTAAGAGTTTTTCCCCTTAATGTCACTGAGGCCAGAGGCCTGTCAGTGATGGGCCATGGGACTAGTTAGTATATTGGTGTTGGTCTGTGGAGGTGAGAAGTTCAGAGAAAGTTTTGGAGAATTGCAGGTCTCCCATCAGGTTGCGTATCAACACAGCAGAGGTATTGTGGGTCCAGTCCCCCCCCCCCCGGGCCTGGCCCCCTGCCAGAGAGTAACTCAGAGAGTGAGGGGGAAGGGCCATCAGGGCTCCCCTCTGCAGGGCCGGTCTCTCTGGCTCAGCTCCGGGAGCCAGAGGCAGGCCAGGTGGAGGAAGTAAAGAGGCCTCTGTCTTCTGTATCTCCCCCCGCCCAGGCAACGCTTCCAGACCCAGCTTGGACAGTCAGTCCTGGTTAGATCCCAGGTTTCATAGACAAGAGAGGCGGGAACAACAGAAGAAGGGGTGGAGCAGGCCTAGAAAGTGCTGAGTCATGGAGCCACACCCCACAGGGTATAAAAGCAGGAGGGGCTGCTCTACTACTTTGTGATGGACAAAACAAACTGACTGGAGAAAACTTGAGCTGAACTCTTTGACTGAGCATTTGGCTTGGAGTGCTGTTTGTTCCTGACTTCCTGGTTGACACGCCGGCATCAAGGAAGATAAAAGAAAACCTTGGCAGATGCTCGCTGGTTTGCTGCCAGAGCTGATAGCTGCCGTGGACTAAATTGCCGGCTAACTGAGTCATTTCACGTGCCTCCTGGACTGAGGTGGGGGAACAGAACAAGAGGTTGGTAGTAACTGCCACAGCAAACAGCAAGCAAACCTCTCAAGTGGCCTGTTGAGCACCTGGGGAGGATGAACTGCTCGGCAGCTATTAGGAAACCCAAAGCTAAGCTGGGCAACATGGCTGCCCAGTCTGGATGATGAGGTGATGGTGAGGTGTCAGTGGTGCTGCCAATCAGCACATGGGGCTGGCCTGGAGATCCTCACATTCAGCTGCTGAAAATGTTGCAATGGCTACAGTGGCAAAAGCTAAACTCAAAGTCCCAATCAGAAGCTCTGACTTTCAGCTGCTGCTTCTGAATACCAGGTTGGCCTGTAATAGGACTTCCCTCACCCATAGTTAAATAAAGGAGAAGGGTGATTTGGCATGTTTCATTTGGTTGAGTATAGAAAGGAGAATTCCCCACTTAGATATATGCACACTTGAGTTTTCAGTGTGGTCACAGCTGCCACTTTAGGGCTGGTGGAATGGCTGTAGTCACCCAATATCGGGGGCTTTTAGAGGCACTGTCCCACAGATAACTGAAGATGGAACCCTATTGATTAGATCTTAGGGATCAGATGGGATTGCTGCTATTGTCACAGCCTCACAGCTGCCTATTGGCTTTCCTAACCAAGCTGCAGCTAGGCAGTTAATGGTTCAGGGGCTTTAATTTGCCTACCCTGAGTACAGAGTCAGAAGCAGCTTAGGAGTTCGTGGCCAGCAGAGCAACCATAGATTTGACCTGAATCAAGAGCCCTACTCACAGCAGAGTTCCCACATTAGATTGTTTTTTGTCTCAGGACATTGGCAATATATCTAGAAGTGGGAGATGTTATGATTAATTCTTTGTCATGATCAGAATCAGAGACTGCTTTTTATTAACCTTGGCGTTCTCTGCAGCAACTCCCTGCCTCAGGGAAGAAGTCCTATTTGTTGATCCGCCCCACCAGGCACCTAATGGGCTCTGCTGGATTTTGGAAGGAATCTGAGGTAATTTTGCTGCACAAAATAACTGAGACCTTAGTCACCGGCTGGTATTCCAGGAGATGAAACAGCAGAAGAGAACCTTAGAGTGCCACTGGTGGAGAATGAAGAATGAATCTGATCAAGCTAAAAGGCTTTATTAAGGATTACCTCATGACAACAAGCGTGGTGAAACATAATTATTGTTCTACGCTCATCACACCCACATGTGGCCATCTAGTAGCCCTGTTCAAGGCAATCCAGTTCTTCCTGACTGGGGGAGAGGAGGTAGAAGAACATCTGCAGAACTGCTGTGAACACTACTGAAGGCATCTGTTGGAAAAAGTCACTCATATCTATTCTGGTTGAACTCTCACCATTCAGGTTCTTTGAGATTGACTGAAGTACAATCTGGCTTGGTTATCTGGGAACAGTTTGAACGTGTTAGTCCCAAGGAAATGCACTGGATCTTCAAAGCTGTAAGCATAACCACTTGTATATTAGATCCTCATCCCTCATAGCTAGTTAAGGCCTCCTGGGGGACTTTATGTAGTTGGATCCAGAAACTGGTGAAAAGATATTTCAGAAAGAGGATGGCTCCCAGTAGTGGGCTGCTGCCGGTTTAGGCGAACCGATAGTTACGACCTGTGGTTAGGCCGCCCATCCGCCTTGGCACAATCCCGTCCTATATCGCTGTATTCTTTGATGCCGGACACATGCACGGATCGCACACGAGCAAATTCCCATGTTTTGTGACGCTGCACAGATGCATGGACAGCGTGCACTCACATTTCCAATGCTGGGCAAACTGGTTGTTACAGTATCTGATGCCCATCTCTGATGGCTCCAATGGCATCCTGTCCCCAAGAAAAAGTGGCTAAGTCCAACAACATTGGACAATTTTTGTCCTGTCTCCATTTTTTTTTTCCTTTGAGGCAACTTTGTTGAGAAGGTGGTCAAAGGAAATAAATTACTTGGGCCATTTTCAGTTGGTTTCAGACCAGGATACAAAAGTGAGATCTCAAAGTGCTTTTGGATAATCTCTGAAGGGATCAGAATAGGTGCATCCATTTTTGCTCTCCTTGATCTCTCAGTAACCTTCAAAACCATAAATCATGGTAGATTTCGGGATCAACATTAGGGTTGGGGGAGGGAATGGTGGTATGATAGTTCCCAGTGCTAAATCTGGTTCAAGGTGGTGTTGGTAGGAAAGGCTCTCGACTCTCTCCACTCCTATTTAACATCTACATGAAATAACTGATTCTGTAATCATTATGCAAATGATACTCAGTATGTGTCTGGAGGGATAAACATCAATAACCTGTGCTAAAATGCAAATGATCTGCAAGCTCTAGTAATGAAAGTCAAGGACCACTTTGGAGAAATGGGACTATAATTAAATATAAAGAAAACCAGGCAAATAATACGGCTTCCAGCCGTAGAATTCACAATGAAGATATTGAGGTCATAGACAGCAAATGCCTTTTGTGATCACTAGCAACATAAAAGAACCAGCAGTATTGTAGACCAGAACTTGGTAAATGGCAATGAAGGCCGTGGAAAATATATTCAAACGTCATAATGTGTTTACACTTACAAAAATCACACAGGAAATGGCTTTTCTTGTGACACTATCACAAGAAAACTATGTGACACTATCATATCCGCTATATGGTAGTGGAATTTGGGAAAATCAGGTGGGAAGGGTATTGATGTTTTTGAACTTTGGTGTTGGAGAAAACTCCTGAGAGTATCATGGATAGCTAAAAAAACAAATACACAGGCATAGAACAAATTAACCCACAGCTACAAATTACCAAATTCAAATGATCATATTTTGGACACATCGTGTAAAGATCTTGCTCTTTGGGGAAGCCTATTATTTATTTATTTATTACTTTTATTTGCTGCCCATCTCGCTCTTGTGCAACTCAGCTTACAATCCAATAAAACTATAGTTTAACAGGTTAAAAGAGAAAAGCAATAAATACGTTAAAATTAAAAGAAATATGAAAGCAGCACATCCAACAGCAAGGTGGATGGAATTTGTTATAGCAGCGGTTCTCAACCTGTGGGTCGGACCCCGTTGGGGATCGAATGACGATTTGCCAGGGGTCGCCTAAGACCAACGGAAATATGGGAAGTATACTTGCGAGTCGAAGAATCGCGCTCCAATGGTTGACTCCACAAGCCAGCTGCAGGCTCTTCAAATCGCTAGCCGAATTCGGCTTCAGGCGCGATAAATTAAAAAAGAGAGAAATCTTTGCTCTGATGTCTCCCTCTCAAGCCAGCTGCAATCACTCCCAATCGCTAGCCTAATCTGGCTTTAGGCGTGATAAATTTAATAGGGGAGGAGTCTCCGCTTTAATGCCTCCGTCCTCAAGGCAATCGCAAGCAGTTCAGATCGCTAGCCAATACGGCTTCAGGCGCGATAAATTCAAAACAAAAATAATTTTATGGTTGGGGTCACCACATCATGGGGAATTGTATTAAAGGGATCGCAGCACTATAAAGGTTGAGAACCACTGTGTTATAGCAATGTTGGGTGTCGTATTGCAAGACTCAAAGGAACATGACACCACCTGTCTCCTGTTTACAATGCAGTCCTTTCAGCAGTTCCAAGAAGGTTCCACACCTATTTGTACTATTCAGGTAATCCTGAGGGCACAGATGCCTCAAAGGCTCTCAGAAAAAGGGCTATTGACCAGATGACTGCAAGGAATATAAATCCTTCCATTCTCCACCATTCAGTCAGAACTGAAGAAGCTTCTTGGATGAGAAGCAAAATGTCTTCAAGGAAAAACAAAGTCCAGTTGCCCATTGAGACAATCATGGGACAGCCATGACCTGAATGACTGAGAATCTCCATAGACCTGAAGAGACAAATCATCCTGGAAAGAGGCTATCTAGGACTCAAGGGTGTCAAATTAGTGGCCTTCAGGCTGTATGCCTCACGTGCAGGCTACGCCCACCCCAGCTCCACGAATGGGAAAAATGTCGCAAAACATCACATGATGGCAACATGACGCCGTGAATTTGACATCCGGGATCTAGGTGGTTGCTAGGAATTAACACTAACTTGATGGCACATTTTTTCCCCCCAAAATCACTAAAAAAATCTCTGCGACAAAGGGAAAGGGGTGATTTTTCAGGATCCCCAAAAGCACAAGGAATACTCTAGAGCAGACCTTCAAACTGGCAGGCCATGCCTGGGCCTCTGCAAGCCACACCCACCCCAGCTCCGCAAAGGCAAAAAAAATCCCGATATGTCATGATATACCCCGATACGTCACAATACAGCCCGTGATGGGATCAGGTTTGACCCTGCTCTAGACTAATAATCAGATCATCCTAAATTCAAACAAAATGGGCTCTGCAAACTCAAGAGCATTTGTAAATCAGCTTCTCTTTGCCCATATGACTTTCTTTTCTTTCTTTAGATGATGTGTTTACACTGGTTCAGAGGTAAGTTACTCAGCATTTAAGGTCCTATTCTCACAAGCTAGTTCCTGCTTAAGTAATAGTTCCTTACAGAAGGTTGTGAAGTTCTTGATGAGTGCTCCAGCGACTGCTTCCTTATGCAAGGCCTATTAATAATGCATTTGTTTTTTTCCATTTTCGGAGCTGTTATAAAGAGCTGTTAAACAGAATTCATTGCTGATCAGCTTTCCACAGCTGTCTATTTGATATCTTGGTTGCCAGGATAAATTCCTCCATGGAAATAATTACCTATTTGTGCAATTGGTCCCAGGTCACTTCCACAAATTTTCAGACAAAGGCTGAGGAAAACATCTATCCAACCTCAGGGAAGCCCCTGCCTAGATGTTTGTTTGTTTTTTAACTACCTAGGAGGGCCATTAATATGCCCTGAAATAAATGTAATATGCCTTGGGGTCCTGTGTTCCTCTAATACTACCACTGCTATCTCAGGGTATACTATATCATTGCCTGCCAGTCATATGTGGCAGTTCAGTATATACTGGAAATACTTGGCTTCCATTGTTTGACTCCTTTTCCTTTGCTGCAGAACAGTGGATACTTGGCAAGGGTAGGATCTGCAGAGTTTGGAGCTCAAAAGAATAACATCCAGAAATGTCCCAGCAGTCTTTTTTTCTTTTTTTGGCCCATGGGTTCTCACCCTTGAAGAAATATGCATTAATTATTGAACATGGAGGCACACAATCTGAGACAGGGCTACTTAAGGACAAGACCAGATTCTGACTGGCATTTGAGAAACAAGTTTAGAGTTTTAAAAGAGGAAATAGGTGCCTTATCCACCTATGTAGCTGAAGGCACTCATTTTGCCTTTTAAAACTCTTCTTCAACAAAGAAAGAGGCAGGGAGAATCTACATTTTTTATCTCTGATGCTATGGGAAATTCTGGGAATGATTAACAGTTGTGGTACCAATGCTTTGAAGATACTACTTAATTATTTGATTTCTATAGCCGCCCACATCAACAAACGACTCTGGGTGTCTGACAATTCAAAACATATATTACAATTAAAATTTAATAATTATTTTAAAACAATAAAACAGTAAAAAGCATTAAAACAATCAATGCATTAAAATGTCTTATTTGCCATCACAAAAAAGCTGTTATTATACTGTGGCCCTAAGAGAACAATGTGGCAAAAGACAATAACGGAGAGGAATTCATGACTGAAAAATGAGGACTCCAAAACAGGTATATATTAAATGATACATTTGCAGATTTAAATATACCACCCACAATTTTACAATCGGATCTGCCACATGATCAATGAAGTGAGGTGGAAGTAAGTTGACCATATACCGAGTTTGGGAAATGTAAACTTTCAGATAGCAGATGTGTTTATAGGGCTTCCCTAGATTATTGTTATTGATTGAAAAATCAAAGAATACCAAAGCAACAATGGGGTTTCCATAATCTTTTAGTTTTGAAATGGGACCTGCCAATTGTGAAGTGCCACTTGACTGAACCAGCATTTCATTATACTGCTGTAATAGGACCGCTTTGTAAACTGTATACTCCTAATGTAAACAGCGACAGTGGTTTTCCTAGTATATTCCATGTAACAGCAACAATGAGATCCAAATTGAATCTTCTTAGTTCAGAGGTCGGTTTCCTTGCCACTTTAATATTTTTATTAATGACCCTTGCCATGAAAACCTTTTCAAGTGAAGTATTTTGTCAATGCAGAGCTGGATCAAAAGATGCCTTTTATAATTTTCTGAACAATAAACTTAAAGAATCAAGATCCATCCCACCACTAAAAGAATCTAACGGCAAAGAATGCAATGATGAAACAGTTAAAGCAAACCTCTTTAACACATTCTTTGGCTCAGTCTTCGTTAACAGTGATAGCACATATCCGACATTCCCCAATCATACCAACAATGATTACAACGACTTAACACATATAGACTTCACAGAAGATAATGTTGAAAAAGCTCTTCGAAACCTGAAACCATCTTTATCTATTGGGCCTGATGGACTATGTGCATACTTCTTAAAAAAACTTTCAATTAATATAGCAGAACCCCTAAGCATAATCTTTGATAAAGCTTTCATGACTGGTTCCCTTCCCAAACTTTGGTCTCTAGCCACAGTCATCCCTCTATTCAAAAAAGGAGATCCCAGCCTACTTTAAACTATAGACCAATCTCTCTATGCTGCGTCACCTGCAAAATAATGGAATCTATCATCAACCAATCCATTACCCTCCACCTTGAAACAAACAACCTACTCTCTAATAAACAATTTGGTTTCAGGAAAAAATTATCATGTAATTTACAACTTCTCGACTGCAAAAACATATGGACTACTAATCTTGATCAAGGCAAAGCAATAGATGCAATCTACATAGACTTCTGCAAAGCTTTTGACTCAGTAGTACACGATAAACTTCTCCTAAAACTAAAATCCTACGGCATTTCAGGACCTCTTCACAATTGGATAACTGCTTTCCTATCAAACAGACAACAAATGGTCAAAATTGGCAATGCTCTATCAAATCCTGTTCCTGTCAAAAGTGGCGTTCCTTAAGGCAGCGTTCTTGGACTAACACTCTTCATACTATTCATAAATGATCTCTGTGACTATATCTCAAGTTATTGTTAAGGGCCTCTGTAGCTCAGACTGGTAAGACAGTCTGTTATTAACAGCAGCTGCTTGCAATTACTGCAGGTTCAAGCCCCACCAGGCTCAAGGTTGACTCAGCCTTCCATCCTTTATAAGGTAGGTAAAATGAGGACCCAGATTGTTGGGGGCAATAAGTTGACTTTGTATATTATATACAAATAGGATGAAGACTATTGCTTAACATAGTATAAGCCGCCCTGAGTCTTCGGAGAAGGGCGGGGTATAAATGTAAATTAAAAAAAAATAATTGTGTTTTCTTTGCTGATGATGTTAAACTATTTAACACTACCAACAATACTATTACCCTTCAAAAAGACCTTGACTTTGTATCTGAATGATCTAAAACGTGGTAACTCCAAATCTCAACCAGCAAATGCTCAGTTTTACATATTGGAAAAAAGAACCCAAACACTAAGTACAAGCTTGATGGACATTACCTTACTGATGATCCCCACTCTGTAAAAGACCTTGGAATTTTCATATCAAATGAACTAAGTGCCAAAGCCCATTGCAACTACATAGCAAAAAATGCTCTAAGAGTTGTAAACCTAATTTTGTGTAGCTTCTTTTCCAAAAATACTACACTACTAACCAAAGCATACAAAACATTTGCAAGACCCATTCTTGAATACAGCTCACCTGTCTGGAACCCATACCACATCTCTGACATTAATACAATTGAACGAGTCCAGAAATATTTTACAAGAAGAGTTCTCCGCTCCTCTGTAAACAACAAAATACCTTATACCTCCAGACTTGAAATCCTGGGATTAGAAAATTTAGAACTCCGCCGACTCCGACATGACCTGTGTTTAACACAGAGAATCATCTATTGCAATGTCCTTCCTGTTAAAGACTACTTCAGCTTCAATCGCAATAATACAAGAGCAAACAATAGATTCAAACTTAATGTTAACCGCTTCAATCTTGATTGCAGAAAATATGACTTTTGTAACAGAGTTGTTAATGCTTGGAACACACTACCTGACTCTGTGGTCTCTTCTCAAACTCCCAAAAGCTTTAACCAAAAACTGTCTACCATTGACCTCACCCCATTCCTAAGAGGACTATAAGGGGCGTGCATAAGTGCACAAAAGTGCATACCGTTCCTGTCCTATTGTTTTCTTTCATTATATGTGCTTGTATATAATGTTGTGACAAAATGCATAGGCCTTCATCAGACACATCAAAAGACTTGGATGGTGCCTCCTACAGCTTTAAAATATTGACAGAGCTGAGTCTCTTGGTTGATTAAACCCGGCCTTGAAGAGCTCAGGGCTGTTGGAAGAGATGAAGGCTTGTCACTCAGAAGGACGAGTCATCTTATTTTCTATTGCCTCAGAGAATACAGGGAAAAAACTGTTGGTTTAAAATTACAAGGAAGTAGATTCAGGCTAGACATCAGGAGGAACTTCCTAACTGTGTCAGATGTCAGCCAGTGGAACATGCTGCTATATGATATACTGAGATCTCCTTTGCTAGAGGTCTTTCAAAAGAGGCTGGATGGTTATCTGTCAGAAAGACAGAGCACTGATCAGGGGGGTTGGATTAGATACAATCTGAATTCTCTTCAGGTTTAATTTCAAATCAACTTGGGCTTAAACAGGGCACAAATATAACTTGTGTGGATGCTGCTATTGATGCTCTGATTCAGGTTTCATGTGCTTTTCCTCCTCCATTCCTGCCTCCTCGAGACAAGTTGGACAAAGTAAGGAAAAAGTGGGATTGAGGAGGGAATGCAATCTCCAGGAGCAGATCTTAAGGAAGAACATTTTTTTTAATTTAAGATTGCTCCCCAGTTTACCTTTCTTTATCTTAGACAGCCTGTCAATCCTGACTTGTAAATTTCTCTGTGTTGGGCTTAAAACCCTAAGGTTAGCCCCATCACTTCCCTGTAAACATATTTCAGCCTTGAGCAAAAGCCAGCACTGTCAGCTTGAGTGACCTTACGCAAGTCTGATGAAGCCAGCAGAGCCTGATATGGTGGAATCACCGGCTAAGGGAGAGAGGGCAGTAAAGAGAAGAACCTCCTATGTTGCTCCATGGGAGGAAGCAACATAGACCAGACTACCTTCCAACTCTGTTATTGACTGACTAGTAAAGCTCTTATCTACTGATTCTCAAGGTAATGCAGCCAGTCTGACAAGATGCTTGTAAATAGATGAGCAACAATTTTTTAAAAAACTGCTTTGGCTTATTCACAGAGTTGTTCTGGTTCCTTACACCTGACACCCGGGCTGGAACAGTTTTTTCACTAGACCAGGGATGTCCAACTTGATTTCATTGAGGGCTGCATCAGGGTTGCAGAGAAGAGCAACAAAGATGATTAGGGAACTGGAGACTAAAACATGAAGAACGGTTGCAGGAACTGGGTATGTCTAGTTTAATAAAAAAAAAGGACTAGGGGAGACATGATAGCAGTGTTCCAATATCTCAGGGGTTGCCACAAAGAAGAGGGAGTCGGGCTGTTCTCCAAAGCACCTGAGGGTAGAACAAGAAGCAATGGGTGGAAACTAATCAAGGAGAGAAGCAACCTGGAACTAAGGAGAAATTTCCTGACAGTTAGAACAATTAATCAGTGGAATAACTTGCCTGTAGAAGTTGTGAATGCTCCAACACTGGAAATTTTTAAGAAGATGTTGGATAGCCATCTGTCTGGGATGGTGTAGGGTTTCCTGCCTGGGCAGGGGGTTGGACTAGAAGGCCTCCAAGGTCCCTTCCAACTCTATTGTTGTTGTTGATTTTGGAGGGCCGTGAGGAGTAGGGGCTGGGGCATGGCCATGGTGGGTGTGACACGGGACTCTTGTCGGGAAAAATGATATGACGCCGGAAGATGAGCCCCTCAGGTCGGAAGGTGTCCAATATGCTACTGGGGAAGAGCAGAGGGCTAGTATTAGTAGTGCCAGAAAGAATGAAGCGACTGGGCTAAAGCCGAAAGGACGCTCAGCTGTGGATGTATCTGGTGATGAAAGGAAAGTCTGATGCTGTAAAGATCTGTTCTCCATAGGAACCTGGAATGTAAGATCCATGAATCAAGGCAAGCAAAGTGCCTAATGCTGGGAAAGATTGAGGGCAAAAGAAGAAGGGGACAACAGAGAATGAGGTGGCTGGATGGAGTCAGTGAAGCAGTAGGCGTGAGCATAAATGGACTCCAGAGGATGGTAGAGGACAGGAAGGCCTGGAGGAACATTTTCCATGGGTCGGACATGACTTCACAACTAACAACAACAACAACAAAAGCTGATTGTAGATATCATTGGACTTCAGTACCATTAGAACTTAGGATGGCTTAACATGGACTTGTGGGATCAGAATGAAGGTGATATCATGCGAACAAGGCAAAAAGAAGAGATATTTGTTCCATGACTACGTACAAATGATGTAGCTTCTTATTTGCTGTGTCCTTTAAACTTTTCATTGTCTCTATCTTTCAGCAAGGCTGTAATTCGTGAAAGTGCATCGAGGATATAAAAAGGAACTCAAGAAGAGGCACACGGTGTGATTTAAGATGGCCATCTACGTACACCAAAGAACAAAATATATGCCAAAGAAAAGAGGCATATATACAGTTAGGAACTGACTCACCATTTGCATTGGTTTTTATTTGCCTCTAGCAGTGACTTGAATGTTAATATGTCTTATTTATAATAGACTCGTGAGGTTTGCAGACCATGTCTGGAAATATGACAACTAGCTGAATAGATGGGCATCTGTCAGTCCCGGCACCTACCAATTTTTAACCCTTGATCTAGCACTTCCATTGCTGGATCCCCACTTCTGCTGCTTCCTGCTTGCTCTTGGCTGCTGCCTCGCTGCCTCCTCTTCAGTTCTGCAATTGCAACAATCCAATCCAAATTCTTTCGGTTTTGGAAAAGCTGTTCCTCCTTTCCCAAGTTTCATAGGTACTGCAGTTGTTGCCCACATAGATAAGCCTGACTCTATTACTGAGTAATTGCTTTCAGATCTTTTTAAATCAGCCATTCCTTAAAGTAAAATATGTTGGCTGCAAGCCAAACAAATAGTTTGAAGTCAGGATAAGAATTAAAGTAATAGCTGTGAGTATTAAGAAAGCCATGCTGTCTATATTTACTATTGTTTAAAAAAGCCCTCAGGTCAACGTCAGCTTGTGACTACACATGTTCTTCTCTTAGTTTTTCTTCATAACAGTACAGACATGTCTGGGTAATGCCTTCTTCCAGGATGTACAGGCAGTCCTCAAACGGAGTCTGCCCATTACAGCCGCAAGTGGTGATGACCCTTAAGCAAGGCAGCCTTGCTTAACGACTCCCACTCTTTGCTCTCCCTGATGCAATCATTAGCAAGAGCACTAGCATTTAGACTATATACAGCTTCACAGTGCTTTACAGCCCTCTCTAAATGGTTTTATTGCCCCCAACAATCTGGGTCCTCATTTGACCAGTCTCGGAAAGATGGAATGCTGAGTCAATCTTGGTCAGGATCGAACTGCTGGCAGTGAGCAGTTAGCGTGCAATAGTGCATTCTAACCACTATGCCATCACGGCTCATTGCAGGTTGCTAGGTGGAACATGGGGTGCCTCAAGGGTGGGAGAGGCCCATAGAGGCCTAGCGCAGGCCCAGGCCCACCTGCTCCAGATCTCCCAAGGACCACCCTCACCCTTGGTCCACCCACTGAGACAGTGAAAGCAGGGTGGATTGGGAGAGATGGGTGGGAAAGGCTCTGCAGCACCTCTGCAGTCACAAGGGCGAATGGCCATGGGAGGTGCTGCAGTGGCTGTAACTTTGAAATGGGGTCGTAAGCTGCTTTAGGGGGTGGGTCTGTCATAATTTTGAACAGTTGCTAAGTGACCAGTCATTAAGCAAAGATAATCTGTATTTTCAACATTCCGGAGTAAGCTACAACCTGGTAATTTTCTTGGGTTTTCCCAGGTTGGGTTACCAGGCTTCCACAAGACTATCTATGGGCCATATTGAGTGAAGAGGAATTGTCTTCAGCTGCACATAAAACATATAATATAGTTAAGGTATATAAATCACATCATAATGTTAAACGATCCTATGGGGGGCCCATTACTAGCTGTCTAGAGCAGCGGGTTGGACCATCCTGTTCTAAGGGTTGTTATCTTCTGAGACTATAACTTATGAAATAAATGGCTAGCATCTTTCTTACCAGAGGAGACAGCAGCGGTGGCAGGAGGGAGAGCTGCAAGGCAATAGCTTTGCAGGTATTTGCATATCAACATCTGGGTTGGGAAAATTTGCATTGCAAAGAAGCATGTAAAATCTGGGTGGGGGCAGGTTCCAAAGGATTTCCTGCAATTCTCAGGGCTAAACATAAGAGGAGGCGGAAAGGAAGAGGCCAGGATCTACTTGGGTAAAAACCTGAAGGTATTCTGAAGAGAAATGAAAATACAAATGAGTTCTCTACTTTGGCGTCAAGCCCTAGGAAAGTTCTCCCATGTTGTTACAAAACTGATGACTTAATCAGGATACTGAAAGCATGCCTTCAAATGGCAAATAGAGTTGATGTTGTTTTTTTTTAAAGCGGGCATATTTTAAAGCTTTATTATTTGACTCAACGTTTCGACAGAACTGCCTGTCCCAGCAACAAATCTTTATATATAAAATTGCAGTCCCCTCCCCCTCCCTGGTGAAATCACAATGCTATTTGAAATTCAAGACTATTCACAAATAATAGAACAGAAAGTAAAACATGTATAAAAAAACAACTTCTGTGCCCAGTGGGGATCTATATCACTTTGCTACTCCAGAAAGTTGTGGTCAGCCAGCAGCTTGGGGACCTGGCAGCAGAGTCGGACAGTGAGGAGGCTGGGGAGGACAATGGGCCAGTCCTGGAGTCAGGGGAAGGCCCGGACGAGGGCTCTGCATTGGAGGAAGAGATGGGGCCAGGGCCATCTGGGAGCGATGCGCAGACTCCGGAGTCTCCAGAGGCGGACAGCAGAGAGGCAGAGGAACAGAAGGAGCCTGTTCCTAGTTCCCACATGCGAAGAGCTGCCAGAAGGCAAGAGCAGCTGAAGCAAAAAGGACGACTCGGGAGTAAGGCCAGAAGATGATTGGCCACTCCGATAAGGCTTAAAAGAGCAGCAACAAGCCATTGGGTTCTTTGTAGAAAAGCAACGTTGATTCCAGTGCTTCCTGTCAGCGTCTCTTGAATTTTGTGGGGGTTTTGCCAAGAAAAGCCTTTGGCAGGTTGCCAAAGACAACAAAGTTCGGTGATAAGGCCGAAGGACTGCTTATGAAGAATTAGTTTTGGACTAACCTGAGAATGAATTAATTCTCAGCTGTTTTAATAAAATAAGTTTGTTCAGGACTAATTGTGTTTGGTAATCACTACTTGGGCTTCGGTCACAACAAAAGTCACCTAAGGTTTTACCTCTAGTCAAACTTGTGCGAATCTATGACAAGCACATGTAATTCTGTTTGTCTCAATGATAAAGCCCCAAGCGGGCTTGCAAAGGAGGGCATATTTGATCTTACCTTACCCTGCTGAAAATAAATACAGCTAGTCCTCAACGTGCAACCACAATTGAGCCCAAAATGTCTGTTGCCAAGCGAGACAGTTGTTAAGTGAGTTTTGCCACATTTTATGACTTTTCTTGCCATACTTGTTTAAATGAATCACTGCAGTTGTTAAGTTAGTAACACGGTGGTTAAGTGAAACCAGCTTCCCCACTGACTTTGCTTGTCAGAAGGTTGCAAAGGAGGATCACATGACACCCCCAGGACACCGCAACAATCATAAACACGAACCAGTTGCCAAGTGTCTGAATTTTGATCACATGAACATGGAAATGTTGCAATGACCGTAAGTGTGAAAAACGGTCCTAAGTCACTTTTGTCACTTTCGCTGTTGTAACTTCGAACAACAACAAACAAGTGGTTGGAAGTATAAGTAACTCAAGGCAGTGAACATGCCTAATATTCCGTCTTCTTCCCATTTTCCTCACAACTACAACCCTGTAAGGTGAGTTGGGTTGTGAGAGCATGATTGGCCCAAAATCACCTTGCCAGTTTTTGTGCCTGAGGTGGGACTGGAACTCAGAGTCTCCTGGTTTCTAGCCTGGTGTCTTAACTTCTAGACCAGGGGCGTCAAACAAGTGGCCTGCGGGCCGAATCCAGCCCACGATAGGCCCAGAGTTGTCCCGCAGGGAGATAATATAATATTATATAATATAATATAACAACAGAGTTGGAAGGGACCTTGGAGGCCTTCTAGTCCAACCCCCTGCCCAGGCAGGAAACCCTACACCATCTCAGTCAGATGGCTATCCAACATTTTCTTAAAAATTTCCAATGTTGGAGCATTCACAACTTCTGCAGGCAAGTCGTTCCACTTATTAATTGTTCTAACTGTCAGGAAATTTCTCCTTAGTTCTAAGTTGCTTCTTTCCTTGATCAGTTTCCACCCATTGCTTCTTGTTCTACCCTCAGGTGCTTTGGAGAACTCCCTCTTCTTTGTGGCAACCCCTGAGATATTGGAAGACTGCTATCATGTCTCCCCTAGTCCTTCTTTTTATTAAACTAGACATACCCAGTTCCTGCAATCATTTTTCATATGTTTTAGCCTCCAGTCCCCTAATCATCTTTGTTGCTCTTCTCTGCACTCTTTCTAGAGACTCAACATCTTTTTTACATCGTGGCGACCAAAACTGGATGCAATATTCCAAGTGTGGCCTTACCAAGGCATTATAAAGTGGTACTAACACTTCACGTGTTCTTGATTCTATCCCCCTGTTTATGCAGCCCAGAACTGTGTTGGCTTTTTTAGCAGCTGCTGCACACTGCTGACTCATATCTAAATGGTTGTCCACTAGGACTCCAAGATTCCTCTCACAGGTACTACTATTGAGCAAGGTACCACATATACGGTACCTGTGCATTTTGGGTTTTTTGCCTAAAAAAAACATGGGACCAGCCCATGCCACCCTGGCCCTGGCCCCAGCTCGCCCCACCCTCACCCCCCCCCCAGTCGGACGCGAGGACCAGGCTACTACGCCCACCCTGGCCCCCAAGGGCAAACAAAATCCTGATACAGCCCTTGATGGGATTGAGTTTGTCACCCCTGCTCTAAACCAAATTGGCTGCTGCTGCATATGATCCTATCCCCTGTGTCAAGACATATGGACCAGAATATTTGTCTTCTCTGGGGCTCTGGGGCCTTATGCAGCATCCTGCCCTCCTCTCAGTATAATGGTACCCTTCCCTTTTAAAATTCAGGAGGGAACCAAAACAATCAGTGGTTTTAGAGTCTAGTTTGTAGTTCTGCTCTTGCAGCCTTGTGGCTAGATTTATTACCTTTTTATTATTTGATTATGGCTTTGTGGTTTAAGGGTTTGTTTGTTTTTGTTTACCCTCAGAGCTCTAGGACTGGGGCAGTATTGAAATGCTGTAAGATAAATAAATATATATGCATACTCCACATCCACTAATACATTGTTTCTCAAACATTTCTTCTTCTTCTCAGGAGCCCTTCCTAGTTTTAAAAATGATGAAAAACCATCAAAAGAGCTTTTGTTTCTGTGGGTTATGTTTCCTGAAATTTATCCTATTAAAAAATAAAATTGATGCCTTCGTTGCTGCTAGCGCTTCTGGTAATTGTTTGACAGAATTTTAATATTATATTATTTTTTCTGTATAGGATGGCAAATAAACTTGATTTGGAGGACTTCTGAGAGGGTCTTGAGAACACCCAGTTGTTGGACCCACACCCTAATGCTGCACTAATTCAGAGATGGAACAACTATTAAAAAGACACTATTTTGCTAAGCTAATAAACTCATGAATTTGTTGTTGATTTTAAAGGTTTAATGCTATATAGAGGGGGACAGAAATGTCAATCAGCAATCACCTTTGCTCCCCAGGACACTTCTAACACAACTTTGTAAAGTTCTTTCTTAAATGCTCCAAGCTTTCTTTTCCCAGATAGATAATTACCTACCAGAAGAGTCACGTGGGTGTTACTCATCTCTTGCTTCACACTCTTATGGTGGGTGAACTAGTTCTTAAGCCTGCCAGTGTACATGTTTTCTTTTCACTCTTCTTTTTCAAGAGGACTAAAGAAGGTCAATCAATCTACTGCAGGCAGGAGAAGGCAAGGATTCCTACCTTCTAAAAGGTGTGACTTGGGAAGGACCCTGCCCTACAACCACCTTGCTCTTTGGTCCCGTGAGATGGCTGACTGCTCCTGTGACAGAAGAAGGAAAATCTGGGCTACCAAGGATCTATGTGAAAACACAGAAAAAGCGGAACAGTGAGTATTCTTGGGAGCACGGTAGCCTTTGTATGTAATATCTGGACCAGCATTTAAATAAGCACTCAAGCTGACTGCTGTTATGAAAAGTTGTCATCGTCTTATCTCCTTTCTTCTTATTCAGTGCCAGACTTGAAAATGCTTTGCCCGGTTTTTGTTTTCATTTGAGGAACGTGTGCGTGATGGCACATAGTCCTGCCCTGATGAAATGATTGTGGGAGCTGTGAATGTACCACCTCACTGAAGCTTTTGGGTGAAATGTGTAAATATCTACTACTGTCACCGGGCTTCCTACGGGAGCTTGGTTTCTGCTGGTACTAAACTCATTTAGAATTGCTGTGCAGCATTGGCTTATCACATAGGAATGTCTCTTTTCTTCTGGTCTTTCATCCTTGATCTTCCTTTCGTCAGGCTTGAGCAATACATTGGAAAGACTTTGCATTTACTACACAAAGTGAAGGCTGAAAAGTTAGCTATTGAAGGAACTGTAGATCCTTGCCTCTTGCCTCTTTTTATATAAATCTGTCCCTCCAAGGATATCCATTTTTTTTTTAAAAAGGACACATACATTTATAATCCAAAGTGACTGAGATACATTTGAAAATTAAAAAATTCTGGCAGGTAAACCTATACTTGATATACTATACTGCTGAATACTTGAAAAAAAAATTACTTTGTATTTTTTCCATCTTAAGATTTCCCAGGGGAAAATCATGATGGGAACAGCATGCCTTTTTAACGTTGGGATTATACTGGTTGTTTTCCTGTCCTTAGGCACAAAATTTAAGAGTTGTCACAAGGGGGAAAATGAGATATTTCTACTTACTTAATTTATATGCCTGCCTAACTCATGACTCTGGGCAACTAACCACAATTAAAAATTATATAGAAACACAAAGCCACATTTTAAAAAGTGCATAAATACCTCTGGTGGCTCAACAGACTAAGCAGTCTGTTATTAACACAGCTGCTTGCAATTACTGCAAGTTCAAGTCCCACCAGGCCCAAGGTTGACTCAGCCTTCCATCCTTTATAAGGTAGGTAAAATGAGGACCCAGATTGTTGGGGGCAATTAAGTTGACTTTGTATATAATATACAAATGGATGAAGACTATTGCTTAACACAATGTAAGACGCCCTGAGTCTTCGGAGAAGGGCAGGATATAAATTCAAAAAAAAAAGAAAAATACAACCAGCAGCCAATATTAAAAAATATAAATTAGCCCAACCCCTGCATGGGCTCTGCCATATCCAGATCCCCAAACCCAGTGACAAAACCCTGTCTTTAGGACCTTACAAAAAGCCAGCAGGGTCAGAACCAGTCTATTCTCTGGAGGAATAATGTTCCAAGGGGCAGGAGCCACCAGAAAAGACCGTCTTCCAAAGCTCCACCATGACAGGACCCAGAGCATGCTGATCTTACCAGATCTAATGAGACAGGTGGAATAGAATAGAATAGAATAGAATAGAATAGAATAGAATAGAATAGAATAGAATAGAATAGAATTCTTTATTGGCCAAGTGTGATTGGACACACAAGGAATTTGTCTTTGGTACATTATCAGGGAAGGCAGTCCCTCCAATAATTCCACCCATTGAACCTGGAAGCATACAGATAACCAGTGCAGCTCATGGAACAGAGGTATAACATGCACTGATCAAGGAACACACATACCTGCTTGTGCTACTGCAGTCTGTACCAACTGTAGCCTCCAGGTGATCTTCAAGGGCAACCCTATGTAAATCACATTCCAGTAGTCCATTCAGGAGGTGATTAGGAATGAGCCGGGTCATGGTCCAAGAACAAGTGCTTGTTGTCTAAGAACAGCTGGTACACACATTCCTTGAACAGGAGTCCAGAACGGCTCCCAAATTGTGCACAGGTTCTGTTTGGGATAATTCCACTCCATTCAAAATTAGTGAAGGAAACTTTCCAAAACCAGGGGGCCCTAATAATTAAAGCCATTGAGTCTTGCTAGGATTGAGCTGAAGCCTGTTGTTCGTCATACAGCCTCTGGTCACTGAGTCAGAACCTCCACATCATCATTTGGAAGGTCAAGGGTGGCGATATAAAAACTGGGTATCATTGGCCTACTGATGGCATGGTGCCACCACACACACACAGGGGCTTCATGTAGACATTAAGCAGGGAAAGACAGAGAACCAAGCCCCAAGGAACCCTGCAAAGGAGGAGCAGAGGGCTGGGATTCCCCACCATCAACACCAACTACAACCAGCCCAGGAAAAAGAAAGACAACTAGCCAACACAGTGCCACCCATTCTTCAGAGCCATTACAAAAGAATATCCACATCTGGATGTTATTGAAGGCCACCAAGAGGTCAAGAAGAGGAAGGAGGAATGCACCACCCCTCCTGCACTCACCAGATGTTACCCACAAGCACAAGCAATGCTGTTTTGGTCCCATATCCAAACCTGAAACCTGACTGTAATGTATCCGGATTACCTTCTTCTTCCAGAATTCTATGTAGCTATTGTATGACCACTTTCTCTACAACCTGCCTTAAAAAAATTATGGTTAGAAACTAGATAAAAATTGTCCAACAACAATAACTTCTTAAGAAGGGGGTGAATCACTGCCTGTAAGAATCACCTCCAGAGGATCTCCCCAAGCCTAGAATCCAACTTGGAACAAATCTGAAGGACTTTGCCTGACATATGCCCCCTACATTCCTCACAATTTTGTCTTATATATACCCATTTCACAGTGCTACTGTGTTTCCACAAAAATAAGACCCTGTCTTATATTTTTTTGAACCCCGAAATAAGTGCTTGGCCTTATTTTTGGGAGATCTTATTATTTTGGGGCACATGGAGCAAGATGGGGCTCCTCTTGCCATCTCACCTGATTTCTAGCTCTGCGTTTAAATATTTTCATGGAGGGCTTATTTTCGGGGGGAGGCTTATTTTAGCACATGCGCTCAAAAGCCCGATTGGTCTTATTATTAGGGGATGTCTTATTTTCGGGGGGGGAAGGGTATCCTTATTGTCTATTCCAAGAGCTTTTAAACAATTACGGTAGTTACAAATCTTGCATTTGTTAAAAAAATTTCAAAATATGTTTTCCTTTGTCAAGGCATGCTAACCATCAGATTGATCTCGTTGTCAGTTCTGTATGACAGGTAACATTGATTTGTTTTTAAATATTTCATCACTCAAAGATCTATTTCCCCTTTCACTGCCTATTACAAATCAGTTTTCCACGATGGCTAGAGTTTAGTTTCTTTAAAAGGAATTTTGTTAGATTTCAATTGCAAGCATATCCCATAAAATAATCTATTCTTAGTAGCCCCCACTCATGTGAAAAATAAAAGGTTTCCAATCAGAAATAAATAAAAAATGCATTTGCAATTTGCACTTGGGTATTTCTTTTTTAAAGAGCACTTTCTACATCATTGCTTTCAAAAATTTAAAAAATTAAAATAATGTTACATTTTTAAAAATGCCTTTTAGATGGTAATTTATTGCAAACAGTATACTCTTAAATTGTTCTCTCAAAGCTAAAAATGACTTGAACAAATTTGCCATGTTCACAAGATTTGATTCTATGGATCTTCCAAACACAATGGACACCATATCAGTTTGATGGAGGGGAAACCATACTACCATGTTTTGCTCACATTACTGAGTGATTGAAAAAAATATCCCAGCTATCCAATAGTTGGTATGAGTTTAGTGAGTTTCATACAATTTGATGAACCATTTGTAGACTTGTGTCTGTACCGTCCACATTATGACAGTAATGGGAAACAATAATTGTGTACTACTACATATATCCCTCAGGACAACTTGAAATTTATCAATAGAACCATTTGGGAAGACTACACAACTTAATTTAGGGGACTAAGAAAATATGAAAATGTGCCCAATGATGGGGTTGTCATCAGTCCAATAAATATATCAACAGTCCAATAAATATAGCAGTGATATTCTGGATCTGTGTTTCTTCTTCTTGAAATGTAGACTTTCAAGACTATCCCGACTCCTCTTTCATCAAGAGGAATTCTAAGGGTTCCCAGAAAGTTGTATGGAATTATCAGGTAAGTATGACTAACATTCCTGTTGAAGCTCTAATTACTCATAGATAGGCACTTTGCATAATTGTTCTCAGGCATCCATTCCCTTGTAAATAAAATAATTTAACAGAACATCTGGCAGATTGTTTTCTTTCACTTTGAGATCCAGGTTGGGTTTCATCAGGGTATTGAATAGTATGATTTCTCAGGCATCTGTTCCCTTGTAAATTAAACTTCTGGATCTGTTCCTCAAAGTCTCAAATCAAAAGTTTGAAAGTTTAGTATGCTGCTCAAAAGCCCCCTCCAAGTTTTCTAGGCATGCATCCACATATCTTAAATATAATTCTGGGAAAGGCATTCATCTAGGTGCATTGCATGATGACCAAGTATATGCAACTGGTCGTCTGTATATTTCAACCTTGCCCATTGTGATTTGTTATGTTAAATAACAGAGGATGGAATAGTTTAGTCTGGATTTTAAATTCCTCCTTGAAAGAGAGAGATACGCCAGCCTTTTAAAAAGAAGCAGAAATCATACTATTCAATGTGCTGATAAAACCCAATCTGGATCCCAAAGTGAAAAAAAACAACAATCTGCCAGATGTTAATATTTTTTTAATTAAGTTATTAAGCAAGTGGCTGTCACCCAAACTCCAGGAAACCTTGAGGAAAATTGATTTTCTAAAATCCATTTGACCTTAACATAAGGTCCAGTTTTAAGGTAGATACAGGTAATCCTTGACTTACAACCACAGTTGAGCCCAACATTACTGTTGCCAAGTGAGACAGTTAAGTGTGTTTTGTTCCATCTTATGATGTTTCTTGTCACAGTGAATCATTATAGCTATAAGAGAGTAACATGGCTATTAAGCCAATCGGAGTTCCCCATTGACTGCTTATCAGAAGGTTGTAAAAGGTTTATCACATGATCCCAAGACACTGCAAAGGTCATAAATATGAGTCAGTTGCCGAATGTCTGAATTTTGATCACATGACCGTGGGGATGCTGCAACAATCATAAGTGTGAAAAACAGCCATACGTCACTTTTTTTGGTGCCATTGTAATTTCTAATGGTAATAAATGAACTGATGTAAATCGAGAACTACTGCCATAGTTACCTGTATAAAGATCATTGCAATGTTGGTTGTTTGCATTCAGGTTTATTCACTTAATTCTACTGGGCATCAAATTTTAAACTTAGTATGAAAGGTACACAGCAAATTTAAAAATACAATAAACCCATCAACTGAGGTGTATTCCTAGCGCTAATAATCTATGTGAGAACTGATAATCTTGCAGTTATGATTATCTGAAATGATGTTAGAATTAGGTTTTACTCCTGAAGAAATATTTGAAAATATCTGGGGAAAGAAAAGTTGGGGCACTTGTTCGCCCCCAAAAAAGTGTCTGAAATTGACATAGTACATTTCAGTCCTTCTGTTAGAACATACACACACACAAAAGGAAAGTTTGCTATATGTACAAGAGCATTCTAGGCTTATCAGGATCATACAACAGCAGATTGGTTGATAGAACCAATGGATAGAAAAAAACATAGAACAGTTACAAAAAAATCCTTCTATTTAAGGAAAAAACCTTTGGATCCAAGTCAACATTTATTTTAAGCACTATAATTTATTGCAGTTTCTGTATCATTTCCCAAAATGATTCACCTTCAACAAAAAATGTGAGACATCTTCGTTCTGTTGAGCAGATAGGTTAAAAAAATGAAATCAGATTATTATTTTCAACTCACAAGGCCAGGCATCCTGCAAACAGGTACTGCAGGTTTTTAAATTTTATATTCTAGCTGCTCTTCGATGCTTTTCCTGCTTTTCTTTTTATAAGGCAATCTTTTGACTGTATGTTTGTATAGTTCTGTTCAAACCTACTGTTAATTATATTCATATTTTCAATAGATGAGAAATATGTAGCTCAGGGTTGAATTGTGCAGTCTTTGGTGATGTGTAAGTTGGTTGTTTGCCTGCAGATGTTTCATTACAGTGCTAGCAAGTGTGGGGTTTGCTCCCTATTTAGTATAGTTGCTTGCCCTGCCAGTGTTGATTGGGAATGTGGTTTCCTCCTTTGTAGTTCCTTAGTACATATTGTTTTCTGCTTGATTGTATCTCTGGTCTAGATCGTGGTTATATGGATGTTGGCTGCTGGGGAGGATGTGCTCTGGTCTTTTTGTCTCCTTCTTAGCTTTTGTCTCTTGAATGGTGTGTAAATTTGGTTCATTTCTGTGTCTCTATTGATGGTTGATTTTTTTAAATGCCAAACTTTTAGGAATACTCTAGCATTTTTGCATTTAGCTTGATCTAAGATGCTCAGTTTCCCAACTGAAACGATGATTGAGTCTGTCCACGTGTTGTGACAGTATGGAATTTTCATTGTGTCTTTGATTGCTAGTGGGTGTTTATGGATGTACTTTGCTAGTCTTCTGCCTATTTGTCCTACATAGTGGCTTTTACAGTCCTCATACTTTTTACCTCTTCTTGGGCTATAGCAGGGGTGTCAAACTCAAGGCCCACCGGCTGGATTTGGCCTACAAAATGCTTAGATCTGGCCTGCGGAGCCGCCCCGGAGATAGTGAAGGACTGGCCCAGGGTGCCTCTGCCGCCAAAAATGGAAGACCCTCCCCAGCTCTGTTTTCACTGGCAGAGGATTGCAGGAGGCTGTCCTGGCTGAAAACAGGACCCAGGGGGCGTGTGCACCCCCCCCCCAGCTCTGTTTTTGCAGGCAGAGAGCTAGCAAAACAAACTAAAAGCAAAACAAAAGGAGAAATGTTTCCCCTTTTGCATTTGAGCCTCCAAGAAGGGACAGAAGAGGAGAAAAGACAAAGAAAAAGATGGGAAGATGGGAAGAGAGCAAGGCAGGAAAAAGAACGAAAGAGGGGAAGGAAAAAGAAAAGGAGAGAGGGAAGGAGAGAGGGAAGTCCTACCTTAACACTTGGCCACCAGCAGACGGCAAAACGCCTCTGGAGGACAAGGGTTTGGTGCTTTCCCTGGTCTTGCCTTCCTCTGCTGAAGACAATGGATCCCCCCAGCGCCGCCGGGGCCACCAAAGGTTCCCCAGACACAAGTGATGTTGAGCTGGCCACACATACCCCAACCACTCCCACCCCACCCCACCCCCTCCAAGGTCAAACACAACCCTGATGCGGCCCTCAGTGAAATCAAGTGTGACACCCGTGGGTTACAGAGTCTTTTGGTTTGCTTAAGAAGCTTTGGAGGCTTTAGCTGGTTTTTGTACTATAGTGATGTTTTGGGGTAAAATGTAATAGTCTGTTCATTGTTTCTGAGATATTCTTGGTATATAGTACTGTTATCCTTTTCATAGCTTTTTTTTTTTGGTGTGTTATATTAGGTTCAGTGATCAGGTACTTTTTGATAAAGTTGCAGGGATATCATTCTGTTGGAAAATGTTATATATTAGCATTCTGGTATGTAAAATGTTGGCAGTCTTTTTTTTTTTTTGTTTGGTGTTCCTATTTGCTGCATCATTTCATCTGAATAATGTTGTTACATAGCTCCTCTGGTGGAAGGCTGAGTTGTTACTTTAGTAATGGAGCACTCGGTTAGTATGGATTTTCAATAGAATTGAGTTTCTAATGTGCCAAAATTTCCTGTTCAGATGACGCTATCTAGGAAGAGTAGTATATTTTCTTCTTCCCTCATGAATTTTATTCATTTGAAGATATTGTTGATTATTTCATGTATCTTCTCTAGTTATTCCTTTTTTATTATGATGGTGTTGTCTACATAACAAATCCATATTTTTCTGTGTATGTGGAGAAGTGCCAGTTTCTAGACGCTGCATAGTCTCTGCAGTGAGTCCCGAGAGTGCTGATCCCTTGGGCGTTCCTCTGATTTGTTGGTATATTTGCCCTTCAAACTGAAAATAGAATAAAATAATTTTTTATTGGCCAAGTGTGATTGGACACACAAGGAATTTGTCTTGGTGCATACGCTCTCAGTGTACATAAAAGAAAAGATACGTTCATCAAGGTATAACACTTACAACAATAATCGTGGGGTACAAATTTAACACTTAATGATACAACACTTAATGACAGTCATAGGGTACAAATAAATAATGAGGCAGAGGTTGATTCTAGGTATTTTGATATTAGTGCATTTGGCTAGGTTGGGCATATTGTGAATATGGCTACCATCTATTTTTTGCGCTAGTTCTAGATCTATGGATGTAGAGTGCTGTGACATTGAATGAAACCATAATTTTATCTTCTACTTTTAGGTCTTTAATTTTCTGGAGGTAGTGAGCAGTTGGTAGAATATTTGCTCCCTTCTGTGAGATGTCCACACTTTTTTTTCTTATTTTTTTGTGAGTTCTCTGGCTATGTGGTATGTTGGGGTTCCTGGTAATATGAGTGGATGAAAAAATTGTCAGGCTTGTGTATTTTTAGTATTCCTAAAAGCATGGGAGGATGGGTCCACTGTTTTTCATCCACTGCTTTTCTACCGTAACAGGTATGGTAAATTAAATTTACAGCACACAAATTACAGAAATTACAGAGTACGGCACAACATATTTCTGCAGCAGTTCAAACAGTAGCTGTTCCTTTTAATAGCAAGAAGCAGGTTCATACAAAATGATCATATACAGGACACCAGGGATCTGAGATATGAGTGAATGGTTCTACTTGTCTCCGACTTGTTCAATTTCAAATAGAAACACTGAGCCAAACTCTTTCTTCAGTATAACACTTTAGAGCAGGGGTCTCCAACCATGGCAACTTTAAGCCTGGAGGACTTCAACTCCCAGAATCCGCCAGCCAGCAAAGCTGGGTGGGGAATTCTGGGAGTTGAAGTCCTCCAGGCTTAAAGTTGCCATGGTTGGAGACCCCTGCTCTAAAGTGTTATACTGAAGAAAGAGTTGAACTGCGACTGTGAAAATACAGATGCAGGGCTATCCACTGGATGATGTTGTTGGGCTAGTCAGTCTCTCAGCCCAACTTTTTTTTTTAAATTTGTCACAACATTATATACAAGCACATGCAATGAAAGAAAACAATAGGACAGGAACGGTAGGCATTTTTGTGCACTTTTGCACGCCCCTTATAGTCCTCTTAGGAATGGGGTAAGGTCAATGGTAGACAGTTTTTGGTTAAAGCTTTTGGGAGTTTGAGAAGAGACCACAGAGTCAGGTAGTGTATTCCAAGCATTAACAACTCTGTTACAAAAGTCATATTTTCTGCAATCAAGATTGAAGCGGTTAACATTAAGTTTGAATCTATTGTTTGCTCTTGTATTATTGCGATTGAAGCTGAAGTAGTCTTTAACAGGAAGGACATTGCAATAGATGATTCTGTGTGTTAAACACAGGTCTTGTTGGAGTCGGCGGAGTTCTAAGTTTTCTAATCCCAGGATTTCAAGTCTGGAGGTATAAGGTATTTTGTTGTTTACAGAGGAGCGGAGAACTCTTCTTGTAAAATATTTCTGGACTCGTTCAATTGTATTAATGTCAGAGATGTGGCATGGGTTCCAGACAAGTGAGCTGTATTCAAGAATAGGTCTAGCAAATGTTTTAGAATAGAATAGAATAGAATAGAATAGAATAGAATAGAATAGAATAGAATAGAATAGAATAGAATAGAATAGGCCAATGTGATTGGACACACAAGGAAATTGTCTTGGTGCATATGCTCTCAGTGTACATAAAAGAAAAGATACCTTCAAGGTACAACATTTACAACACAAATGATGGTCAATATATCAATATAAATCATAAGGATTACCAGCAACAACGTTACAGTCATACAGTCATAAGTGGAAAAAGATTGGTGATGGAACGATGAGAAGATTAATAGGAGTGCAGATTTAGTAAATAATTTGAGTGTTGAGGGAATTATTTGTTTAGCAGAGTGATGGCCCTCGGGAAAAAACTGTTCTTGCGTCTAGTTGTTCTGGTGTGCAGTGCTCTATAGCGTCGTTTTGAGGGAAGGAATTGAAACAGTTTATGTCCAGGATATGAGGGATCTGTAAATATTTTCACGGCCCTCTTTTTGACTCTTACAGTATACAGGTCCTCAATAGAAGGCAGATTGGTAGCAATTATTTTTTCTGCAGTTCTAATTATCCTCTGAAGTCTGTGTCTTTCTTGTTGGGTTGCAGAACCGAACCAGACAGTTATAGAGGTGCAAATGACAGACTCAATAATTCCTCTGTATGCTCTGGTTAGTAGTGTAGAGTTTTTGGAAAAGAAGCTACGCAAAATTAGGTTTACAACTTTTAGAGCCTTTTTTGCTATGTAGTTGCAGTGGGCTTTGGCACTTAGATCATTTGATATGAAAACTCCGAGGTCTTTAACAGGGTGGGGGTCATCTGTAAGGTAATGTCCATCAAGCTTGTACTTAGTGTTTGGGTTCTTTTTTCCAATATGTAATACTGAGCATTTACTGGTTGAGATTTGAAGTTGCCACGTTTTAGACCATTCAGATACAAAGTCAAGGTCTTTTTGAAGGGTAGTTGTATCGTTGGTGGTGTTAAATAGTTTGACGTCGTCAGAAAAAAAGGATACAATCACTAGTAATAAGGTCACAGAGATCATTAATGTATAGTATGACGAGCGTTGGTCCAAGAACGCTGCCTTGGGGAATGCCATGCTTTACAGGAACAGGATTTGATAGTGCATTGCCAATTTTGACCACTTGTCTATTTGACAGGAAAGCTGTTATCCAGTTGTGGAGGGGTCCTAAGATGCCGTAAGATTTTAATTTTAGAAGTTCGTCATGTACAAGAGTCAAAAGCTTTACAGAAGTCAATGTAGATCGTATCTATTGTTTTGCCCTGATCAAGGTTTGTAGTCCATATTCTTTGCAGTGAAGAAATTGTAAGTTACATGATAATTTTTTCCTGAAACCAAATTGTTTATTAGAGAGTAGGTTGTTTGTTTCTAGGTGGAGGGTAATGGATTGGTTGATGATAGATTCCATTATTTTGAAGGTGACGCAGCATAGAGATATCGGTCTGTAATTTTCAACTAGGCTGGGGTCTCCTTTTTTGAAGACAGGGATGACCGTGGCTAGTGACCATAGTTTGAGAAGGGAACTGGTTGTGAAAGCTTTATCAAAGATTATGCTTAGGGGTTCTGCTATATTAATAGAACATTTTTTTAAGACGTAGGCACATAGTCCATCAGGTCCAATAGCTAGGGATGGTTTTAGTTTGTGTAGAGCTTTTTCAACATTATCTTCTGTGAAGTCTATATGTGTTAGATCGTTATACTCATAGTTGGTACGATTGTTGAATGTCGGGTATGAGCTATTACTGTTAACAAAGGCTGAGCCAAAGAATGTGTTGAAGAGGTTTGCTTTAACTGTTTCATCATTATTTTCTTTGCCGTTAGATTCTTTTAGCTCACAGGGTTAGAGTCGAGGAGGAGAATTTTGGAAGAGGACTTGGTAAGCACAATGTTTTGGAGGTCAGGCAAGTCATAAATGAAACAAAAGCAAAATTTCCCTAACCAAATGAGACCAGAACAACAGATCGTGGAGAGATGGCCATCTCCTTCACGGGTGGATCATTTAACTTTCAATGAAACATCCCTTCGTGTTTCTTTTTTTTAAAGCAAGCAGCTTCCTCTCTGGGAACGACCAGCCGAGTGCCTGCACCGACGGGGGGGGGGGATTTTGAAGCCCTCACAAATCGTTTTGCTATGAAAAGAAAGGGCGGCCCACAGCGGACGTGCCTCAGGCAAGCACGCTTTAAATCGTGCGCTTTTTTCGACGACCAGGCGGAGCCGGCTCGTTACCCCCTGCCGTAGGGTCTGGAGGGACCCGAGCAACACCACGCAGCCAGACCCTCCGGCAGCCATTTGCTAGGCCTCGGCGCCCTCCCTGTATCTGCCAGCGAGGGACTCTCCTTTCCAAAAGGTGGCGAAGCGGGAAAGATGAGTCGCTCCCGCAACCCGCGCCTCGCCTCCTTCCCCTCGACGCCGAGGGAAAAGTGAGCCTCGCGCGCCATCAGCGGGTCCCACGTCGCCCGGCTTCCCTGGGCTGAGGAGAGGGGCGGGGGGGGGGAAAGAGAGGCGAGGCCGCGCGCCCGCGCGCGCCTGCCGCGCGGCTCTTTGCCTCTCGCGCCCCTTCCCCGCCGGGCCGCCCCTCACGCGCTCCAGCCTATTGTTCTGCTTGCCGCCGCTTCCTTTCCCCACCCCCCATCGCTTTCCCCCCCACCCACTCGGAGGTGGGCGGGGTTTTCCCCGGCCTCCGACTGACACTTCGGAGGCGGGCCGGAGCCGGTTGAAAACGGGAGGCTGAAGCCGGCGGGACAGAATCGGCGGCGCTGTCGCCGTCGTTACTGTAGGAAGCTTCGGGCCTGCTGTGCGGCGCTTCGGCTGCCTCGGCGCGGGCTGGCAAGCCAATGAGGGCCCGGACTCCGGCCCTCGCTGCCTCAGGAGCTGCCGGGAGCCCCCCGTGCCGACCGCCGGCCCGAATAAGGGCGGGTCGACTGGCTCTCCATGCGGCGGCTCCAGGAGAAGTTCAGGAGGTGAGGCGCGGCGGAGGCGGCTTATCTGGGGCGGAGGGGACTCCGTTATATTAGGCTTGGCGGCGGTTCCTTCCTCTCTCTACCGTAGGAAGAAGGCAGATTCTCCCCCCCCTTTTTTTTTTTTTATGGGTGTGTTCGCCTTCGGATGCTTTTAAATGGGGGAGATTCTGCATTGTTCTCGTAGCCGGACCTTATTTTCCACCGTTCACCCCGTGTTCCACCTCGGGAATGGACACCTCTTAAAATACAACGGTCCTTTTTTAAAAATAATAATAATAAACCACACACGTGTCTTTCATCCTCCCTTCTCCAGTTGGCCGCATTCCGTGGAGTTAAGGTCCGAAACGTGGGCTTCGCTATCCCCCCCCCCCCGTTTCATGGCATGGCTTTGGGGGGGGAGGTTAATTTGCTATTTTTGGGTTGGGGGGAGAGAGAGAGAGAGAGAGAGAATATCAAGAGAAGCTTAATTTGAGTTGGCACAATAACCTGCTGCGGGGTAGTCGTGTCGAGGGGTCAAGTGAAAATAGATTCGGGGCGAGATTAATTAAAGCAGGACACAAATGATGTCGATGTGGCTCTGTGTGTGCTGTGTCTCTCATTCAGGCATAGGTGTAAAACCGTTGCCTCTTTTTCTAAAGACTGGAAACCTATAAAAGGGCTGTGGTCTTGACTTGTTGCCAGGAGGCTTTTTTCCCCCCCACACATACAAATGCTTATGGATTTAATCTCTAGCACTCAATTTTGAATGCCACCAAGGGTGTTTCTCTAAAGCAGTTCAATGTGCATATATATATATATCTCAGTACAGGTGGAATTTGGGAGTTACTGATGGATTTATAGCAGGAAGATGGGCAGATTATATATCTTCCTGCTATAAATCCATCAGTATTTCCATATATATCTCCATATATATATATATATATAGCTCCATATATGTTTTCTGAGGTTCCACTTTTACGCGGGAGAAAACCCGAATAACCAAAGACCTACATATTTCCATATATATATGTATATGTGTGTGTGTGTATATACATATACATACATGTAGGTCTTTGGTTGTTCGGGTTTTCTCCCGTGTAAAATTGGAAGTGTCTTGGCGACGTTTCGACGAAGTCTCATTCGTCATCTTCAGGCTTCAGCTTCGTGCTTCTGGGAGCAATGTGTGATCGCAGCTGTTTCTTCCTTTTAACTGCTAGTTATGTATATACATACATACATACATACATACATACATACATACATATATATATATATATTTGTTTTCTGAGGTTTTTGCGGGTGTTTGTATGTAGGTCTTTGGTTATTTGGGTTTTCTCCCGCGTAAAATTGGAACTGTCTTGGCGACGTTTCGATGAAGTCTCATTCATCATCTTCAGGCTGGTGTCTACTGCTTCGAAGCATATGTATGTCTATATGTATGTATGTATACATATCTATCTATATGTATGTATGTATGTGTGTGTGTGTATGACAGGGACGCGGTGGCTTAGGGGCTAGGACGTTGAGCTTGTCGATCGAAAGGTCGGCAGCTCAGCGGTTCGAATCCCTAGTGCTGCCGTGAAACGGGGTGAGTTCCTGTTACTTGTCCCAGCTTCTGCCAACCTAGCAGTTTCGAAAGCACGTAAAAATGCAAGTAGAAAAAATAGGGACCACCTTTCATGGGAAGGTAACAGCGTTCCGTGTGCCTTTGGCGTTGAGTCATGCCAGCCACATGACCACGGAGATGTCTTCAGACAGCACTGGCTCTTCGGCTTTGAAACGGAAATGAGCACCGCCCCCTAGAGTCGGCAACAACTAGCATGTATGTGTGAGGGGAACCTTTACCTTTTATGTATGACTTGATGAGTTCCACCAAGTGTTGTAGAAAAGTGCATGTACAGTAATTGTATAGCCACATTTGGGGTTGGTGAACTTTTTCAACTTTTTTTTTCCCAGGTGAGATTTATTTTGGCTTACAAGCATGGGTTTTTATCAGTAAACTAATTTTTGCTTCTAGTTCTTTATTGTATTTCAGTGGATGGGATACAGGCTTTTTGCTTAGAGTTTACAAAAAGGTGCATAATGACATTTTGTGTATGATAAAATTAATTTTGTTTTTGAAGATAAGTTCATAAAGAAATTCCTGCTGTCAGAAACAGATGCATGTGTGTGCATCTGATTTTGGAAGTGGTTTTGTGAAATACAGAGAAAAATTGAAAGAGTATATGCAAATTTTTGTAATGCTCTCTACATGGGGCTCCCCTTGAAGTGCGCTCGGAGGCTTCAGTTAGTCCAGAATGCAGCTGCGTGGGTGATAGAGGGAGCTTCGCGTAGCTCCCATGTAACACCGCTCCTGCGCAGACTGCACTGGCTACCTGTGGCCTTCCGAGTGCACTTTAAAGTGTTGGTTACGACCTTTAAAGCGCTCCATGGCTTAGGGCCTGGGTACTTACGGGACCGCCTGCTGTTACCATATGCCTCCCACCGACCCGTACGCTCTCACAGAGAGGGACTTCTCAGGGTGCCGTCCGCCAAACAATGTCGGCTGGCGGCCCCCAGAGGAAGGGCCTTCTCTGTGGGGGCTCCCACACTTTGGAACGAGCTTCCCCCAAGCTTACGTCAAATACCTGACCTTCGGACTTTCCGCCGCGAACTGAAGACATACCTTTTTATTCGCGCGGGGCTGGCCTAAATTTTAAATTTTATATTTTAAATTTTAAATTTTAAATTACATAAATTTTATCGATTTTAAATTTTCTATTAATTTTAAACGGGGTTTGGTTTTATAAATTTTAAGGTTTTAGGCCAATTATAATAAGTTTTTTAATTCGTATTTTAAATTTGTATATTGTGGTGTTTTGTATTTTATTGTTGCCTGTACACCGCCCTGAGTCCTTCGGGAGAAGGGCGGTATAAAAATCAAATAAATCAAATAAAATAAAATAAATAAAAATTACTTTTGTTTTAATAAACTTAACAAGACATTAGTTTAATCCAAGCTGATAGCTTATAGGCACATCTCCCATCACTTTTTTTATACATCATATTTAATTTTACCTCATTTCTCTTCCCTTCACCATCTTGAATTACCTATTTATATTCTCCTGACATTCTTCCTATAAATACAGCTATTTATCTGAGGCATGTAAACATTTCTGGCCTGAGTTTTCTCAGAAGGGCATCTGAAATTCAAATTCTTGGATTCCCTTCCCTTCCTTGTTCTTTTCTTCTGGTGCATCAATGCATTTTATGGTTTCCTCTCTTCCACTATAACTCCAAGCAAGAGAAGGGGGGGGGGTATTTCTGTAAGCCACCTAGAGTTACTGTGAGCAGGCAGTGTACATTTCCTTAGTAAATAAAAAAACTGAATCTGTACATTCTTTGAAACTGATAATTGAGACAGCTGAAGTTACAGGGAATGTGAGCATTTAATATTGCATATACTTGCTGTTGACAGTTTCTTAAATTTATACATATATGAAAAAGTGGCTATTATCTCTGCTGCTTGAGAAAAATTGGATAGGCATCTGCTTATGGATGAGAGTACAATAGGCATGATTATGGTACTTTTCTTTCAGAAAGGAAATAATAGATCATAGTGAGATGAAGTTTTTCATCTTCTAGTAGTAGGTGAAAGTTCATATATCCGGTTTGTGTCTTGTTCATCTTACTTGAACTACATTTCTCTTTCATGTATAGCATATTAGAAAGCTTTTCCATTTCCCCCTTTTTTATTTTTCAGAATCATCCATGTAGTTGTGGGACAGATTCATCAGTTTGAGGGGCAAAGGAAGGATTAAAATCAGTTTGGGAACAATATACTAAAGCAGGGGTGTCAAACTGGTAGCCCGTGGGTGGGATGCGTCACTTGCAGGCCACACCCACTCCAGCTGCGTGAAGGGAAAAAATACCACGCGATGGCAATGTGATGCCACAAATTTGAATTTAGTGCGAATTTGTGAACTAAAATAATATGGAAAATACTGTGTGTTAATAGAATGTGCGAAAATGAGTTAAATATGTGTTAGGTCAGAAACAACATTGCTAAAATAATAATGCAAATGTTGGTCTCGTTTTAAACAATATGTGATATAGCGCTCAAAGTAACATCTGTTGTATTCTTTGCTACAGTTATCTTGATGCTTGGAAAATGTATCAGATTTCCTCTTTAAAAATCTAAAGAATAACTGGAGCATGATGTGATAGAGACAAGAATGGTTTAATTTGATGCATGACTAGACCTGCTTTTACATGTGGTCCAACTCCACATGGCAACACATGCCTTTATTATTCACATTGGATATGATGAAGCATTGGCTTTCTTCTTCTTTTATAATCATTTTTGCTTTGAAAAAGACCTAAAAATTTTTTTCCCACATATGAGTCAAGAACAGTTATTTGGGAGCAAGTTTTTACACAGTTAAAAATAGACAGCTAAAGGAGACAGATAGTGAGAGTAGAACCGTTGTAAACTTTGGCTCCATCCTTTAATTAAGGGAAACTCCTTAGGTCAAACGGTAGTAGGTAGCAGTATTTACCAACCTTGGCTGATCTAGAAAGGTAAGGAAATATAGTCTAGTTTAGTATTTGGATGAGACCATCTGAGACTTGCAGAAGTGAGAGGTAAAAGGAAGGGGGGATACAAACAGCTTTTTTGTTTGTATTCTTGTAATACAAATAGCTTTTGTTTTACAGTATTTCCAAGAAAACAATATAGGAGTGTTGTGAAATCTGTGAGAGTCAGTCTTGAAGGAGATTTTGCCTTTAGCTTTCTTACATCAAAATGACAAAACATTTCCAGGCAATTCAGGTCCATATTTTCAAACCAAAATCAAAAAGTTGGAAAAATGTTTTTAATTGTGATAGGAAGTTTCATCGACCTTATAATTTTGTACACACCAACCATGATTGTAACCATTGATTTTTTAAAAATCTTATTTCATTTTGAAAATAAATATGAACGAGCCTGATTACTAAAGTCCCTTTTTTAGAGATCTGGCTTGAATATCAAAAAGCAATTACCAGTTTTCCAGTCCCTGTCTGTCATCACTGAAGAGACTTGCAGCTCAGTTAATTGTCTGGATTGTTTCATACCAGCAAGACAGTGAGGTAAATTATAACTTGTATTGCAAAAACTGGTATCTTAATTATCCCAAGGTGTGCATTTGTTTGTTCCTTCGAATCAAACTTGACTCTTGGGGGCTACATTAAAAAGTGTGAGCTAGAAGCCAGCAAGCCGAGTTCTAATTTTGGTTTAGGCATAGAAGCTGGCTGAATTACTTCAACAGTGACCAGTCACTGTAATGCAACTCTAGGAAGAAGACAATTGCACACCACTTCCAACATTGTTGCCAAGAAAATTGTGTGGATTGTCTCTCAAATTACCAATAAATATTAAGAAAACAAGACTAGGCTATTATGTATATTATTTTTATTCCTCTCAGATTTATCCTTTAAAATCTAGCCAGCACTGATCTGCATGCTTATCAATTTAAGATTCATTTGAATCATTTTTTTTAAAAAAAAAATCTCATTTCTTCTGATAAGCTAATTCAAGACTGTAGAATGAGTTTTTACTCATTTAAATAATCATACAAAATTTGACCCAATTGGACACTTTTAGCACAACATTGTAGAAGTACCAGTAAGTGCATTTTTAAGTTTTCAAAAAGGATTAGTTAAAATGCAGAAATTTAGTAAATTGAAGATAACCACATGCTAATAAGATTGCCTTTTCGACATAGCCTATAACCTTACTTTAAAAAAATTCATGAGAATTTTTTCACGAGAACTTTTAGTTCTCTCTTCCTCTCCCTCCCAAAAAACTTAATAATATTTGGGAGAATGCAATTGCTCACAACTGTAAATAGATGCAAAACAATCTTAGATTAACAAGAGAAAGGCTAATAAACTAATTTTGGGAAATAAAACTGCACTATGGCTACTGATAACTATGGATCAAGCAGCCTGTATTAAAAAGATTGTTTCAATCTAATTTTGTATCAGATTGCCCTTTAGAGCTATTTTATATTAAGTGGTGTTGGAAGAAATATCCATCTGGGTTCAGTTCCAAGTGGGGACAAAGACACTGGAAACATGGAGGCTGCTTGGAAAGATGGTTTAATGGTGGCCAGGATCACATGGCTTGAGATCCTGAACAGAAAAGGGATGAGATCCTGTGTGCTCCCTGATTTTATGCTTTTTCTGAGCTTTGAACTTTCTGGGGCACAGGAAGAGTATCCTGATTGGTTGTCAGACTCCCAGGTGGTCTAGGGGTCTTAGTTAACAATGTAGGTTGTCCCTCAAGCTTGCCTGAGCCTTGCCATGTGGTGAGTTTCTGTTGCTAGATGGGTTCTATTATGATGCAGATGATGGCCCATTGACAAAGGTGGGGGGTGGCAGGAAGTTGCAGGGAGCTGCTTTGTCTTTAAAACATGTTTCTCCATTTCTCATCCAGGGAAATATATTCTGCCTTTTAAATATTTTCTAAAATATTTCATTCTTCTAGGAGGGGGGTGGGTGCTAAATTCCTACAATCCCTACTTTTTTTTTTTTTCAAAACATGAGTTTTGAAACATGCTCTTGGCAAAAAATTAAAATTGATAAAATCAGGGAGGCTTGATAGGTGTTTTTAATTTTTCTGATGCAAAGGAAGCCATTGATAGAGACAACAGAAAAAAGATTCCTTCAGTGGCTCCCCAAAAGCTTTCACCATGAAGGTCTAGCAGCCAGGGGAAAGGTTCTGATAAGAATTTTAGAGTATCCAATTTTCTATGCCAATTAATTCAGATGTCAGATATCACTTTCTGTGAGCTTCCAGTCAGGTTTCAAGCAAGCACACATCCCAAAATTTTCACAGCCATGGTTTTCCTTTAAATTACAAGCTGCCCATTTCCAAGGGTTGGTTACTGAACCTGCCCTAGCTCTTACTTTAGTGCATCCAAGATTTTTTTTTAATTTTTTATTTTAATTTTTATTTTTTAGTCCAAATTGAGGTTAATCAGTGTGCAATCCAGGCTTTTTCCTTTCTTTCTTTCTTTCTTTTTTTTAAAGTTACACACAATGAGCCCTGGGACTTCTACTCATGAGACCACCAGTGCAACATATCTTGCTTTACTGGGCAACTGGGCAGCATCATTTGTGAGTCATAGTCAGGGCTTGGGTTTTGGATATCACTTTTTCTGCTATCTCTTCAAGAGAGGAATTGCCTGAGGGGAATGCCCCTCCCCCATGGAATTAGCAGGGAGATCTGACTCCTTGGGCTTTTAGTGCCACAGAGCAAAATCAACCTAGGGGAAGCCTTGTGTGCAGGTAAGTGAAGGGAATAGTTTCAGTCTAATTCTGAATGGTGTGTCTCTGTGTGTGCCTGTGTATGCAGCTACCTTTACAATTCAGGCAATACAAACAATACAAACATGCTGGACAAATTTCCCTACCATTAGACAGAAATCTCAGGTGTTCAGAACTAACTGTGGCAGCCACTTTCAAATACAATCCTTACATGAATACTTTAGACTGATTACAATATAAAGGAGACAAGACAGAAAACCTTACAATGAATTTCCACCCTCCCGCCATAGTCTTTCCAGCTGTCTTCTGGGAATTGAAAAGAGTCTTTTAGTCTTTACTTGTACATCTCAGGGTCCTTTCTTTCATATCTTTTGGGTGGCATGCTTGTTGGTCAGTCAGGTTTGGAAAGGTCTGCTCTAATCTGGTTGCTGTGATGACTTTCAGTGGGGGCTGGATTCAAACTCAATTCCTGGCTCCAACAAATGGAAGGTCTCCTCTGGGGGCAGCATCTGGAACCATGTGCTCTGCTTCCACAGTTGCAGAGTCATCTTTTCAGGGCTGAAAGACATTAGAACAGGATCTCCTCCCCACTTTTGTGGGTAATCTTCTCAGGAAAGGCATTGTAACAGGATTAAAGGGGGGGGGTAGATATCTTGCAGGCAGAGTTTGAAAAGAAACAACACATCAGTATGCAGTTACTAAAAGATAATGCAGTTTCAACAAAATGGAGACACAACTGATGAGAAAGAAAAAACTGGATTCACATGCTTCAGGAGGATGAACAGGTAAAATCATTTAAACACACAGTAAATGCAAGAATGAATTTTTTTTTCTCTTGTAAGTGAACTTAAAACGTTTCCTCATAAACTTGAGTTGTTACTTTAAGATAAAGAGAGAGAAGGAGAAAAAAAAACAGAAATAGGATGAAAAGTCCTCTTTACTGTTTTGTTGGCCGGACAAAGACAGGAAAAAGGCTCTTTCCTTTTTTTTCTCTCTCTCTTCCCCATTTTCATTGCTTCAACCTTTTGTTTTTCTTTTTCCCTAACAATTTAAAATTCTTGTCTCTAGAGATTAGATACATTTTAGTTACAATTACCTCGAGGGCCCACAAAGACAGACATACACACATAAAAAACAAGGAGGACAAAGAGAGGAAAACAAAACTGAGATTTACACACACACTGATCATTCCCGCCATAAATCTCAGTTAAATTAGGGAAGGCACAAATCTTAACAGACATACCACGTGATTCAATAGAAGACAGAGAAAGAGACAAACAAAACAAAAACCCAAACATTCCTATTTATATTTCCCTTTTCTTTTAAGTACCTTTATTTAGCCAAATTTGTCTTCCTGGTGTTATCTCTTAGCAAAGCCCATTTTTTTTACACAATTTCTTCAATTTCTTTTCTCGCATGTCAGTCAACACTGGCACCTGCCTGGCGCCCCAGGCCCCAAGCATGTCTCTCAGGGGATTTCCCTCTACCCTCGAGCTTACGCTTCCCATGATCCTCGGAATGTGAGGCTCACTTTGTCATAGCCGGGTACTCCCGCAGTTTCGGAAAAAAAAGGTATCCGCGAAGGACTCCGACTCCCTTCTGTCGAAGTATGGGCCCCTTCCTTAAGGGAACTCTTATTTGAAGATCACCAATAAAAAAAATAGTGATCCCGGAGGACCTTGCTGCCCCTACAGCAGGTACAAGCACCTCCTCTCACTCTACATGCACCACTTTAGGCTTTCCTTTCCTTTTTAGATACACCAATAGTTCCTATATATTTCTTTTTCCCCCTTCACACTTCTTTTCCTTTCACTCAGCTTCCGTTCCTTGAATACACAAAGTTCCACATTTGGCTTCCCCCCCTTGCTTTCTCTATCCTACCGGTCACGGCTTGGTGGAGCTAGCAGTAGGCAGAGGTGCGGCTAGAGGTTGCTCAAAGAGGTGGAATCAGACTGTTTTCTCAGGTGGAATCCCACACACACACTTCCTCCTTCCCTAACAGGAGGTCCTGTGCTCTGGCAAAACCCCCATGCTCTCCAGACTTTTGGTCTTTCTGCGGTTAGGAAATGCACAGAGGAAGCAAGATCCAGCTGTGATTGGGAGAACGGCTCTCTTACTCACACACATGCAGGCATACACATATTTCCCATGCTTTTCCATGCTTAAAATTAAAATTTAGAGGTACTCACCTTCTTTCCAAGCAGCCTTTGAGCTCAACACTCAAAACCCCTTTAAAACCTAGTTCCAAATGGCCAAGGTCCAGGAAAACTTACCCACAGACTCAATGGGTCTGCTGCTAGCAAGGGAGGCTTACCTGGGCCAGATCCATTGGTTAGGTTAGCTTGGAGTCCCATCTGGGTCGCCAATTGTTGGAAGAAATATCCATCTGGGTTCAGTTCTAAGTGGGGACAAAGACACTGGAAACATGGAGGCTGCTTGGAAAGATGGTTTAATGGTGGCCAGGATCACATGGCTTGAGATCCTGAACAGAAAAGGGATGAGATCCTGTGTGCTCCCTGATTTTATGCTTTTTCTGAGCTTTGAACTTTCTGGGGCACAGGAAGAGTATCCTGATTGGTTGTCAGACTCCCAGGTGGTCTAGGGGTCTTAGTTAACAATGTAAGTTGTCCCTCAAGCTTGCCTGAGCCTTGCCATGTGGTGAGTTTCTGTTGCTAGATGGGTTCTATTATGATGCAGATGATGGCCCATTGACAAAGGTGGGGGGTGGCAGGAAGTTGCAGGGAGCTGCTTTGTCTTTAAAACATGTTTCTCCATTTCTCATCCAGGGAAATATATTCTGCCTTTTAAATATTTTCTAAAATATTTCATTCTTCTAGGAGGGGGGTGGGTGCTAAATTCCTACAGTGGTTACTATTGTGTTTCCCCCGAGAATAAGAGCGGATCTTAAATTAATTTTTGCTCCAAAAGAGACATTAGGGTTTATTTTCCGGTTAGGTCTTCTTTTGGAGGAAACATGGTATAAATAACCAAGAGTTACTTGCAAGCAAATACATGGGGTTCCCTGCTTGTATTTTCACGCATGTAAATTAATGAGAACACTTTGTTTCTGTTCTGTAATAACTCAGCATAGCTAAACTTTTGTGGCTTATTTTTAAGCCAACTCTGCTTTTAAACGAAGTATTCAAGACATGTTTTGGTGAGGCAGGGAAAAGGGAGGATGTAAATACCTTATCTCAATTAGGAAAAAATTCCAATTCCTATTATACCTGTAAGCTGCCAGCTTGTTGCCTGCAATGATTTCTGTTTTTAAACAACATGAACGTTGTTTAATATTTTAAATTACTGTTTAATACTATAATTACTGTACTTTAATGCAAATTATTCCCTGCAGTTTTCTTGATAATGTTTTTAGAAGTCTTTGCCCTTGTCTTCTGCCTAGGGCTGTGAAAAAAGAATGAGCTCAAGGCCATTCAGATGGTTTTGTGCCCCATTTCTAGCCTCATGCCTTAACTACTACACCAGCCCAGCTGAAACTGCGGGGTGTTGTCTGGGCATTTGCCAGGAGCCAAAAGTCTGAAAGCACCCCCACTTAAAAAGAAAAAGACAAAAAGAAAGACAAGCTAGAGATTTTCTGCCTAAAGAAACTAGAGGCAGCTCATGAGGGAAAACAAGTTTCAATACAATATTTGGGAAATATTATATTAATAGCTGTTTATTTGAATTCTTGAAATACAAAACATAAAGAGGATTACTATATTACTAAATTTTAAAACGAATTTGGAAAAGTACAATAAAATTGATGCATTCTCGGAATTCAAATATTAGCAATTTGCATTTGAAATTATTTCCTAATTTTACATAAAATTGGTAGAGATATATATCCCTTACAAGGAATTTTTAATTGGAAGAATACAAGGAAATAGAATTTGTGCTTGTACTGTCTGTATAATGAAGCAGAATCTTGCCTCTATGCATCCTACAATACCCTATATTGGTCCAATACAGTTATTTAATAATACATAATTAAGGCTAGAAATAGGGCTCTGCAAAACATTTTTGAGGTATTGTAAGCTTGAAATGAGCTATTCCAACATTTATCATCTGTATTCTAGGAGAGAATGTAGAATTAAAGAAGAAGAATTTCAGAGGCACACTAAAGTTGATAAAAGCATAAAAAATATTTTTAATAGCAGGATTCAGTTTATTTTACCCTTAATGCTATATACCTTTGCTTGATAGAAACATGGAAACATAGAAAACTAATGGCAGAAAAAGACCCAGTAGTTCATCCAGACTGCGTGTTGAGTGTTTTGTTTCTTTTTGCTTATTTTTAACTTATTATTTTTAATTAATATGTTTTATTTATTTATTAGAATGTATACAAAGTGTATATGATATTACAGGTAGTCCTCATTTAGCGACCTCAGTTGGAATCAGCAGCTTGGTTGTTAAGCGAAGTTGATTGCTAAGTGAAACCACAACTGTGCTAACTTCGACTTTCCTTTCCTTTACAGGTATGAAAAGGTTGTAAACGTGAGAATTGGCTGTAAAGACACTTTTTCATCACCCGTGTAATTATGAACAGTTGCTGCCTGAGATAGTTGCTAAATGAGGATTGCCTATATTTTTTGCCTTTAAGGAGAAAAAATTAAACCATTTTATAGGAAAGGACTTAAGTAAATGATATAGAAAAAGCTTTAAAGGTAATTCAGTATAACAGATGCTGAGTTCTGATAACAGCATGATTTATGACATCAAACTAATTATTCTTTTTTAAAAAACAGCCTAAAGATGTCTTATGGAGGAGATTCACAACAGAAAATAGCAATAAAACACCTGGCTTAAGGAAGCTGATGTAGCTTGGTACTGAAACGTATTGCTAAAAAACCTTGGGATAATTACAAAATCACTGGAGTGTGTGTAGGAATCTATACAGCCAAATTTCTATTGGCAAGCTCTGGGTGAACTTTTTCCCTAAGAGTGCTAAATCCCTCCACACAACAGTGCCCAAGATTTATTTGCATACCTCCTTCTGACTTTACCCTGGGAAAGTGCCAGGAAGGAGAGCAGCATATTAGTTGTGCACTATTGCTTCAATGTGGCATGCTTCAGGCTCCTTCTGGTAGTAGTATATTCTACCTGACCAGCCCTTCTAAAGGAAAGGGAAGATGCTGAGTAAACACTAGGAGAATATTCCAAAGAGACCCTTAGAATACCCAAGCAGATTTACTCCAGCCATCTCCGCCCCCACCACACACTCCTTCCCCATGCTGGTTTTCTCACAGTTTCTGGGCCATGCAAATACTGGACAAATGTTAATCTTCCTCCCAGTTTTTCATTGGGAAAGTATGCCTTATGTATCCTATACAATTGCTCATATTTTCCATATTCATCTCTGTCTGTAAACTTCAGGTGTTGGTTACTAGTTTGCTATATTTGCTGCAGGATGGTGCCATGCTAAGCAGACTTATTGAAATTATTTTATTTGGAGTTCTGGTTAGTGATCAAAGCCTTTCTCCCCATTTGAAACTTGTAGATTGACTGGTATAGAGTGGATTATAAATAGGGCTAGCATCTTTTTTACAGTGGAGGAAGGGAGGGGGAGATGCTTATTATGGATTACAGTATTATGCCCTGCAGGAATGATAAATCTTTCAAAATAATATGTAAGGCATTTTAAAAGATACATAGGAAACAAAGAACTAGGAATTATCAACCTCTGATTCTCTGCCTCTAATAAGAAGCCATCTTTGGAATTTAACGTATTTTCTATGTGCAGAAGAAGTTCATTCATGCAAGGAACAGTCTGAATTCCAGCCTGTTACATATCAAAGCTGTAAACTGTGCAAAGTGAGTATGAAAATTGCAAAGTGAGATCAAGAATCCACATGTAAAAAGAAAATTAATGATATAAAACAGAACAGAAACTATTCAGCAAAGCTAAATCTTGCACTTGTTTTCAAAAGCTTAGCACACATGAACAATAAGTTGTATATGCTCTTAAGTGGCTTTATCAATTCAATGTAATAGATTTTGTGTGAACACCATTTTCGCTGTTCTTTTGTATGTTCCTCATTGTTCTTAACCTTTTTTATGATTTATCCACACATCCCCCTGACTGCAGAACAAATGTCCCAGTAGAATAACTGGTTTTTGTGCCAAATTCTCCTGATGCTGAGCCCACAGTGAGACACCTTAAATTCATTTTTAGCTGCTTCATTGTTAAACAGTGTTTTCCCTCTTCTTCCAACACAATTTTTGCCATGGTTACAATGTCATTAACAATGTGGTTGCTAGTACAGTCATGGGTGGGATCTATCTAACCCTAGTTCACCATTTGGGATTATTGTGGCATAGTGCCTCCCTTCTTATTGCTGCCTGGAGAGACTGGGGAACTGGGGAGAGATAGGCAGGGGAGCACTGTAGCATCCCTGTGGTTGGTCAAGGGACCAGGGAAATGCTGCAGTGGCTGTAACTTCGGGTCCACCATACCATCAAATAGTTACTAAGCGACCAGTCATTAAGAGTCCTGTACTATGGCAATATATATTGTAGATTAACGATTCGTGCAGCAGATTTTTGGCCACCAAACTTTTACAATGGCTTAAGGTGACAGTATTTTAAGGCTGCTGTGCTCGTTATGCGCAGATTGCCTATGAACGTAAACTTTGTGTGGACAAGTATAATGAAATATAGGACTAATTTATACAAAATGCAGTAAGTTTAGAAAACGGTTGAAAATCTACAGACCCCTGTTAAAATGCCAGGTTTTTGAAATGTAAAGAAATCAGACCAAGATTAAATCACAGTGGAATTTTCCCCCACTTTTAATATAATCTATAAGCTATACAATTTAATTAAAAAATGAAATGAAATCTTTTGAGAGAAAACTAACAAAATACAATAATGTGGTTGCATAAATGTGCACAACCCCTTACAAGGAGGGATGTGGCTTTATTCAGAATTTAACCAAATTCTGAACAAAGCCACATCCCTCCTTGTAAGAGGTTGTGCACATTTATGCAAACCACATTATTGTACATCTTTATTGTTACTTTTCTCTCATCCAAACTAATATTAAAAAGTAGTCAGTACACACCTGCCATTAATTAAAGTGACTCTGATTGAGCCTATGTAATGGTCAGCTGTTTAGTAGGATTTTTCTGACATATGCTCAGTTGCCTCTTACAGCAAAAGCCATGGTCTGCAAAGAGTTTACAAAGCATCAAAGCGATCTCATTGTTGGAAGGTGTCAATCAGGAGAAGGGTGCATAAGAATTTCCAAATCATTGGATATGCCATGGAACACAGTGAAGACAGTCCTCCACAAGTGGAGAAAATATAGTACAACGTTGACATTGGCAAGAACTGGATATCCCTCCATAATTGATAAAAAAAACAAGAAGAAAACTCATCTGAGAGCCAAGAGACAGCAACATTAAAGGATCTGCAGGAATTTCTAGCAAGTACTGGTTGCGTACTACATGTGACAGCAGTCTCTCATATTCTGCATATATCTGGGCTGTGGAGTAGGGTGGAAAACATTCAAGCCCATATACGTTTTGCAAAAACCTACATCAAGTCTAACAAAAGCATGTGGGAAAATGTGTTAATCTGGTCTGATGAGACCAAAGGCTGAACATATTGGCCATAATTCCAAAAAGTACGCCTGGCGCAAAAACATAATGCTGCACCACGCGCATCACCAAAAATAAACCATAATCACAGTGAAACGTGGTGCAGCATTATGCTTTGGGGCTGCTTTTCTTCAGCTGGAGCTGGGGCTTTAGTCAAGATGGAGGGAATTATGAACAGTTCCAAATATCAGTCTATTTTGGCACAAAACCTTCAGGCCTCTGCTAAAATGCTGAAGATGAAGAGAAATTTCATCTTTTAACACGACAACAACCCAAAGCGTACCTCCAAATCAGCAATAAAATGGCTTCATCAAAAGAAGATCAAAATTGTGGAATGGCCCAGCCACAATCTGGACCTGAATCTAATTGGGGTGACGTGAAGAGGGATGTGCGCAGGAAATGCCCTCCCAATCTGAAGTGAAATATCTTGGTCTGATTTTTTACATCTCAAAAATTTGGCATTTTGACAGGGGTATATAGACTTTTTGTATCCACTGTACATACTTGCATTAGGTAAGTATATACAGAATTGAAATTTTACTCTCATAATTATATTTTTCCTTTTTATTGCCATTTTAAAGCAATTATACCTTTTATTTTGATAATGTATATATTTTTGTCATGATTATCTTTGTATTTTTCGGTTCCTTTTTCTGTTATTACTTTAAAAGCAATCAATATAAATTTTAAGGGGTGGCTATGCTCCTAGATTAAATGTTTGTGGGTATGTAATATGTAGAATAAAAACAAAGTATGTACCTACCTTTTTTTTTTCATTTTGAAGAGAAATAAGCAATATTTCCAAATTGAAGGCGGAACGATTATGCTGTACTTAAAACAGAATTGTGAATAGTCTAACTTAGTAAAATTAAATGTTTAGTAATTTGAGAGTTGAATGGCTCTGAACACAATTGGACTTACAAATATCTCTGTATCAAAGAGTCTGCAGAAAGCAGATAGTCCCAAAGTATCACTTTTATTATCACCTAGCACCCTGAGTGTATATTGCTGATTTGATACTAATGGCCACATTTCTGTGATATGATTTGGGGAATCATTACTTTGGGGAAGATAGCAACTTTATAAGGGTAAGGAGAACAGCTGGAAACAATAAGTTTTTTGCAATTGAACTAGTTTGCTTGATTAACTTGTTCAGATAATTCAGCTGAAATTTGAAACACTTGATTTATATATTCAGAATCTGTATTTTTTTATTTCAAGTTACAAACTGATTTGACTACTGTAATACTTTATTAAAATTTTATGAAGATTGAGATAGAATGAAAGTTGTGATTTGTTTCTCTTAGTACAAAGCAAAGCTTAATCCCATGCCATTTTGAAAAGAGTCAGGAAGCATTTTATAGTGTTATAGTGATACATGTTTTGGAGCTTTTGTTATTATTGGAATGAAATTCAGTGTGCACATTAAGAGTTAATGATAACTATAACTTCATCAAAATGCTATATTTTTATTAAGATTTGGAGTTACCGTATATACTCGAGTATAAGCCGAGTTTTTCAGCACGTTTTTTGTGCTGAAAAATGTCCCCTCGGCTTATACTCGGGTCTATACGGCTTATACTCGAGTTTTTTTTTTTTTTTTAAGCCCCTCGGCTTATACTCGAGTATATACGGCTTATACTCGAGTTTTTTTTTTTTTTTTTTTCACATTTTACCGGACGGAAGCCCTGCCGGTGCAGTGAGAGGGCGGGGCGGGGGAGCCGCCAGCCTTCTCAGCTGAGGGAGGGAGGCTTTCCCCAACCAGTAGGTGCCTCATTTCCCACCCTCGGCTTATACTCGAGTCCCCAGTTTACCCCAGTTTTTGGGGTAAAATTGGGGACCTCGGCTTATACTCGGATCGGCTTATATTCGAGTATATACGGTATATGTCATAACTTTTGGTAAACGTTTTGGTTCTTTTTTACCAGATACTCTCTAGTTGAATCAGTTAATTGGAAGAAAGTACTGATAAGCAGTTTATTCCAATTGATAAATGAATATATAAAACCCTGGTGTAGATTTCTTAATTTTAAGATTTAGAGATGATTTCTTAAATTATGGAGATTTATAGATTTTTTTTTAAAAAAAGCATGTGTATATATAACCAGAAGCTAGGAAATGGAATCCTCAAAGAAGTTGCTTAGGTTTATTTATCATAATTTCAGAAAAATTTGCTGCCTTTTCTACTATGAATGAGAAATAAGGTGGAATAACATTTCCAAATTATGCCTCTATTACTCAACTTCTTAATATCTTTGTTTCAAGGTGTTTAGTCTTTTGCCATTGGTTTCTTTCCCCCAAATAATGTTGCAGTAAAATGGATGTATTGTGCATTAATGCATTTATAGTTGTTCAGTGTTACTTTTTTTTTATTTATTGCATTTATAATTGCTCAATGTTACTTTTAAATTCTAAATGTTTTGTTGTGCCAAGTATGGAAAAAAAGCACTTTTAATGAAATTCTAATTTTTTATTGTAAATGTATTTATTTAATTTTCAGTATCAAAATCATTAAAATATGAATTAGATTTAACTCAGTAAATAATTGCATTCCTTTACATTCTTGAAATATTAGTCTGCATCTGTCTAATATCTTGATTATCTCAACAGATTCATGAATCATCCAGCTCCAGCAAACAGTCGTTATAAACCTACTTGCTATGAGCATGCTGCTAACTGTTACACTCATGCGGTAAGTAGATTTCCTGGAAGTCAGTTCTTAAGATAGTCCAAATAATTCTGATTACTGTCTGCCATATATATTAGTGCATAATCCCGTCCATGGATTAAGTAGACCCTCAAATTTTTAACCAAGATACAGTGAAAAATGCACCATCTGCAGATAAGCCAATTGTGAAAATCAATACATCAAAATATTTTGAGTGTCAGCTTATCCATAGATGGCATATTTTTCATCGTATTTTGCTTAAAAAAATGAGGGTCTGTTTATTTGCGATTGGATTAATATGAGAATATGCATGAGTACTTTAAAAAAGTATTGCTGTATATACTCATAGATAAGCCCATCCATGGATAAACTCAACCCAATTGTGGGGATTTATTTTGGCACCTAAATTCTCGGTTTATCTGTGAATGTATACCGCACATTAGATTTGATAGTATATTGATAATTGATTCGATAGTGAACCTTCCATTTGTTATGTATTGCTTTAATTCATTTTTCTGGTACAGTACAGGCTACTTGTGTTACGTTGGTTTGTGTACAGTTTTTGCAGTTTATGCTAAAGGGGGGGCTCAACCAAAACCTTGTAGATTATTTTCCATTGTTTTGCTTTCATGGGATATGAAATTCATTAAATATATTTATTAAATATAGTAAACTAATTCAGTATTATATCAGGTTTTGAGTCCCTCACCTTTTCCCCCCAAATTATCACGACAGTAAATTGAAATACTAAGATTTTGAGGAACTTAACTGGAAATAATATTGTCTTCCTTCTCCTTTCCCTTTAGCAAAATGTGTCACAGTTATTAAAATGCTGATCAACAAGTTGGTCTGCGTCAGCTAAATCATTCTTCTGTTATTTCTATATATCTTCCTTTTATTTCAAATTTTCCTTCTATTAGGTTGACCAGTAAATCGTAGATTAGATAGTTAGTGCGATAGTTAGCATAGTTGCAGTGGTGTAGTTAAAATGTCAAATAACAGGATATATTTGTGGATTTTTTTAACTGTTAAGAGAATTGTCTGGTAAGATTTTTAATTTTTGGCTACAAGGACAGTGGTTTCATATAACAATTGTGCTTGTAAACTGGAATTAAGCAGGCATCTGAAAATCATTTGATGAGTAATATACTGTATGTATTGGCTAGTACCACAATACTGTACAGAAAGTATCTAGTTATGTCATGCATCTTGGACTACACCAAAAAATTCATATAATTTTTATATATAATACATATAAGAATAAAACGTCTAGGCTTTTCATCATGCTGTTTAGAAACAAGTGCATTTTCAGCAGGCTTGAATATGAAAATATTTTAGACATCTTACTTTATATTTTAAAAGCAATGAAGTAGATACAACACATAAACATGTTACTGCAAAATTTGGTTGATTTAGCTCTGTGTTTTTGAGCAAGGTATTGTAGCCTGGTTCACAACTAGTTCTAAGCCTAAACTATAGTTTATAATGCGTAGTTTACAGATTGTACTAAACCAGCATCCAGCAATTTTAAAGACAGTAATCATGAATCACTGCATCTAAAGCATACACGTTAGATATTTTGTAAGTATTCGGGAGGGGGTGTCTCACTTGCACAGTTAATTTAATGTCACAAAGTTGCCTAACAGTTGGATGGTGCTGTTGTGCCTTGGCATGTGGTATGTCTTTGTGACACAGCAATTCTGTTACCAGCAGTTGCTATTCAAGATAATTGAGAGATCTTGAGATTAAATGCTTGAGGAAATTAGAAACATTGTTCCTCCTTTCCATGATAAAAATGGAAATTAAAAATACATTTATTTGTTATAAACTGGGATAATTTAATTTTGTTTTAAAACCTCACTTGTTTTCACTTCATTTGAATCCAAGGGCAGAGAAAAAAAAGTGACTATCAGGGCTTTGACAGCTATCTGAGGTAAAATATCTTCTGGGCCAACCTCCTATGTGCCCAGGAAACGTTGGGAAGGTTTGAGACCATTCATTATTTTAAGTAGGGGTGCTTTGTTCGTGAGCCAAATGCCTTATTGAAGGAATTGCACAGTAATATGCAGGGCAAATTTATAAGTGGCATAAAATTCAGAGGAGGGACATCAAGTAATGCATTGCTGTTTTTTTGTTTTGTTTTTTTTGGCCTAGTTTCTTATTTTCCCAGCCATTTTTGGTAGTGCCCTCCTTCATCGACTTTCTGAGGATCAGTGGGAAAAGATAACAGCATGGATATACGGAGTTGGTCTGTGTGCACTTTTCATCGTTTCAACAGTGTTTCATATTATTTCTTGGAAGAAGAGTCATCTAAGGTAGAGATTTCTGGCACTTTCTTCTGATACACTCTGATCTGTTTCTAAGAGTGCTTTTTAAGTAAGTCTTTTGTGTTGTTATGTTTCAGTGCAAAATAGCTTTGTTACAATGGTGGTTCTTGGTGCAATTTATCCTGTAATTTTAAATATTCCCTGATATCTAGACCACAAAATATCCTGAAAATTAAGCTACCGAGAGCAAATGTTGACTTCATTAGCATTGATCATAGGGCTTAGTCCCACTCTTTGCAAGGAATATACACTCTTTAAAATATTCACTTACTACATTTTTGCAATCAAATAATCCAGATACATTTTTAGTTAGTCCCTCAAAACTCATTAGCAAACATGGAACTTCAGGATGAAGAAACAAACTTAGGTAACTTCGTAGAATTATACTCTCTTGCAACAGTTGCTTATGTAAGAAAACCATATCTTACCCTCAACATTTGCATCCCTTCTTCTAATTTTGGGAAGAAAACTTTCTCAAGAGTCCTATACAAGTCATCTTCCTATCTTTTTATTGAATGTTTACTGGTCTCTAAAATACTAAAGTATTGTCCTATCTTTACCTACTTCTAGCTTTTTCTACAGAATAGTTCTAGGATTTATTTATTTGGACTCACATGGGGTATGATCAAACACTTTTTTTTTAAAGACAGAAAATGTAAAGGCATCTAAAAGCATAAACATGCCAGCATAATATAATTAGGGGAGTAAAATAATCAAATCATTAGCCTGGTCAAAAAACTCACTTTGATTAATTTATTTTTGAAGCATCCAGACATTCAGAATAGAATACTTTATTGGCTAAGTGTGATTAGACACACTAGGAATTTGTCTCTGGTGCAGAAGCTCTCGGTGTACATGCAAAGCAACAAAGTAATAATAATTAATTAATTAATAAATAAATAAATAAATAAATAAATAAATAAATAAATAATGATACCAATAGGAGGGAGTAGTAGAGTAGATGAGAAAGATAATAATACTACAGCCATAACACATGGGTAAATATACTTAGATATAAGAAAGTACTGTGGGAATTAGGTGTTCAGCAGAGTGATGGCACGAAGGGAAAAACTGTCTCTGTATCTAGTTGTTTTTGCATACAGTGCCCTGTAAGTGGTGTCCCGAGGGGAGGAGTTGAAACAGTTTATATTGAGGATTTGAGAGATCTGTAGTTATTTTGTTCAGCCCTCCTTCTGATCCATGCAATATGCAGGTCCTCTATGGAAGGCAGGCTGGTTGCAATTGTTCTTTATGCAGTTCTAACTATCGTTTATTCTGTACCAGTCCTGTTTGGTTGCTGACTTAATAATTCCTCTGGGGCAGTTTGAACTTTCTGAGTTGACGCAGGAAGAACATTCTTTGTTGTGCCTTTGAAATAATAGTTCTAATGTTAGGTGTCCATTTCAAATTTCAGGTTATATTTTTAAAAATGCTTTGATGACCACACATCTATTTTTAATCAATTAATCCTCTAGTGTATACCTGCAATAAAGATGGGAATATCATGGAACAAATAAAATGTTAATTTTTAGCCTAAAATATACTAGAATGGGAATCGGCTGCATGCTCATCCCTCAACTTCTGAGAAGCCTTGATATGCAATGGAGCTCCCCAAATGGGATATTACACACACTCTCCAGCAGTCTCCTTGTCAGCAGATCAGCAAGCTGTCAGGAAGCATAGGGAAAATATAAATGGCTTCCTGGTGCCAAACATTGCTGAAAGGTCACAGTGAGGAAGGAGGAAGCCTTGTTGCTTCCTTCCAGCAATTTTAGAAAGTCAGGTGGGAGAGGGAGTAGAGGGGAAGAAAAACTCCTAAAATTAAAGGCATTCTTGCTGCCACTATAAGCCAATTTGCAAGTGACTGAAGATTTCATTACACACAAGAACAATTTTGGCACTTAGTTTTAATTGTCAAACAAGTATGATGAATGAAGTCTTTTAATAGAATCCATTTAAACAATGTTAATACATGAGCATATAAGTATACTACAGTGATATATATCGTCTGGTCTGCCCCAAATATATATATGAAAAACACAAAGCTTTTTTCTTTCTCCAGGTACCAAATTCCTAAGCTGTATTGCAAAGTAAAGTCAAGAATTCTTTTCTCCAGAATTTAAGCAACAAAATGACTTGGTACTTTCTGTTGTATAATATATTTGCTAAAATGTTTATTTAAAAGCAAAACAAACCAAAAAAAAACCTCATAGGACAGTTGAATGAAGTATTTGAACTGAAGACTCTAATATTGCCCAATTTTACATTTCAAAAATACAGTAAAAATACAATTTTGGGAAGAAAGAGCAGAAAAGCACATTTGGATACCTGTTGTTTAATTTAGATGCTTTGCCAGGTGTTTTTTTTTTCTGAGAGGCTGGAGAAAACAAGCATCTTATAATGATCTTTCATTTGGCTAGTTTAGTCTTCTCTGTCTGCTTAGTACTTCTTGGGTGGAATTCCAGGGTAATTATTTTATTGGGTACTTTTTTCTGATTTTTCTGTTTGCTATTTAGGACAATGGAGCACTGTTTTCATATGTGTGACCGAATGATGATCTATATCTTCATTGCAGCATCATATGCACCTTGGTAAGGAGGAAGCTATATGCTCTTGGGTAGGAAACAAATGTAATTCCATATTACCATTGTAGCTTCCATCTGAAGGATTATTTAAATAATTGCTCCTAATCTGAAAAAAAAATAAAAGTAAAATTTGTTTTCCATCTGATAAATTATGTCTGGTGATTGGTGCAGGGTGGTGGGGGAGAATTGCTGGTTTGTTTTTGTCTTTTCCTTTTCAACTTAGTTGATCTGATCCCATAAGAATAATACAGAATCAGATTTCTGCTTCTTTGGGGACCATCCCCCAAATAATGTACCACAGCTGTAGCTCTGAATATGAGTCAACAATATTATATGATGCTGCACTTACACGCTACTCTATTCAGGGAACTGAAATAATTTTAATAGAATTTTATTGTCATAAGAAGCTATGGTACACATTTTTATGAAACTGTAAGCAAATTTTAGTTTCCAGTGTAACAGGAATTATAAATTATAAGATTAATAAATTAAAATGTACAGGTAGTCTTCAATTTAAGACCACACTTGAGCCCAAAATTTATGTTGCTAAGTGAGACATTTGTTAAGTGAGTTTTGCCCCATTTTACCACATTTCTTGCCACAGTTGTTAAAGGAATCAATGCGGTTGTTAAAGGAATCAATGCGATGGTTAAATTACTAACATGGTTGTGAAGTAAATCTGGCTTCCTCATTGACTTTGCTTGTCAGAAGTTTGCAAAAGCTGATCTTATCACCCCAGGACACTGCAGTTATCATAAACATGAACCAGTTGCCAAGCATCCAAATTTTGATCACATGACCAAAGGGATGCTGCAATAATCATAAGTGAGAAAAACAGTCTTTGGATGACCATATTTTGTTAAAAGAACTAAATTTTTCAATTCATTGTTTAATGTCAGTGATACGAATGTTCTAAATAAGCTTGAATATTATGCATTCAAGGGACTCGTAGCTCAGTGGCTAAAATGCTAAGCTTGTCGATTGAAAGGTCGGCAGTTCAGCAGTTCGAATCCCTAGTGCCGTGGAACGGGGTGAGTTCCTGTTACTTGTCCCAGCTTCTGCCAACCTAGCAGTTCAGAAGCACGTAAAAAATGCAAGTAGAAAAATAGGGACCACCTTTGGTGGGAAGGTAACAGCATTCTGTGCGCCTTTGGCATTTAGTCATGCCAGCCACATGACCACAGGGACTTCTTTGGACAGCTCTAGCTCTTCGGCTTTAAAAGGGAGATGAGCAATGCCCCCTAGAGTCGGGAACGACTAGCACATATTTGCGAGGGGAACCTTTACCTTTACCTTATTATGCATTCATACTGCTATAGTTTAACTTAACTTTTTTCTTGATTTTTTTTAAACTAAAACCATATTAATAACAAAAAGGATTTGTTGTTCTCCTTCTTCCTGCCTTTGAGAACTCCTGACTGGATCTTTTTTTTTACATCTGGAAAAATAATTTAAGATGTTTTAATATGCCATTCTTTTATTAGTTCAGAAAATCATTTAATTTTTTTTTTTTAGGTTAAATCTTCGTGAACTTGGGCCTTTGGCATCTCATATGCGTTGGTTTATCTGGCTAATGGCTGCTGGAGGAGCTTTTTATGTATTTCTCTACCATGAAAAGTAAGGATTATCATGATTATTATTGAAGTTATATATTTGTCTCTAAATTTGGGGATATATCTCTTTGATAAGTTTTGCATGTGATGTTTTTACATAAAAATTGGAATAGAGTGCCAGTCAATTGCTTTTTCAGGATAAAACAGACCATTTTTATTTAATCACACTCTTATTTCTCTTAAGAAAAATGCATTTCATATTAATTTTTTTCTCTCTCGCAGTGCCAGTATGAGGACATTATCAGCCTATAAAAATCACTTGTCTCGCTTTTAACATTTCTTTTTGATAAATAATTGAAGCAGCACTTAATATTTTGCTTGATGAGAACAGCTTGGATTCATATGAAAAAAAATAAGAGTATGTGGTTGCAGTCCATTTTTTATTCCACAAACTATACTCCTAATATTAAAATTCTAGGGGAACATATTTTCTAAAAAAGCACTGGACAGAAGGTAGATTAGGATTTATTGCTAACTGAGTTCATCGGATTCTGAATATTCTAAGAGAAGCTCTCTTAATTCTAAATTCACATATTTTGTTTCTGGCTTGAAGAGTTGAAGTAAAATACAAAACTAGGCTCTGAAAGTTTTAACTATGCTTATTGTTATGTTAGCTAGTAAGTGTGACTGATCCCTTACAGGAGCTTAGCCCAACGTGTTGCCTCCAAATGTGTCATTTGAAGTAGCTTTTCACATGTTTTGTGAAGATATGAAAATTGTTACCCAATACAAGTAGTCTATCATAGTTGGTTTAAAACAGGTCTCCAAATTTGGCAACTTTAAGACTTGCGGACATGGCTGGATGAGGAATTCTGGGAGTTGGAGTCCATAAACCTTAAAGTTGCTAAGTTTGGAGACCACTACTTTAAAAGATTGCTGTAGAATATGGGTGCCAGACTTACAGACTGGGCCACAGCATTTCTTTTGAGCATGCCAGGCCGAAAATAAGCAGGATTTAGTTTTTGTTTTCTTCTATTTGGGGATGGATTGGAACAATTTTTAAAGAGAATATCAATGTCTTTATTCTTACAAAGTTTGAAGACACGTTTCATTTTTTTAGAGAAACTAAACCCACCACAAATCAGAACTATTTTATCTCTGGCCCAACACTGCTTGACCTTCAGCATACTACATGAAGTCTTGTGCAGATTTTGAGTCACTAGCTAGTGCATATTCTTGCTAAAGTTTGTTATGCTGGGCTGCACAAGATACTGTTGCCACAGGTGCTTGGGGTGCATCTTTTTCTGTCCCTTAGAATGCATTCCCCAGTGTAAGGGAAAGTCTTCCTTCTGAATATTGGCAAGAGAGTGATACACACTCACATGCTTACAGATGCTGTTTATTTCTCTACTAATAATGGAAATTGAAACAACAAGAATTTCCCATTTTCTGGCTGCTTCATGTTATATTAACAAATCTATCATTAAAGATTTGCTGAAGTTTATTTCTATCTTCTGTTCACAAACAACAGGAATCTGGTTGATGCTGAAGCAAAAATATGTTGTGTTTTTAAAGCAAGAAAGTGTAGTTTTCATAATTGCAGGCTAATGTACCTTTTGTTTTTGTACATAGGTATAAAATCGTGGAACTCTTCTTCTATTTAGCAATGGGATTTTCTCCTGCTCTAGTTGTAACTTCCATGGTAAGGAACGCATATTTAAATAGTTGCATTTAAAAGAAAACCCGTGTGCAATCACGGATGCACTTCAAATTTAAAAGAGCACTAACAAGCAAACTTTATTTTTTTCTCCCTCCCCCCTTTTTTTTTTTTTTTTTGGTATTGGAACAACACAAATGTAAAAAAATAGCAACATCTAAAAATCTTCAGTGTGGTGTAGTAGTTAAGTGTTACACTAAGAGATGGGAGAGTTAAGTTCTAGATCACTGGCAACAGAAACTCACTGGTGATCCTCATAGGGTTATTCTTGTTTATTTGTTTGTTTGTCCAATTTATATAGCTGCCCATTTCATAAAATGAGAGATTCTAGGTGGCATACTTTGAAACTAAAGCAAATAATAAATCCCTAAAACAATTATCATTATTATTGTTAAAAAACACAAAAACTGGGGGGAGAACCTTTAAAAACAAAGCTAAGAAGTAGTCAGTGAAAGGATGTTAATATTTTTTATAGGGGAGGGAGCATTCTTTATGTCTCTCTGAGCTTCTGTATAAAAGGCAGGATACAAATCAGATAACAAATGAATAAAAGCCTGATCATTATCTTAATTTATGAGGACTTTTAGTAATATTAAATTAACGGAAAAGTTATGATTCTCCAGTGCGTTGCTTGGAGAATCCAAGCATTGGGTAATCATAAACTCTATTGCCAGAGACTGAGTTGCTAGAACTTTCCTGGCCACACTTCCTCTGCTTGGCTGAGCTCCAGTTTTTCAACTCAGTCCAGCCGAGAGAGAGACGTGGAAAAGTTAGCTCCAGTAATTTACTTTTTGAAGTAAATGGAAGGAGAAGGGAGCAAATTTAGCCGGTTCAAGGCTTTTATCTCCCATCACTGTGGGTGGGTGTGCTGGTCCCGCCTGGCAAGTCTGGACTGACTGTCACCACCCTGAAGACATAGAATGTGAGTAGCAAATCTGGGGCCAACCCATTCGCAGGGATCCTCCGTGTGTGCAGGCAACGGCTTCTCACAACCTGAAATCGCCACTGGTGAGTGGGCTGGTTTCCCTGCTCTGCCGGCAAAACCGCCACCACCATTTATCCTACGGTCTGGGAGGCGACTCCAGAGTCACTGTCCATTACAGGGACATACTCCACAGATTTCAAATCACATGAGCTGCACGGGGCTAGGAGAGCTGGACGTTCTGCTCTCATGCAATTTGGGACCAGTTGAGAGCCATAGCTTCAACCTTGAGCACGGTGGCTTTTCCAGTCTTTGCGCTCAACGTTTCTCACAGTTTGACTAGCTGGCTCTGCTCTAGTTAGAGGCGAGGTGCTTAGAGAGGACCCAAATGACTCTTGTGCACAGAGTAATCAGCTGTAAGACGGCTGGAATTTGGGTGCGGAAGCTTTGCCGGGCTTTGCGCTTGATTTCCAAAGGAATTTGGCTGGTTACCCTTGCTTCGCTGCAAGGCGCTGGGAGGGGCAGATTCTCGATCCTGCAACATTTTGGAGAGGAGTGAGGCACAGCTGAAATTTCGGCATGGCAGCATTGCCTGTTTCATACTTCGAACTCCAGCAATTTGTGGAGGTGCTGCAATTCCCTGGCCAGCCAAGTGGGCCCTCTACCACCCCAAAAACATGGAGCAACCAGATCCGGTGAAAGAAGCCTTCGGACTGGTCGGTATAAGCGTGGATGGTCACAAGATGGCGGAGAGGGACCTGTCCCCTAATGAGGGCCATTCAGACCCCCCCCCCAGGCTCCACAGAGCGGGAGGCCACAGCCCTACGGCTGCTGCCAAGGGATCATCCCATAAGGATAGGTGTTGTGTCTTGCCCGCTCTCACCGCAGCCAGGGTCTGCTTATCTGCTTCCGAACGCTGAAGAATGTCCTCCCGGCCCCAGCCCTGGCTCCATGCCCAGACAGGCTGAGGAGGGGGCATCTCCCGGCCCCAGCCCTGGCTCCATGCCCAAGCAGGCTGCAGAGGAGGGAGCACCCCCCGGCCCCAGCCCTGGCTCCATGCCCAGGCAAACGGAGCAGCTCGACCCCTCCCCCTCCTCCACAGCATGTGAGCCTGAGGAAAGTTTATTTCCAACAGCTGCTGATTGGAGTGACCCTCGCATCAGAAGACTGGATAGGCGGAGGCAACAGAAGGAAGGGAGGGGCAGGCCTTAATGAGTGCTGAGTCATGGAGCCACACCCCATGGCCTATATAAAGGATCTGCTTTCTGGCAGTCTCTGAGTCAGGCAAAGTCGAACTTATCTTGCTGAAGTCACTTTCTGGTCTCCTGCCTGCTCTGAGGACTTTGCTAGGACTTTGGGCAGAGCTGCAGAGGCAAGCCTGATTCAGATTTCCCTGACCCGGTCGTCAGCGGAGGAGTGGGACACCACAATAGGTCTAAGAAGCCATTATCCAAAAGGGCTATTGCTGCCATGGAGAAGGAGGCTCAGAAGGGCCACAAAGCCTTAGAAAAACAATTTTCCAAGGCCCAACAGCAGGCCCAGGAATCCAGGGAACACCCTGTCTCTCTTGCAGAAGCAGACTTCACTGCATCATTGCAACCTGATTTATCTCCTCAACTTAGTGAGGTGCAACAAAGGGAGTGGTTACCAGAGGGAGCTGGTGAGCTACACTGCTCTGATAGCAGGAGATCAGGAATTTAGTCCACTATCTGGCCTAGCTTCTGCTGGCCTGGAATTGGGGTCTGGTCATTCTAAAGGCTCAGCTCCTACAGCTACCTTTACACCCACTGCCATGGGACTCCGCCCAGTGGAGACCCCTACTGCTGACTTACGTCAGGACATAAGGAATTTGATTTCTGACTCAATCTCCAAGGGAATAGCTGCAGAACTGCAAAAAAAAAAGGCCATGCTGAGTCATTTCAACCCACCATGCATACCCAGCTGCCTGGGAATTTGTCATCATTGTATGAGCCCCATTCTTTGCATTCTTCTATGCACAGTGCAGGGTCATTGATGGGGTGAGGAAGATCAATGGGATCAGGAATTTTCCGAGGATGAAGGAATGATTCCTGATAGACCTGCCTTCTCAGGTCTTGTTCGATCCTCTCTATTTAAGTCCTTACTTCATAAGGCTAAGACAACCACTAACATGGGGATAGCAGTGTCTACTGCAGAACATTCTCAGGATATTCCAGACTCTCACGAGGGCCTTTTTTCTGAAATGGTTCTGGAACAGGAGGTTATTTCTTCTCTGAAACTATTCTTAGACGTTATTCAGTGTCAATGGCAACAGCCTGGATCTGTCCCAGCCCCTAGTGGGAATGACAGGAAGTTGTACAGCGTCAGTCAGGATCTCTAGGAGATCCTCCAATTGCCAGCAGTGGATGATCCAGTGGCAACGTTAACATCATCAGCCATTTTACCTGCTGACATAGCAGAAGGGTTAAAGGCTGAGGACAAAAAGACCAAAATGACACTCTGCAAGATGCATCAAGCTGCTGCCTGGGCAAGCCTGGGCAATCAGGTCAGCGTCAGCAGCTTCCTTTTTTAACAGAGACTCCTTGATCTCGCTTTGCCAGTTACAAGCGAGGCTTCCCCCTGAAGAGACCAGATTATATCAGGATGTGAATAAGTTGATGGCAGCCATGGAGTTTTCAGCAGATGCCACGCTCAATGCGGCAAAATTTGCATCCAGGGCCTTGGTGTCTACTGTCACTTCACGTCGCCTCCTTTGGCTCTGCAATTGGCAAGCGTACATGTGCTCCAAATGGAGATTGGCTTCAGTTCCGTACAAGGGCGCCAATCTGTTTGGGGAAGTGCTGGATCCCATTCTCATTGAGAATAGGGACAAGAGAAAGATCATGCCATATATGCATAGGCGAGCGGATTGCAGGACCACGCCTTATTATCAAAGACAGCCGTTTAGATCAGCTGAATCGGGCTGTCAGGCCCCTCAATTTCAGCAGACCTATGCCCAGAGTCCTGAACAATTTTCAGACAGACCCTCATACCATGACAGAGGGAGAAGACAACCTCCAGCTAAACGGCCCTGGAGGTTCCTCCAGCAGGCCTTTTCATAGGGGAAAATGACTATCACATCAATTCCGCCATTGCCGGGCGGCTGCAATTGTTCGCAAGCTAATGGGAGGGGTCCACCACAGATATGTAGGTATTTCAGACTGGCTTCGCATTGGAATTCCTCTCCAGCTCATCAAACCAATTTATTCATTATCCAGTCCCAGTGAACATTGAGAAAAGGAACCTGATGGAGGCCGAGCTCCAGCAATTAATGGACATCAGTGTCATAGAGCCGGTTCCGACAGGTTAGGAGGAATGAGGATTTTACTCGATCCTTTTCTTGGTAAAGAGTTCAGGAGGCTGGAGAGGAATATTGGATCTAAAATGGCTCAACAGGTATATTGTATACAAGCGCTTCAAGATGCAGTCCCTACCATCCATCCTGGGCTGCATCAGGGAAGGAGACATGTTGGCGTCAATAGACCTCAAGGGCTACCTTCATGTACCCATAAAGTCTTACCTTTGCAAATTCCTGTGCTTCACCTATGCAGAATGCCTCTTTCAGTATCGGACACTGCCATTTGGTCTGTCATCGACCCCCAGGACCTTCACGGAGTTGTTGGCAGCAGTGGCAGCAAACATCAGAGCCATTCCAGTAAGATTACAATGTTATGTCAATGACATACTAATCCAGTCAGTCTCAACATCCCAAGCGCAAAGGGACCTGCCGACAGTGATCCAAACCCTCCAAAGACACAGTTTCTCAATAAACACCAAAAAAAGCCATCTGGTCCCCACCACCCATCTTCTTCATCTGGGTGCGTTGATAGATTCCACCTCATGCGAGGTGTTCCTTTCTCTGGATCGACAGGAAAGTATCAGACAACTGGTGAGCAAAATCCGGTCTCTGAGATCAGTTCCCTTGGATCTTCTCTCCCAGCTTCTAGGGGAAATGATCTCTTGTACAGTGATAGTGCCTTGGGTGCGGCTGCATGCCAGGCTGCTCCAATGGTATCTGTTGCCTCATCAGAGGGCTGGCACCAGCATCTCAAAGTGAGGCTCTCAGTGAAGGGTCTTCATTCTCTTCACTGGTGGACCTCCCTGGCCATAGGGAAGGGGAGTACATTCAAAGAACCCCAACACATCACCTTAACATTGGATGCGAGCCTTTTCGGATGGGGCCCTCCTTTCAATCCCAGGTGGTCCAGGGAAGATGGCTTCCGACAGACCTTGTGAACAACATAAATTGGCTAGCGCTATGGCCCTACACCACTTCCAGGAACAGGTAACAGGACGCCATGTTCTTGTCTTGACAGACAGTGTGGCTGCCAAAGCTTACATAAATTGAGGAGGGGGCACTCGGTCCAAGTCCCTTATGATGGCAGTGGAGGAGCTGGAGCTCTGGGCAGAGCGGCAACTCCTCTTCATCAGAGCGAAACATATCTCGGAAGCAAGCAATGTACAAGCAAATTGGTTGAGCAGGACAACTATCGACTACTCGGAGTGGTGCCTGCACCCAAATCTCTTCAATGAAATAGCCCAGACATTTGGCCACCCGATCGTAGACTTGTTCGTCCATCCACTGAACGCCCAGTTGCCGAGATTCTTCTCCAGATTCCCGACACCGAGGGTGAAAGGGGTCAATGCCCTCTGCAATCCCTGGCCTCAGAGTCTGCTCTACGCCTTTCCACCGATTCCCCTCATTCGGAGGGTGTTAGAGGAGAAGGCAGAGATCATTCTCCTCACTCCTTATTGGCCCAGACACCTCTGGTAAGTCTCTCCATCTCACGCCCCTGGAGGATTCCACAGGAAGAGGATCCATCTCAGCCAGGGGTCATGGTACATCCGGAACCCCAGTGGCTCCAGTTGACCACCTGGCACTTGAACAGCACATGTTAAGGAGAGTCAAGCTATCTGGGAAAGTCATTCAGACCATCCAGGCATCTAGACGCCCATCAACAAATAGAATTTACAATGCCACTTGGACAGGATTCTGCAGATGGTGTGGCAAAGGACAACTTGATCCATTAATAGCATCGGTTCCGGAGATACTGGATTTCCTTCAATATGGATTGGACAGAGGACTGTCTCCCAAAACGCTTTGGAGACAGGTAGCAGCCTTATCCACAGTTTTGTCCTGTTAGAATGGACAACCATTCATGCACATCACAGGAGTCGCAGTTTCCTTAAAGGGGCTGCCAACCTGAAACCTCCAATTGTCCACCATTACCCTACCTGGGACCTTGCTCTAATGCTCCAGACGCTTACATCAGCACCATTTGAACCATTAAAGACTTCCAGCCTTCGGTTTTTGATACTTAAGGTGGCCTTCCTTGTGGCCATAACTTTGGCCAGGAGGATTTCAGAGTTAGTGGCCTTATCTGTGCGGGAGGATGTCTGTATTTTTCATACAGATAGGGTGGTCCTATGCCTAGACTCCTCCTTTCTGCCCAAAGTGAACTCCTCGTTCCATAAGGTCCAGGAGATCATTTTGCCTGACTTTTGTCAAGGTCCTACTCATTCTTCGGAGGAACATTGGCACAAATTGGATGTCAGAAGAGCTCTTTGACATTACATCAAGCGAACTGTGTCATTTTGCAAGACAGAGTCCTTATTCTTTCTTTCCAGCCCACTACCATGGGCAGGAAGGTGTAATCTTCCACCATTGGCCGCTGATTGAAAGCCTGTATTGCGACAGTTTATGAACTGAAGGCGAGACCGGTTCCTAAACAAATCACGGCTCATTCCACTCAGTACAGCTACTACAGCTGCATGGGCCACACAGGCTCCAATTGAGGACATTAGCAGAGTGGCGACCTGGTCACCCCCATCACCATTTATCCACCATTACAAAGTGGACATGTATGCCTCGGCTGAGGCGTCTTTTGGACAAAGAGTACTTCAGTGAGTCCATTCTACCGGGGTGGGGGTGGGGGTGTGACTAGCTGGTCTCCCGCCCTTTGTTCCTTAAGCTTGGGTATATACCTATGCTTGGATACTCCAAGCAGTGCACTGGAAAAAGGACGTTGATTTTACCTGACATGTCTCTTCTCAGTGCACTGCGGGAGAATCCAACCCTGCCCTGCCGACCGTCCTGATCCGGGGTGGAATTTGTCCTCGACAAGACCATGTGCTCTTCACAGCCATTCCTTCATCAAAAAACTGGAGCTCAGCTGAGCAGAGGAGACATGGTCAAGAAAGTTCTACCAACTCAGTCTCTGGCAATAGGATTGATGATTTACCCCAGGGATAATCAACCTTTTTATACCTACCGCCCACTTTTGTATCTCTGTTAGTAGTAAAATTTTCTAACTGCCCACCGGTTCCACAGTAATGCGCCATGTATCGTCGTCTGAACATGCTTCTCGCGCATCGTGGATTGGGCTGGGGGGGGGGCGCCGGCTACCAGCTATGCTTGTCTGTTACAGCTGGGTGGTGTGGGGGGAGATGCGCGAGCTATTCTGGGTCGAGGCTCTTTTGTTTGCGGTCGCACTATAGCGCCATTTAGTTTCACTTATGTAGCGTGAACTAAACTTATGCGTGGGCGATACAAATAATATATTTTCAGAAATTTAAATTGTCACGGGGAATTTTATGAAAACCTAATGAAAATGTTTTTAAATAATGCTGTGAAGTCAATTAAATTAAATAAAAAGAAAGTGCTTCAGTATCGGACAAAACCCCTACTGCCCACCATGAAAGCTGGAACGTCAACTAGTAGGCGGTAGGGACCAGGTTGATTACCACTGATTTACCCAATGCTTGGATTCTCCTGCAGTGCACTGAGAAGAGACATGTCAAGTAAGACCAACGTCCTTTTTAATGGATATAAATAATGTTGAGCCGCTGATGTTGGACACATTCTATTAATAGGGATTGCATTCCTTTGTTGGATCAAAGTACAGCATCCTGGAAACTATTTCCTAGCACTGCATGGATAGACAACAGAGGACTTCCCAATGCTCTAAAAGGAAACTGGTCAATAGCATAAAAGCCTGTGGAGAGATACAGCAAGCATCTCTCCAGTACAAATGATGAAAGTGATGTAGATAATTATTTGTAAGAAGCTTTTGGGGTTGCAATGCTACTACCTTTGTCATTAATTTGGCTACAAAGAGGGACAGTAGGAATTGGTTGGGTTCAAAGATATTTCCTTAAGGCAAATATCTTTGCTTTCCTTAAGGGATTATTCCACATCCAACCAAGCCACTGAAAGGCACTTGGTCAAAAAAGATGTTCCCCAGAATCATCTAGAATTCAGTCAGATCCATTGACCTTTGAGGGGAATCCAAACTAATGCACAGAACGCATGAAATCATGAACTTCCTTGACTTCAGCATGGAAGTTAAATTTGGAAGCCTTCAGATCTCTAACCCTACATTTAACCCTGAGCACCTTGTATCTGCTCGGTCAAGGTTTCTTTTAGGTGGTGAAGCTGCCAGCATATATCCTTTAAAGTAGCCAAATCCCAGAGAGAACTGTTGTGGAAGGGTCTCTTCTGCATGAAGTACTCGGTTGGCAGAAGGTGAACCCACACAAGTTGATGTTCCCCATTTAGTTAACTGCTTAATTTTTTTCTAATGTCATGGATGTTAACATTTTTATTAGAGACCAATCTGGTGTTCGTTGGAAATAGTATCAAGATCTGGGGCTGCTCCACCTGATTGTCCAGGTTACTTCCACAAGTAGAGGCACAGGAAAGAATCATTATGTCTAAATAGTCTAACCTCTCACATGGATCTGTCTCCCCCATTTTCCTCTTCTTCCATTTAGCCTTATTATACTTGGATAGCAACACCAGTAGCTACTGGTGAGGAATGTAAACATCTGCCTAGGTCACAATAATCCTCTCCCTTCACTAAACCAATAAATATATTTGGTTTATATATTGCTGGTCACTGCAGAAACCAGGATGCCGCACTACAGAGCTGCTTGGTGTTAAGCCAAGAGGCTTTTACGTCAATACCTGTTAATAGTTTTTTACCTTTACCTTGTCTGTGTATAGCCTGAACAGAAATTGTACTGCATTCCTTAAGTGTTAATGACTGTTCTTTTATATGTACTCGGGTTAAAAAGAAACTTGTTTCCTTTTCTGTTCATCTACAGAACAACACGGACGGACTTCAAGAACTTGCCTGGGGAGGTGTAATTTATTGTATGGGAGTGATCTTCTTCAAGAGCGATGGAATAATTCCATTTGCCCATGCCATCTGGCATCTATTTGTTGCCACAGCAGCTGCCGTTCATTATTATGCTATCTGGAAGTATCTTTACAGAAGTCCTGCAGATATCATCCTTCAGCTATGATATGAAACACAAAGACAGAGACATTTGCCACAACAATATGCCTTTGACTCAGTATTACTTGGGGAAAAGAAATTCTTGGGAAAGGTGGGGAGGGGGATTGTAGAGGGAAAAATGCACTGACTTCGACCGTTTTCACCTTTACTGTGAACTTAAGTGACAAGAGTCTTTCGTAGAATTACAGTTCGCATAGCAAGTGCTGGAGCACCTCGTTCTCTAAGCACTGTCCTAGGAGAGCCTCAATTGAAATAAATAGGACTTGGGCAAGAACATGGCACTCCTGTTCATTTCAGGGCGGCTTGCACAGAAGCCTGTTCTTTTCACGTTGCATCCACCATGAAGATGTGGAAGCTACATCTAAATGGTGAACTTATAGGTGGGGCATTTAAATCCATTTAAACCCAGGTTGGGATTGTGGGTCAAACCAACATGCTGCATTATGAAATATCCATTCCACATTAACAAGCTACAACAATGTGAAAAAATGGGGGGGGGGTATGTTTACAAATTCTTTTTTAATGTCTGTCCTGAGTTTTAACTTCTGCATCTTTAAACGATGTAAACTTATGAATTGTAGAAGTTTATGTGATAGCAAAACCACATTTTTAAAATTGCTTCTATCACTTTTCACAAATAATTTCATAAAATATAATCATGGACTGATAGGGTTTAGCGCTTCCTTCCCAAACCTGATAACCAATGTGACTTTTATAAAATGTTTTTTTTTAAATAAATTAAAGAAATGGTTTTTTTTTTTTTTTTTTTTTTTTTTTTTTTTTTTTTGCAAAAACCAAAAACAAACCTGGCTACATTCCATGTATTGGTACATAATATCTCTATCAGGTTTTTCATTTAAAAGAAAATCTGATTGATAATAATTTCTAAAACTGGCTTTGCCAAACTAAAAGCCTGAAAAGCTTCCGCCCTCTGTGGTAAACTGAATTGCCTGTGTGGAATGTACAACTAATGCTACCTAATACAGTGCCATTTCTAGAAGAATTTGTAGGTATTTGTGTGAAAGCATTCTGGACATTTTAGTTAGAAATTGTGACCAGCGGTTAACAGCTGTAACATTTGAATGACTAAAGCATCAGTAATTTTGTAGATTCGTAAGACCTTTGGTGCTCAAGCAGAGGTTCTAGTGCAACTTTTTGCCTATTTACTCAGAAGTAAATCTCGTGGTATTAATGAGGTTTACTCCCTGGTGATATTAGGACTGCGTCCTTACAGTATTCAAGATTACTAGTTGAGCCAATTACTCCCGTTGGGTGTAACCTCACTAGGGTACTTTTGCCATTTCTGAAAACTAAAGAATTGCTGATAAATTTTTGAATATTACTAGTGAGTGGTTCACTATAACACCCAAATGGCCTTTATGGAAGGGAAACTTAAAAGGCTTGTGATGTCTCTTCCATCTGGGACTTAAAGTCACAAAACTGCAAGCGTATGTGGTTCTTACCATAGTAATTGGGATAATAATGGTAGCAGTTTGGTTGTCTGATGTGCTTTTTAAATGACAAGATGTTTGAATCTTCGTTGTGATGGTCATTGTCAAGTTACTGTATACGTCCCACTGTACTATGAATGTCTTATATTAAGATTGAATTTATGCTTTTTGTAACTTGCTCTTTTTCATGTAAGTGTTTAAAAAAAAACACTAAAACGAAACGTTGCCTTTTTCAGATTTTACTCTGGAGATTTTACCTGTGAAACATCAGAATGAAACTATAAAAATGTTGGAGAAGGGTTGCCCCCACCATCCAGGAATATGTAAACTTCTTCAACATTTGCCAGTTGGTTGTAATGTGGCTTCTAGAGTTTGATGCCTTCCTTTTAGATGGAAAGGGTGCTCAGAAAGAAACCTGGTTTAAGTGCAGTATTAGCTAATGAATATAAAATTGTAACTTATCAGACTCTGTTCCAAAGTTGTTCAGAGTGTGAAGGGGTCTGTAAATTTCTGACTAAGCAGTAGTTGTTTCACTCTTTTTCTTAACATGTCAACATTTTATAGACAGTGTTGCAAAAGAACGGAAGAACCTTACAAGAAATTTCCACCTAGCTATTGGAATCCAAGAGTTGGAGAACTTGTTTAACTTTCTGAGTAGAATGTCAGAAAAATATATATATCAGAGTACAAAACATTTACTGCGTCCATTCTGGAATATCTGAATGACACAGCTCTGTTTTTTATTTTCTTAACTGATGTATCTGATTCTAAATATTTTCACTTTACATGAGTTCTCGTAATCAAGTGTAGTGCTGTTAAAACCACTAAAATGTGTTTAAAGCTCTGTTTTTGTCAAAACTAGTTCTAAATAATACTGCTACCTTTATGGTAACTTCTTGTGGTCTTTATAATGTTGCATATTTTAAGGATGAAAAGTGTTAAGGTTGAAAACAACTGAACATGTCCTACCCCTAATTTAATCTAGTTCCTGAAGGTTAAATGTGCTGGATTAATGCAAATAAACATTTTGTGCAATTTGGAATTCTGTTGGCAGATGTTGTGTGAGGCCCCCTGTGGGCATGCAAAGGTACCGGAGTGCCAGACACTGACTAACTACCATGTATCTTTTATAGTCTGCAGGACAAGAGAATACTGACATCTGGCCCTATACACAGTGGTGGGATTCAAATAATCTAACGAACGGTTCTCTGCCCTAATGACCAACTGGGTAGGCATGGCTCAGTGATCATGTAACTGTGTGGGCATGGCCAACTCAACGTTACGTTGATGGGTGCTTTGCCTTAGCTGTTACAATGTAATAAGGGTTAAGCAGAGAGGCAGTTTCTGTAAGCAGGGCAATAAAGATTAGGCTAGAAACAACACCAGAATGTTTCCTTCCTGCCTTCCTTACAGGATTAGCCCTGTAAAGTGGGAAAAAACAAGTTTTCTTCCAACAACTGGTTCGCTAAACTGCTTAGAAAGTTAACCGGTTCTCCTGAATAGGTGCGAATTGGCTGAATCCCACCACTGCATAAACATATATGTTTGAAAGGAGATTCAGCTTCTTTCCATATCTTTCTTTTATTTGAGAAATTACTTTGTAAGAATAGAAAGAGATTGGCTCTATAGAGGGGGGGATGTGCTCTTTTAAAGGATGTGCAGCGTTTTAATAAAGGCATTCTGCCTCTTTTTATTGTACTAATGAAGAAAGGGCTACCCTGCGAAATCATTGAAAACAAGCAACAGTTCTAACCCCCAAGTCTGGTGACTGGAAGGGACTAGAATGAAGCAAAGCATCATTCTACCAGTTGAGTGATTTGTCTATAGGGAGACTCACTGATGCTGGGCCCCCAAGTGAAATGTTGCACGCTCAAGTGGAAGATGAGTTTAGACCAGCTAATTCTAAGACCTTTTCTTTCCCTCAAGAAGTGCTAGAGTAGGCCCTCACCAAGTTTGCATCCATATTTTCCTTCCCAATGAGACATAAAGGACTGAAAAAATAGTTAAGGGAAGGAAACATGACCGTTGACTTGTTGCTTTGTTCAGCGTGAGTGACAGGCTTTGAAGAATCTGGGCAGCCACTCATTCTCAACATTACTTAGAATTGTATTGTCCTGATAATTGATTTCATCACCAGAGTAGAAAACATTCTGAATCTTGAAGCATGCAGATATTATCTTGTTTGAGGGCTGACATTTCAAAGGGAACTCTCAACTATAATCTCCAACTGTCTGACAAGCCTCCAACAGAAGTGTAAAATAATAGAATAGAATAGAATAGAATTTTATTGGCCAAGTGTGATTGGACACACAAGGAATTTGTCTTGGTGCATATGCTCTCAGTGTACATAAAAGAAAAGATACGTTCATCAAGGTACAACATTTACAACACAATTGATGGTCAGTATATCAATATAAATCATAAGGATTGCCAGCAACAAGTTATAGTCATACAGTCATAAGTGGAAAGAGATTGGTGATGGGAACTATGAAACGATTAATAGTGCAGATTCAGTGAATAGTCTGACAGTGTTGAGGGAATTATTTGTTTAGCAGAGTGATGGCCTTCGGGAAAAAACTGTTCTTGTGTCTAGTTGTTCTGGTGTGCAGTGCTCTATAGCGTCGTTTTGAGGGTAGGAGTTGAAACAGTTTATGTCCAGGATGCGAGGGATCTGCAAATATTTTCACGGCCCTCTTCTTGATTCGTGCAGTATACAGGTCCTCAATGGAAGGCAAGTTGGTAGCAATGATTTTTTCTGCAGTTCTAATTATCCTCTGAAGTCTGTGTTTTTCTTGTTGGGTTGCAGAACCGAACCAGACAGTTATAGAGGTGCAAATGACAGACTCAATAATTTCTCTGTAGAATTGGATCAGCAGCTCCTTGGGCAGTTTGAGCTTACTGAGTTGGCGCAGAAAGAACATTCTTTGTTGTCCTTTTTTAATGATGTTTTCGATGTTAGCTGTCCATTTGAGATCTTGCGATATGATAGAACCCAGAAATTTGAAGGTTTCTACTGTTGATACTGTGTTGTCAAGTATTGTGAGAGGTGGAAGTATGGAAGGGTTTTTCCTAAAGTCTACCACCATTTCTACGGTTTTGAGTGTGTTCAGTTCCAGATTGTTTTGGTTGCACCACAAGGCTAGTCGTTCGACCTCTCGTCTATATGCGGATTCGTCATTGTCTCGAATGAGACCAATCACTGTTGTGTCATCTGCGAACTTCAGTAGCTTAACAAATGGATCATTGGAGATGCAGTCATTGGTATACAGAGAGAAGAGAAGTGGGGAGAGCACACAGCCTTGGGGGGGCCCTGTGCTAATTGTACAGGTATTTGATGTGATCTTGCTTAGCTTCACCTGCTGCTTCCTGTTTGTTAGGAAGCTTGTGATCCACTTACAAGTCTGTTCCGGTACCTGTAGCTGGTTTAGCTTAGTTAGAAGAATGTCTGGAATGATGGTATTGAATGCTGAACTAAAGTCTACAAAGAGGACCCTTGCATAGGTCTTTGGAGACTCAAGATGTTGTAGGATGTAGTGCAGAGCCATATTAACAGCATCATCTGTTGATCTATTTGCTCGGTATGCAAATTGCAAGGGGTCTAAGAGCGGATTCATGATGGTTTTCAGGTAGGAAAGCACTAGCCTTTCAAAGGTTTTCATGACTACAGATGTTAGAGCAACTGGTCTGTAGTCATTCAGTTCCTTGATGGTGGGCTTCTCTGGCTCTGGGATGATGGTAGAGCGTTTGAAGGAAGAAGGAACATAACACATCTCTAGTGATTTATTGAAAATATGGGTGAAGATGGGGCCAATTGGTCAGCACAGACTTTTAAGCAAGAAGGAGTTATCTTGTCTGGGCCTGGAGCTTTTCCTGGCTTTTGTCTGTGAAATAGGTCCTGCACTTCCTTTTCTGTGATCACTAGGGTTGTGAACCCAATGAAATGGGGTCAGTTGTAGGAGGCTTGGCTGTTGTTGGTGTGTCTGAGATGGGGTTGTGGAGATAGGTGGCTGTAGTTTCCTTTCAAACCTGCAGTAAAACTCATTCAGGTCATCTGCCAGTTGTTGATTACCTTCAGCCTGGGAAGGAGGTTTGCCATAGCCGGTGATATTTTTAAGAGTTTTCCACATGTTTGCTGGTTCATTTGCTGAAAATTGATTCTTTAGCTTTTCAGAGTAGCTTCTTTTGCTGCTCTTATCTCCCTTGTTAGTGCATTTCTGGCCTGATTGTACAGCATTTTATCACCTTTTCTGTAGGCTTCCTCTTTGGAATGTCGTAGCTGCTTAAGTTTAGGTGTAAACCAAGGTTTGTTATTACTGTGTATTCGCAAGTTCCTTGTAGGTACACATAGGTCTTCACAGAAGCTGACATATGATGTTACAGTATCTGTGAGTTCATCCAGGTCTGCAGAGGTATCTTTAAAAATATTCCAATCAGTGCAGTCAAAACATGCCTGTAGCTTTAATTCTGATTTCTCCGTCCAGGTTTTCACTGATTTAATTATTGGTTTTATGGCTTTAAGTCTTTGCCTGTAAGCAGGTACAAGGTGAATCATGCAATGATAATAGCAACAATTAGAAACCGAGCCTGGATACCTGCAGTCAAATCTCTTTTGTGAAGCATCTTAAAAATTAGTATTTGTGAATGTTTACTATATTTGGAATTAGTTTGGCAGTTTACTTCGGTGTGACCACCTTACATACTTGAATAGATACTCTGAATCTGTATTTTAGTGTAAATTGGCTTATTTAGAACTGCTTACACATCAGTGTATTATTAGGTGAATAATTATTCCATTATCCCCATGCCATTTGGGAAAGTCTATGGTTTTAAAAGGCTGCTAAAAAAAAAGAATGGGTCAACATACAACATTGGTGTTGAAGTAGTGTTGGAAGACAAGGTTTAGAAATCCATATTTCTAATCAGTCTTTCAAGCTTCACAAATCCACAGGCTTGAGGGGGGAGGGGGAGATTAATTCCAGAAGTTCATTTCCTAGCCCCAGGATGCATGGCCTTTCCCTTTTATATCTTGTCATTTTAATATTCATGTATTAGCATGAACAATTCCCTCCCTCCCCCAATTACATACATTCAAAAGTATCGGAAAATGTCATAGAGTTGGCCGACTGCAAAAGAAAAAGGGAGCCTGGTAAGAAATGTTTCTGAGTAGTATTTTCATTGTGTTAATGGGTTGACTGGGAGCTTCAGGATTTTTAAAACTTAAAAAGATTTCTCTGTTGAGGTACCCCAAGAAGTTTGCCCAATTACATATTCTAAAAGGTGCCCCCAGAATCCTGCTAGCATAGACTAACAAGGCTCTCCACTTACATAATTTAAACCAGTTGATTATTCATATTTTTCCTTAAGGTTTTTTTTAACAGTTCCAAAATTGTGTATCAATTTTACCGCCGTTTGGAAGGCAATGAACAATGCAGTTTAGTGCGGTGCGGTGTAGTAGTTACAATACTTCACTTGATCATGGTCACATGTCTTTGGGGCATATAATCTCAGCCTGACCTAGTTTACCGAATTGTTTTGCGAATAAAAATAAGGAGACATCCCATGTTCGCTACCTTGAATTGTCAGACAAAAACTGGAATATCTTATGGGGGGGGGGAATTCTGCATAGACTAGCAGCACACCTACTTCTAGTGGAAAGCAAGAAAGCAAAAAATTTGTTCCAAGTTCCCAATGGTTTCTGTAGCTGTAATACTAAAATATTTTGAATGTTGTTTCATCACTACACAAACCAACCTGAACTACTTCGAGCTGAGCTCTCATTTTGAGCTTGAAACAAGCCATATTCTCCATATAGTGCCTACCCCTATAACTAATGGTTTATTTAAGGTTTCCATTCTGCTTTAATGGGTCTTACAAATCTTATATAGCTAAAAGCACCTTGGGCTGATTTGTGTAAAAGTAGGAGGAACCCCTATTTATGACACTACCCAAACCTCACCATTTCTACGATAAGCCCTTTTTATATCCTAAGCCAGTGGTTCTCAACCTTTATAGTGCTGCGATCCCTTTAATACAATTCCCCATGATGTGGCGACCCCAACCATAAAATTATTTTCGTTTTGAATTTATCGCGCCTGAAGCCGTATTGGCTAGCAATCTGAACTGCTTGTGATTGCCTTGAGGATGGAGGCATTAAAGCAGAGACTCCTCCCCTATTAAATTTATCGCGCCTGAAGCCAGATTAGGCTAGCGATTAGGAGTGATTGCAGCTGGCTTGAGAGGGAGACATCAAAGCAAAGATTTCTCTCTTTTTTTTAATTCATCGCGCCTGAAGCCGAATTCGGCTAGCGATTTGAAGAGCCTGCAGCTGGCTTGTGGAGTCAACCATTGGAGCGCGATTCTTCGACTCACAAGTATACTTCCCATATTTCCGATGGTCTTAGGCGATCCCTGGCAAATCGTCATTCGACCCCCAACAGGGTCCCGACCCACAGGTTGAGAACCGCTGTCCTAAGCAAAGGACTGTCCTTCACATGGAGCCTAACTGGAAGGGTGACTATAGGCTAAATGTTCTATTTGCTTTGTTAAGTCATATTATTAGCAGGCTTTACATTAGAGGAAGCTCATCGTTAAAGTTGGTTTTATTTTGAAAGCTCTGTTGTGTTTGTGCTCTGAACACCATTGTGATTTCTGAAAGCTGCCCTTGAAAGAGGTGGATGTATACAGTAGCACTGTGTCTCTTAGGAATTTTAGGCATCAAGTCTTTTAAACCTAAACTAAATGTACAGTAAGACATAAATAAGCTTTTCTGCAGTCTGAAAGACAAGGAAGTACGGAATACAGAGGAAGTGCAAAGTCATAACGAAACAGTGAAGTTACAATCACATATTCTTAAAATAGCTTTCCAGGTTTCAGTTGCTCTTGAGTTGGTTCAGGGTAAGAGGGTTTCACCATAGCACACTACAGTATTTGAACAGGTTCTGGTTCGTCTCCCACTACTGGGAGTGGGAGATCAGTGATCATATTAACACAGAGAACTCCTATAAATCAGTCGTTTGATACCATTGTCTTTCAATTAAGTACACGTAAGGGAGAAGATAACTTTTGAGAATCTTTCTTGTCATGAATCCAATCAATACCCCAACCATCAGTTTTAGCATGGCCACTGATTAGGAACAATAGTCCAAACAATTCCTGGTCATACATTCTCCACTCCACTTATTTGGGCAAGATTTTCTCCAGTCAGGATACAGCTAATGCAGAGGTGGGTTTCAGCAGGTTCTGACCAGTTCTGGAGAACCGGTAGCAGAAATTTTGAGTAGTTTGGAGAACCGGTAGTAAAAATTCTGACTGGCCCCGCCCCCATCTATTCTCTGCCTCACAAGTCCCAGCTGATCAGGAGGAAATGGGGATTTTGCAGTATCCTTCCCCTGTCATGCCCACCAAGCCACACCCACAGAACCGGTAGTAAAAAACTTTGAAACTCACCACCGATCTAATGGTTTTATAAACCAGAGAGTTTTATAAACCCTCCATTAGGTGACGCAATTGCACAAGTAATAAAAGTTCTCTTTTGTGCTAAATTAGTTTTATTTCTAATAGAGAGTTTAACAGTCGGTTAATGCTCACATATTTATGGAAAAAAGTCTCTCTCAAATAAGTGTTTTTCTAAATTAAAAAAAAGCGAAGAGAAACTTGAGAAATCTGCCCTGGTGGATTCAAGCTAATTTTTTCTCTGTGGATCAAGCAGTATCCATTTTATTTTCCTTTTTAACAACTGATGTTTTTTGTTTTATAGATGGCACTTAGATCCCAAAAAATTATCATGTATGTATCCTAATATCCAAGCGAAATGTTGGAGGTGTGATTGTGATGACGCTACATATTTTCATATTTGGTGGACTTGCAAGAAAATTAAGGTCTTTTGGATAAGAATTTGGTGGATTATTCAAAATGTACTGAAGAAGAAGATAAAGTTCCTGCCACAATTTTTCCTTTTGGGAATTATAACAGATTGTACAGGGATTGAGACTAAATTGATTCTGAATTTAATAACAGCAGCAAGACTGTTGATTGGACAATACTGGAAGAAAGAAGAGATACCTACAATAGAAGAATGGATACTGAAAGTTATTAATTTGGCTGAGATGGCTAAAATCTCAGCTTTTTAAAAGACAATACGCAGGAAAGATATTTAATTGAATGGAAAAATGGATTGATTATCTACAAAATAGATATCAGATTAAGAAATATCAGATTGCCTTTGAATAATTAGAAAGTTATTTTATGTAATGGGAGGGGTTGGGAGATGAAAAGCTTTGGATGTGGTTATTTGGATTGAAGGAAAATTTTATTCTATGTTTGGTTTATGTATAACAATACCTTGTGATTGACCCGGAAGCCGGGGAGGAGGAGGGGAAGGGGGTTTTTTGGGAGGGAGGGGGGAAAAAGGGGGAAAAATGTTTTTGTTTCTTAAAACTCTTTCAATAAAAAAAAATAAATACTGATGTTTTTGGGGCAGATGCTGAACTGATTCACGAGAACAAGATCAACAAACTACCTCTTGGGTGTCTATGGAGATTCTCAGTCATCCAGGCCATGGTTGTACCAACCCTATTTTTTCAACGGGCAGCTAGACTTTCTTAGCTCTTGGATGCCCTCTTGTGTGAAAAGATGGTGTTTTATATCGGTAAATTGATTTTTGTTTTCACTGGATCATTTTCTTTCCGCTGATTTTTCTAACCACAGGTTTGATCAAGTATCTGAGGGCAGATGACTATCATATCGACCCTTGAAATATGTGGTTCTGGGTAATAAGTTCTAATTTCTAACCACAAAATAGTAGTCACCTATTTTCTATACAAACAATAGAAAATATAAAATCTGCCTATTTATTTTAAAAAAGGTACAATCCAAGCCTTTAAAAATATCAGTTCCTACAATGAATAATCTCTACAATTTTTCCCATGAGTTCCTCTGCCAGTTCTATACATTCATGGAAACCTAACCCTAACGCTAGTTGTGTTTGTCCCTAATGGGATTTTCCCATCTATCTAATCAGGAATTGTAGGTAAGGCTGACTTGAAAAGTCAGCGCCCTCCTAACCATAATCAAGCACTCTGAATCCATTGTCAATGTCCATTTTGCTCTCCAAATTACTGAAGACCTAACTCTAACTATTTTTTCCCCAATGTGATTTTCCCATGTATCTTACCAGGAAACATAGATAAGGCTGACTCGAAAAATTGGCACCCTGCTAGGCATAATCAAACACTTTAAATCCATGTGAGCTCCATTGCAACATTGCAGAGCCGCACACCCTCATCCTCCTTCTCAGCAGACTCACCTCTTTCCCAAGGAGCACTTTCAGGCAGCAGCGCTGCGATCCCCTCCTCGAATCCAAAAGGGTTCCCGGTTCCCCCGCTGCCCATTGCTGGAGACCTGGCTGCCACCTGAAAGGCAGCTCTGAAATTGGCCTTGGAGAATCGGGCCAATGGGCAGCGGTGGCTGGAAAGGAGGGACGTTTCACGTTTCCCGCTTGGCTTGGCTCGGCTCGGCTCCTGCATCGAGAGGTCTTAGGCGGTGGTGGTGGCGGCAGTGTCCTGAGCTGCCCACTGGGTGGCCAGAAGGGTGACCGGCCGCGAACCAGGGAGCCCGCCTTCTTCACCGAAGCCGCCGGGCAGATCCCCCTCCAAAGTGCCCCGAAGAGGTTTGTTCCTCTTCCGGACAGGCTGTGCCCCGGCCCAGATCCATACCATCTGGAACTGCCGGAAAATGTTCAAAGGGTGGGGGCTGGTGGGTGGGCGGAGCTACATTCGGCATATAAGACACACCCAGATTTTCACCCTCTTTTTGGGGGTAAAAAGGTGCGTCTTATATGCTGAAAAATGCGGTAAGAGGTAGTTCTCCATTCCTCTGAAAATAATAAAATACCCTATCCCACCAGACTTGAAATCCTAGGCTTAGAAAACTTGGAACTCGGTCGCCTTCGACAAGACCTAAGCTTAACTCACAGAATCATCTATTGTAATGTCCTTCCTGTTAAAGACTACTTCAGCTTTAATTGCAATAATACTAGAGCAACTAATAGATTTAAACTTAATGTCAACCGCTTTAATCTAGATTGCAGAAAATATGACTTCTGTAACAGAATCATCAGTGCTTGGAATACTTTACCTGACTCTGTGGTCTCTTCCCATAATCCTAAAAGTTTTATCCAAAAACTTTCTACTATTGACCTCACCCCATTCCTAGGAGGACCATAAGGGGCGTGCATAAGCGCACAAACGTGCCTACCGTTCCTGTCCTATTGTTTTTCTTTTCTTCTTCCTATATATATGCTTATACCTCCTTATATTTACCCATATATGTGTTTATTTACTATATAATCTTTTTGTATGATACCTACATATATTGTTGCGACAAAATAAAATAAATAAATAAATAAATAAATAAATAAATAAATTGCTCTGAGCACAGGTGCATGTTACAGCAATCAAAATGAGACCTAAAAAGCAGAGCAGGTGCTTCAGAAAAAGATGCATGGCAAAATGTTTGCCACAAGAGGACACCAGACACAAAAAACAAGAGAAATGTTGACATGAAAAGCAAAAAAATTAGCTGATGTTATCTTCTCCTCAATATCATACAGTAGAATGAAAAAGACAGGAACAAACGGAAAGCATGATGGGTAGAATTCTTGGCTCCAACCCTACCAGGTGCAGGAACAGGCAGTTTGATAATGTTTGGACCATTCTTCCCGTAATACCTGACCTCATTCCCTCAGAAATTCATGGAAGTTATACAGGTGGTATTATGGCTTATGAACACAATTGAGCCCAAAATCTATGTTGCTTAGCAAGACCATTGCCAAATATGTTTGTGCCCGTTCTGTGACCTTTCTTGCCACCGTTGTTAAGTGAACCGCTGCAGTTGTTATGTTTGTGACACAGTTAAGGGAATCTGGTTATCCTGTTCACTTTGCTTGTCAGAAGGCGATCATATGACTTCAGGGGACGGCAACAACTATCCTGTTGCCAAGCAATCTGACTTTTGAGATCATGACCCTGAGGATGCTGCAGCAGTCGTAAGGTTGCAAGTCACTTTTTCAGTGCCGTTATAACTTGGAACAGTCAGTAAACAAATGGTTGCAAGTCGAGGGCTACCTGTAATTCCAAATAATTGAACCATAATCGCTGGGCTGCAAGTGGGTAATTCATTCAATCATCTCCATGCTCTTCCCATGTAATTCCAGAAGCCTCAAAGTGTCTGGTGTGCAATTCAAGGAAGAATGGCTCTCTGAGAAGTTAGCTGGCTGGAGCATTCGGGAGTCACCTCGTTCCCCTGTTCATGGCAGCATGGAGCAGGTACCTTTCAGGTGGGGAAAACTCTCATCCAGCAGATCTGGCTGAACTACATCTTGGTGCAATCCAGAGGTGAAATCCAGCAGGTTCTGACAGGCTCTGGAGAACCTGTAGCGGAAATTTTGAGTAGTTCGGAGAACCGGCAAATACCTCCTCTGGCTGGCCCCAGAGTGGGATGGGAATGGGGATTTTGCAGTATCCTTCCCCCAGGAGTGGGGCGGGAATGGGGATTTTGCAGTATCCTTCCCCCAGGAGTGGGAAGGAATGGGGATTTTGCAGTATCCTTCCCCCAGGAGCGGGGTGGGAATGGGAGCGGGGCAGGAATGGGGATTTTGCAGTATCCTTCCCCCAGGAGCGGGGAGGGAATGGGGATTTGGCAGTATCCTTCCCGTGCCACGCCCACCAAGCCACGCCCCCAAAACTGGTAGTAAACAAAATTGGATTTCATGACTGGTGCGATCCCAAATCACAAGTCTATTGAGACATGATCAGAGGTGGTATTCAGCCAGTTCAGGACGGTTCATCAGTAGCGACGATGATAAGTTGGCCCCGCCCACCCGCCCCCGCTCTATCCTGTCCCTTATTTCCTGCTTTGCAGCTCATCTCAATCACGCAGCACAGCTGATTTCCCTCACCTCCCTCAGTGTTCTACTTACCTTTGCTGACTTGGAAGATAAGCAGCTGAGCTTCTAAATGCTCCATTTTCAGCGCTGCATGCAAGCGCCCTAGGTGCAAAGCATGCACTCACCGAACTGATTGTTAAACCGGCAATATTCCACCACTGGATGTGATGGCACCGTGGTTAGAGTGCAGTACTACAGGCTACGTCTGCTGACTGCCGGCTGCCTGCAATTTGGCAGTTCAAATCTCACCAGGCTCAAGGTTGACTCAGTCTTTCATCCTTCCGAGGTCAGCAAAATGAGGACCCAGATTGTTGGACCCAGATAAGTTGGCCCCGCCCACCCGCCCCCGCTCTATCCTGTCCCTTATTTCCTGCTTTGCAGCTCATCTCAATCACGCAGCACAGCTGATTTCCCTCACCTCCCTCAGTGTTCTACTTACCTTTGCTGACTTGGAAGATAAGCAGCTGAGCTTCTAAATGCTCCATTTTCAGCGCTGCATGCAAGCGCCCTAGGTGCAAAGCATGCACTCACCGTTCGGTGAGTGCATGCTTTGCACCTAGGGCGCTTGCATGCAGCGCTGAAAATGGAGCATTTAGAAGCTCAGCTGCTTATCTTCCAAGTCAGCAAAGGTAAGTAGAACACTGAGGGAGGTGAGGGAAATCAGCTGTGCTGCGTGATTGAGATGAGCTGCAAAGCAGGAAATAAGGGACAGGATAGAGCGGGGGCAGGTGGGCGGGGCCAGCAATAGGCTGACTCTGAAAACAGCTTAGAGAGGGCTGTAAAGTAATGTGAAGCGGTATGTAAGTCTAAGTGCTATTGCTATTGATTCTGGGAGCTGCAATTGACAGCATTGAGGAGGTAACAAACTACCTATCCTTGATCCAGCCTTGCAGAGATATTCTCATCTAATATTGGGAGGGAAGAAGAGCAGGTTTGGTCTCTAGGCAGTGAGAGCATTTCATGATAAAGCCATAGCAATGGATAAACAAATTGCCCTCCCGACATCTCGGTTGCAATAGTTTCAGAAGGGCTCTCATCACTTTCGAATGAATCATGGATTTCAGGAGATGAGCTCTGGAAAGCTGGCACAGAGCATCTGTTTATTACTACTAGGGCCCATATTTTAAATATTTGAATGAAAGAAGAATGCTTCCAACATATCAGGAAAGAATCAACTGCATTGACCTCATCCCTTTGAATCCCTTTGAATAAAGACATTTCCTGGTCCAACTACATCATTCAAATATGACATCTATTTGAGGATGTATTTATTCATCTCTGATGAGATGGTACCACCTGAAACAGCAACAAAAAAGGAGTACAACCATCACATGCTCTCCATGTTAAAAATCCTGCAATCAACCAAGCTTTGTTTCTATTAAAGGTGGAAGGAAATAAGTAGATGTTAAATAAATGACATTTCCCAATGAGGAGGCCACCTCCAAAAAGTCTCATCAATGTGCTAATGGGTCTTTAATGGTGGACAATGGAGCAAGGCCTCCATGCTTGACTGTAAGACTTGGAAAGCACAGTCTTTTCAAGAATCCATCCACCCACCCACCCAGAATGGTCAATTCCCTTTCCCCAACTGGGACCCTGGCTCCAGTCCAGATTTGGGACCTCTGACTTGTTAAAGGACCGAGCATCCATGTTGGAAGACAGTGGTCACACTGGCCTCCATGTGAGTTGTACAATCTCTCTTGTTACCAATTAAGATTTGAAACAACTGAAGCAAAACCCAGGGTCCTTCCTTAAAAGGAAGAGCAAGAACCTGTGGGATAATTGATTTAAAAGCTGCAAGTGACCCTGGCTGCTAGGAGGCTTTCTCTGCTCATATGCAATCAAGTCATTCCAGGTTTGATTGACTAAATTCGGTCGAAAGCTCTAGGGAGAAAGGAGGGAAGTGAGACTTTAAAAGGACTATTGATCTGTTTCAATCAATGATGGGCGGTGTAGGCTAGCAAAGTTGGGAGGGGAGTGGAGAAAGGTCTTGTTAACAGGTCTGATGTCTGTTGTTTATTTCTAAGAAAGCTGTCTTAATTTCCTCTCTTCGCAACACTTTCCTTGTTACCAGATACTGTCTCAAGTGGATTTGTGGCTGTTTATAACAAAATACAATGGCAATACCTAGCTGACTTTGGCTGATCTCACAAAGCTAAGCACAAGAACCATCTGTCTGAGATGATGTAGGGTTTCCTGCCTGGGCAGGGGGTTGGACTAGAAGGCCTCCAAGGTCCCTTCCAACTCTGTTGTTGTTGTTGTTGTTGTTGTTGTTGTTGTTGTTGTTGTTGTTGCTATTATTATTATTATTAAGATGCCTCTCAATCCTTCCATGTAATACCACCAGGAAATGCTAATCTGTAGACCAGTCTGGAGTTTTGGTTTTGGTTTTAAACTACGTTCTGCAAGAGGGCAACTGCTAACTCCTTCCACAGCATTGCCAAGAGCAAGATGGTCATGGTCCTGAAGTCATCTGGAGTTGTCTTCCACTCCAGGAGTATTTTTATAACTCAAATGAGGTTGAAGAGCTGTGGTGGCGCAATGGTTAGAGTGCAATATTAGGGGCTAATTCTTGCCAACAGTTTGGCAGTTCGATTCGCACCAGCTCAAGGTTGACTCAGCCTTCCATCCTCCTGAGGACCCAGATTGTTGGGGGCAGTAGGCTGACTCTGTAAACGGCTTAGAGAGGGCTGTAAAAGCACTGTGAAGCCGTATATAAGTCTAAGTGCTATTGCTATTGAAGCTGTTAATTGGCTATGAGGAAATGGCAGCCATTTTGTTATAAAAAAAGTTTTTATTGGTCAAAAAAGATTTATGCAAATACATATCAGGTATGGTAAATTTTCATTTTTCTTATACATGATAAGAATTTTACTCAAAATTTTAAACACATACAACAGCCATATGGCAAGCAGGTGAAACGAAGTAGCTAAGTTTCAATCTTACATACACAATGAGGAAGGGTCAAGAATAATCAGAATATCATACGAAAGAGAATAAGAAAAACCAACACAATACCAAATATCTTTATCACTTCCTAGTTTTGGATCTCAGAACTCTGGGTTCAGCCTGACCCAACTCCAGGGCCGCAACAGCGGCAGCCGCCTCCGCCCCATGGTCTATAACCTCCCCTTCTTCAACTCCTGGGTCATCTAAATCCAAGAGGGCTTTGTGTTCCTCCACGTAGGCCGCAGCCTCCGCAATTGTACTAATTTTTTTCGTAATGCCCTCCCGGAAAATCATCAATCCCTCTGGCATCAGCCATCTGAAGCCCACTCCTTCTGGTACAATTTGCTTGATAAAAAGTAATATTTCTTTCTCATTTCACGCACCTGTCTGGGAATCTGCCTCAGAATGGCTATCTCCTGCCCCTATAAGTCAGTGCCCCACTCCTATGTTTTCTAAGAATTTCATCTCTCGCCTCTTTTCACAAATTTGACATGAACCTCTCTAGGAACTGCATGCGTGCGTGCATATTGTGAATTAACTCTATAAACTCGATCCACATCCCAATTCATAAAATCAACACCTCTCCCAAGAAATTCTCCCAACAGTTTAGTCACAACGTCTCTCAAGTCTTCTTGGTCCACTTCTTCCAAATTTTGAAACCTAAGGAAATAAGACATTTTATCCATCTGTAGTCCAAGCACAGCATTGCTTGTCGTCTGCCCTCTTTTCTGCACCGCCCGCATCTCACCCTCCAGACCTTCCACTTTCTGCTTATTTTCTGCTGAGACTTGTTGAGTATCCTTTAAATCCTTTTGGATAGTCACAATTTCTGCTCTTATTTCATCCAGTTTCTTGTCCATATTAGATAACTTTTCCAGAATTCTCCATTTCTCCAGCAGTTGGTCTCTGACCTTTTGCCATTTAAAAAAAATTTTCAAAATCCTCAGGCAAGCACAGTATCCTTATAATTTCCTCCGGATCCACCAGCGGGCACTCACAGGAGCAACGAGTCCAGAGTACAGTTAATCAACCAGGAAGTCAAGGGAAGTGATGTCATCAAGATTCTCATAGTGAAGGCGGAAGCTGGACGCCACCATTGTTCCCCAGAGGAGGGGCCTCAAACCCTCCCTCCTAAATTTCTCCATCACCTCTTCTCCAGAGCTCCACAAAACCGTAATCTTGTTATTTTAAGTTCTCCTCTCTCCAAAGTGGTTCGTACTCCTTCCAGTCGCAGGGAGAAAAACCCCCGCACTCGGAGTACTCCACTCACATTTGCCGATATTCCCTTCCCTTCTTCATTCCTCAATTCTTCTCCGTTCCCTGTTCACCACCAGGCTGCTGCAATTATAAATCCAAAGCCCCGGTGTCACCGGGCACAGCGGCCCAGGCGACGACCAAAGTAATGGCCGCGGCCTGTGGCCTCCGCACCCCGCCGAGCCTAGGACGCGCCAGCATCGGTCCCCCCAGTCCTGTATATCGGCTGGGAGACCCCTGGCGAGCCGTCCGTACGGCAGGTGTCCTTTTCGGAACACCTGGCCCCTAAGGGCCTCGGCGGCGGCCGGATTCGGACACTGGAGGCAGGAGAAGCCTTCCAGACGTCCGTTGCCACCGGACACCGGAAGTCGTCTCCAAATGGCAGCCATTTTGGATACTGTGATAGTAAAATTCAGCAAATCGTTAGGTCTCAACATCATGATTTGCAGGACAGATCCTGATAACCTTTGTGGGGAAACAATATCAGGGCCATAAAAATCTAGATGGCTGTTAAGACAGTTTCAGGTTTCTTCATGTCTATCAACCCTAAACTGGAAAGGCTGGGTACATTTTTCAATGACTCACTTTAGGGCAGGGCACTCTTTCCAGGTTGTAAATATCCTTTTTCGTTTCTTTTAAAGACAAACAGAAAGACTTAAGATTGCCATGTTGTTTTGAATATCCTCTGTGACAGAGTGTAATCAAGTTGTCCCAATGTTCTGGGGCAGGGAAAAAAAAAACCCAGTTCAGGCCAGTTCCAAAGCCCATTTGCCAGTCTTTGACAGGGCCTCTGGTGGCTCAGACTGCTAAGACAGTCTGTTATTAACACAGCTGCTTGCAATTACTGCAGGTTCAAGTCCCACCAGGCCCAAGGTTGACTCAGCCTTCCATCCTTTATAAGGTAGGTAAAATGAGGACCCAGATTGTTGGGGACAATAAGTTGACTTTGTATATAATATACAAATGGATGAAGACTATTGCTAACATAGTGTAAGCCGCCCTGAGTCTTCGGAGAAGGGCAAGATATAAATGCAAATTTTTTTTAAAAAGTGCTGTAATAGGCTACAAGTGCAATAACATTTTCTTACTGTGACTTGCCAACGATGACTCTGCAGTGGCACTTCCCTATTGCATATGACCCGAGATGTCCAGGTTCTTGCCATAAAGAAAACTGGTGTTAGGAGAGTGTCAGACAAATGACTGAAGAACTTTACTTAGGTCAGAAATAAAACATGCTCAACAGATCCCAAACAAGATAAAAATGTTTAATTATTCCTCTGGAAATCTGGCAGAGAAATTCAGGGCAGGCTGGAGAGCCCCACATTGTACGTGCAGACTTTACACAATAGGCAAGCTCAACTCTAGAGATTAATTAGGCCTCCATTCATGGATGACTTGTGTTATAATATTATGTTAAGATTCTAAATATGAAGCTTTCATTTCTATTTTCCCAGTGGGACCTCCATCAATCTTCTGCCAAGAATCTACTTTCTATTCATGTCATGTAAACCAAGAGTTACCATCACTACATCTTGCAGGGTGTTCTTGGAACACCAAACTGGGTTTGGCTGTAATATGGAGAATAGAATAGAATAGAATAGAATAGAATAGAATAGAATAGAATAGAATAGAATAGAATAGAATAGAATAGAATAGAATTCTTTATTGGCCAAGTGTGATTGGACACACAAGGAATTCGTCTTTGGTGCATTTGCTCTCAGTGTACATAAAAAGACAAGATACGTTCATCAAGAATCAAGAAGACCTTCAAGTTAGTTGGCAAGTTTCTTCACTGGGCCTTGTCTGATTTTGAGCAGATCCATGGCAGTGGTTTTTTTTAAAATATATACAAGTAGTCCTCGACTTATGACAATTGAGCCCATTTCTTTTGCTAAGCAAGACAGTTATTAAGTGAGTTTTGCCTCTTTTTCAGTGCTGGTGTTCAGCCGGTTCTATCTGGTTCGGGCGAACCAGTAGGGGCGACTGTTGGATGCCCTGCTCACCCGCACGTACATCATGAGGCCCCATTTTTCCACGTTTTCTAGGCTCTGCGCATGCGCAGAAGGCCTCGCGCATGTGCGGAAGATGCGCGCGCACGCACATTTGCGAACCGGTAGGGAAGATAAGTGAATACCACCCCTGCTCATTTTGCAACCTTTCTTGCCACAGTTGTTCAGTGAGTCACTGCAATTGTTAAGGTAGTAGCATGGTTGTTAAGTGAATCCGGCGCCCCCATTGACTTTGCTTGTCAGAAGGTCGCAAAAGGGGATCAGATGTCCATGAGACACTGCGACTGTCATAAGTATGAGTCAGTTGCCGAGCATCTGCATTTTGATCAAGTGATCATGGGGATGTTGCAACCATTGTAGGTTACTTTCTTCAGTGCTGTTGTAACCTGGAACAGTCAGGAAGCAAATTATTGTAAGTCGAGGATTACCTGCCTTGATGAATCTCACTGACAGCAGTGGTTACACTGAAGCCTTCCATAAGATCAGGAAACTGTTTCTGTGTGAAAATGGTCACCTCAGGAAGCAGCTTACTCTATGGATGTGCAAGTTATGTATACCAATCCCCTATTAATTCTGAGATTAGATTCCTAACATGCCTAATTTTTAGATGTTTGGATGCAATACCATGGCTTAGGACCAGGTTATCTACGAGACCGCCTTCTGCCACTGATAGCCTCCCAACGACCTGTGCGCTCCCACAGAGTGGGCCTTCTCAGGGTGCCGTCGACCAAACAATGTCGGTTGGCGGCCCCCAGGGGGAGAGCCTTCTCTGTGGCAGCACCGGCCCTTTGGAATGAGCTGCCTCCGGGGTTACGCCAACTCCCCGACCTCCGGACCTTCAAACGGGAACTGAAGACTTTATTATTCCATCGTGCGGGACTAGCCTAAGTGTATTTTAATTGTAATTTTAAAGGGGTTTTATGTCGGTCTATGACCGTTTTAGTTGATTTGGCCTACTAAATATTTGTTTTTAATTCTTTTTAAATTTGTTATTTATATTCTGTGTTTTAATATGGCTGTAAACCGCCCTGAGTCCTTCGGGAGAAGGGCGGTATAGAAATTAAATTATAAATAAATAAATAAATAAATAAATAAATAAATAAATAAATAAATAAATAAATAAATAAATAAAGGTAAAGGTAAAGGTTCCCTTCGCACATACGTGCTAGTCGTTGCTGAATTTAGGGGGGCGGTGCTCATCTCCGTTTCAAAGCCGAAGAGCCAGCGCTGTCCGAAGATGTCTCCGTGGTCATGTGGCCGGCATGACTCAACGCCAAGGGCGCACGGAACGCTGATCGACAAGCTCAACGTCCTAGCCCCAGAGCCACCGCGTCCCCTGCAATACCACTAGGTGGCATTAAAACTCAGCCTCAATGTTCGGATGTTTCCTAGGATATTTTGACTTTCTCCTTATGCCTTATGGTGACTCCAAGACCTTGGTCCTAGGTGAGTCCTTGATCAGGATATTCCATCAGGGAGGTGTACAAAAGCAAACAAGAACAATCTCTACTTAATGGTAATGGCAACTTGTGGCTAATGATATGGAAATCCAACCCATGCCTTTTGCTAATAATAACTTTAATTTTCCATTCTTAGTCCATCAGCATTGCAAAAGAAAAAGAAAGAATCCCATTTCATTATTAGAATATGAACAGGAAGCATCTTAGTAGGATTCTGAGGTCCATTTCTACTTTTGGAGGTTTGGGGCATTTGTAGCAGAAATAGGGACTGACCTTCGTATTCTGTTGAGCTTTAGAGGCGAGCTGGGATCTCTTCCAAATCTGTAATTCTTGATTCTTTTATGATCAGTATGGTTGGTCAGTCTCATCTTCATCTTTGGTCTTAAAATAATCTCCTGTAATATGGCAGGAAACTATGCCTGTTCTAGATAGGAAGCAACCAGTAAATGCACTCTCCCTCACTCCTGCATATGGGAATTCCACAGTTAATCCATCATGTGAAAAGCATTATGATGTTAACATTCAAGGCTTCTTCTTATAAATACAAATTCTTTAAATAGCAATAGCACTTAGACCTATATACCATTTCATAGCACTTTACAGTCCACTCTAAGTAGTTTACAGAGTCAGCATATTGCCCCCCCCCCATCAATCTGGGTCCTCATTTTACCGATTTCGGAAAGATGGAAGGCTGAGTCAATCCTGACCTTGTAGCAGTAGAATTAGCCTGCAATACTGTATTCTAACCACTATGCTGCCACGGCTCTTAAAAATAGTATTCCTGACTGTCGTGGCTTGCCAGATGAGTACGCCTCTTTTCCCTGCCATCCCCAGCCAGCCTGGCCATTGCAGAGAATCTATGTTGTGTCTGCGCCCCCCCAAGCTGGGCCCCTGCCAGAAAGTGACTCGGAAAGTGAGGAGGAAGGGCCATCAGGACTTACCTCTGGAGCACCGGCTTCCTTGGCTCAGCTCCAGGAGCCAGAGGCAGGTGGAGGAGATAATGAGGCCTCCGTCCCCTGACTCTTCCCCCCCCCCAGGCCATGCCTCCAGACCCGGCTGATGACAATCAGGCCTGGCTGGACCCTAGGTTTCGTAGGCAGGAGAGGCGGGAACAACAGAAGCAGGGGTGGGGCAGGCCTAGGAAGTGCTGAGTCATGGAGCCACACCCCAAAGGTTATAAAAGCAGCAAGGGCTGCTATACCACTTCATGGCAAGCAAATCAACTGCTTAGAGGGAGAATTAGAGCTGAAGTCCTGTTTGTTCCTGGTTTCCTGGCTGACTCATCGGCATCAAGAGAGATAACAGAGACACTTAGCAGACGCTTGTAGTTTGCTGACAGAGCTGATAGTTGCTGGCTAATTAAGTCATCGCTCGTGTCTCCTGGACTGCGGAGGGGGACAGATCAATCTAGGAGTTGGGACTCACTCTTGGACAAGGCTACCTCAAAGCTAGGATTAGAAAGAGGACCTGTATTTTCAGACTAAGCTATAGCTCAAACCATTTTGGAGAAATTGTGGACGGATAGGAGTTGGAATCATTAAAATTCTCCACTGTAGAAACACACACCCCTCCCAAACTATAGTAACGTAATATGTCAAGGAAACAACAGGTGGCTTGGTTTAATCCCCTCACCTTCTGGTTTTCTCTCCCCACATATAGAAGGATAGTTGCCTGTTTCATCCTATGGTCGTGAGGAAGGCGTGCCCGTCATAAAATAATTTCAAGCTTTCGACTAGAATGTTACTTGAATTGCCTTCCATCTGCCAATTTGCACATTCAGGTTGTGATACACCTGGCGAGAGCCTCACTTTCTTTCCAAAGCATTGGGCTTCATTTTTGTTTCTGAAAACTTATGGAATCATTTCTGGCAGAGGGGGATACTTAGAAAGACAGGTGATGCTTGAAGCTAACTAACATCTTGCTTGGCAGCATCCCTTGAGTTCAGTTATTATTTCTTTAAGCGTAAAAAACCAAGATAGTTTGTCAGGTACAAAGGGAAGCGTCAATTGTCACACCGTTGCCTTCCCAACATACAAGCCATCACTTGGGGGATGTGGTTGTTTCTTTGTTTTGCTTTTATTAAGATGACAAGGTCAGTCTGTGTTATGAAAAACGCTGCTTGAATCACCGGGAGTAACTTTTTTCAAATACTGAAACTAATGAGTGTAGAATCAAAGTCCTGAAAGAGACAGCCTCAAAGTGTTTAGAAAAATAGCAACAACTTTTTAGGGTCTTCACCCCAAATGACCTACAAACCAAATAAGGAAAAGATATGAAGTGGTGTCACTTTTATCCCCCGTTCCTGTCTACCAAAAGACGCTGGTAGCCTTTAATGGATGGAGGGTAAAGAAAACATGCTGCAGATAACATTAATTCAAAACAAACCTCTGCTGGAAAAATGAATTAACTCTGGTATCTGGATCCAGGGTTGAAGGTTGATTTGAGTTGGGCCCAGCTTGGAAAGAAGAGTTCTGGAGCAAGAAGTTGTAGGAGTGTTGGCTCGTCAGAGAAAGAAAAAAAAAGCATGGAACCTCCAGGACTAAACTAGAGGGTGAGATATGGGTAAGTCAATCCAGAGTGATGGTGTGCAGAAGAAATGGAGGCATTTTTCCCCCATTGTTTTTACCACATTATGTTAACTAAAAAGGTAAAGGTAAAGATTCCCCTCGCACATATGTGCTAGTTGTTGCTGACTCTAGGGGGCGGTGCTCATCTCCGTTTCAAAGCCGAAGAGCCAGTGCTGTCTGAAGACGTCTCCATGGTCATGTGGCCAGCATGACTTAACGCCAAAGGCACACGTTACTTGTCCCAGCTTCTGCCAACCTAGCAGTTTCGAAAGCACGTAAAAATGCAAGTAGAAAAAATAGGGACCACCTTTGGTGGGAAGGCAACAGCGTTGTTAACTAGATTTACATAAATGCATGATGCATATATAGAGAGGAAAAAGACAGAAGATACAAAAAAGGTTTACTGCAATGTAAATAGACAGGTATGGTATGTGTCTCTTTCCATATATATGTAATTTATACCATATTATGTCTATTGCTATTAAGATAAAATCCATCCAGATTTGATGAAATTGCGAGCCCTGCTTCTGCTGTCTCATTATATCAACATTGCCTATGATATTTTTTTTCTTAAGGGGCAATTGAAGAGGCCTAGTTAATCCACATCTCAATTGCATTCTGTCTAGAATTTTCCAATATTGCAGAGTTATTTTGGCTGCTAAAATTAAATAACAAAATATTTTTAAGCTTGAGATTTGGTCCAGCAAATATATGCAGTAAAACAAACTCTGAGGAGTATTTAGTTCTTTATTTGGTGATGTTACCTCCCCCCAAAAATGTATCCCAAAAGGGTATAGTTTTATTGCATGACCAGTATAAACTAGTATAAGACCATACTGCTGAATCTCCAATATTTCTATAGTTCCAAAGAGATTTGAAAAGAGCCTATCACTTTATCACAGTAGTGGGTTTCACTTACCTTTGCTACTGGCTCAGAACTGTGAGTGCGCGTATGCGCAGAGTGTCCATGATGATGTCCGGGTGGGTGGGCGGAGCCTCCCACCGCCGCTGCTACCGGTTTGCCTGAACCAGGGCAAACCGGTAGAAACCCACCACTGCCTTATCATCTATTCATTGCTCTATAGTTGATCTTTAGATCAACTAGAGTGGGACTGAAAGTTGGCAAACGGGTCATTTTCAGCCTCCGGAGGACTCCGAGGGGTGGGAAAGGCCGTTTTTGCCACCCCTTCAGACTCCTAGAAAGGCTCTGGTGAAAGGTGAGAGACAAAAACGGGCCTACCGAGCCATCACGTGCCAAGAGTAGGGGGAGCGTGGGGGGTTGTGCGTGCATGCGTGGGGGTGGGGCACATAGAATTATGTGTGTGGGCATGCACGTGTGCGACCCCTCCTCCCCCCCTCCTGGCATGTGATGGCAAAAAGATTAGCCATCACTGACCCATGTCTTCAAATCTGTCCTGGAATTTCCAGTGGCAGGCATCGAAATAGAAAGTTGAGCTGTGTAAAGATTTTCATTTTGCAATTCACTCTAAACATTAAAATGTTTTGAAACCCAGTTTTTGTTTTCCTATTTAATTTCTTCCATGCTGATATAAAATTAATAATAATCATTAACATGTTTAATAATAGATATAGTAATATTGGAATCCCTAAAACGGCAGAAAATTCCTTTTGAATTTTTGAGTGTGCATGAAAAAAAACACAGATCAAATGTGATTTGTGAAAATTAACTACCGTAATAGTCCTGACACCTCTGCAAAATCTTTTAGCTCCTTCTCAATATAATTAAATTGTGATGAAAATGATCTACACCTTGCAATTGCTCTTTAACACTCTGTCCTTTCTTTTTAATAATTGCACAGCTCTTGTTTCCAGTCTCTAAATTACTATTGACTTAGATTTCCCTGATTATGTCATTTCATGTTCCTGGATTTAAATACAAATAAATAAGCCAGTTGTTTTCTTTTTTCAGGATGAACCTGTTATAGTCTAACTGTAATGAGGGGAGAAAGCCTGTATGTCAGGCCTGGAAGCCATCATTTGCATTGGGCCTTCAGGACTGTTACATTTATTACTGTGGGAAATTGGGAGGGGGGATTGTATGGAGCATGGGTGATATATAGTCATAATAACATTCCTTTCTCAGAGAGTCAAGGACAACTTGCCCTGCACCTGGAGGGCTGGAACTGGGAGGCATCTCCAGTTGGGATGGTGTTTTGATTGGACCATGTGATGGATATGTAGGTGATGGACATGTAGGTAGACTTGGACTTTCCTTTGGGTGAAGAAAACCTGGAACCTTTCAGATTTGTGTTTTCCCAGATGTGCCAATATGACATTTCTAATAAAATGGAACTTCGAGGAACTTCAAGCCTCGGAGTCTTCTTTCATTGGGGGTGTTACATGGAACCCTGATGCTGTATTTGTATGGGTCAACAAGTGAGTAAGTATATTTTAAGTTAAATTTCTCCACCCTTGGCAATTTTGTCTAGATCATCCTTTTCCAGACAATGCCCTTAAACTGGGTTGGGAATCACAACTTCCAGGCCACTTGGACAGCTAGTCGTCCTAAGACCTCTGCAGAAGAGACCAGGGAACTGTGATCCTTGGTGTATCTTGCTGATTTCTGCTGTCTTGTCAGGAATGCAGAGTTGCAGAGTCTTTACTATATTGATCGGTTTGGATTTTTATTTTTTGTCCAGCCTGGTAGAGGACAAGGGATCTTTTGAAACCTTTTTTTTAAAAAAACCATTTTATTCCTTTGGGGGAAATAGCGATTGCAAGGACATGGGAATAAAGAGGAAACCCTAATGAAAAATTCTCAGCCTGCTTCCAAACTTTAGTTCCTGTTTCTTTTTTTTTTTTTTTAGTTTTTATTTTATTTTAAAAAAATTTTTTAACATTACAAACAAACAAAAAATAAATAAATACATTTATCCTCATGATTGCCAAAATCCACGTTCTCGAGGTACAGGTACCGAGGCATCCAATGTTCCAAGCGCATAGTCCACGAATGGTTTCCAAGTCTTCCAGAAAATATCTTCTTTATACACACCACTTCTGATTTTAATATCACATGTCATTTTATCATTTAAGGCTAATTTCCACATTTCAGAATTCCACTCTTCTATTCTAAAAATCACATCTAATTTCCAATATCTAGCTATTATAATTCTACCTATTATAATCATAATTCTAATCAATTCTTTTTCATATTTTGTTAATTCTATTTCCTTAATTACCAACAATAATATAGTTTCCACTCTCAATATTATTACTTTCCCCATCATTTCAAATATCATTTTCTCCAATTGTTGCCAAAACTTTTTAACCTTATCACATTTATACCACATATGTTCATAAGTCCCCAATTCCATCTCACATCTCCAACATTTTTTACTAATTTTTTTATCCATTTGTGACAATCTTACTGGAGTCAAATACCATTTCCAAACAACTTTATAATTATGCTCTTTAATCCTTATAGATAAAGTTCTCATAATTCTACTATTCCAATTCACATTCCAATCTGACTCTGGTATTTCAATATTAAGATCTTTTTCCCAATTTGTCCTCATCACTCTTTGTAATTTTTCATCAGAATTTATAATCTTATAAACCCTGCTAACGAGTCCCTTTAGCCCAATTTCATCTTTCATAATCCGAGATACTAAATATTCAAATTCAGTTTCACATCTATTTATCGAATAGTTTTCCCTTAATTTTTTTGTCCATTTTTCTATCTGTATTTTTTCAAACCAGCTTAACCCTAATTTTTCAGTAATTTCTTTGTTCCTCCTTTCATTTTCCAAAACTTTTATCCAATCTCTAATAGTTTCTATATTTTCCTCTTTAATCACTTCATTACGTCTTATATTATTTTTAATCGGCCAATTTCCAATTGTCTTCCCCAAAAAGATTATATCCGGAATTAAAATTTTAACAAATTTATTCCACATTTTACTTAATCCCTTTAACCAATAACTTCTAATTACACATTTTAAGTTTGCTTTATCTAAAAACCACCTTGATCCAAATTTCTCTATATCCCTTAACTCTAAGTCTCTCCAATAGTTATCTTCACCTTTAAGTATTTTTACCACTATCCGGATACCATATGCACAGTAATAATTAAATAATTTGGGGATTCCTAATCCACCTTCCTTTTGATTTTGATACCACATTTTTTTCACTAATCTAGGTCTTTTCCCACCATTGCAAAATTTGTCCAATTTTTTCTGATATCCTTCAATATCTTTCTCTGTCAAATTTAGCGGTAGCATCTCGAATAAAAAGTTAAAATTGAGAAGAAGATAGATAAATATAAAATGTTAAAGTTGTCTTGGTTTGGTAGAATTGCAATGTGTAAGATGATGTTGCTGCCCAAGTTTAGTTCCTGTTTCTTTAGAGGAATTATGATGGCTAAAGTTGAATATTTTCCTGCAAGGACCCAGATTTTATTGGAAAGATCCAATGGTGGAATTCAATTTTTTTTACTACCGGTTCTGTGGTGTGGCTTGGTGGGCGTGGTGTGGCTTGGTGGGCATGGCAGGGGAAGGATACTGCAAAATCCACATTCCCTCCCCACTCCTGGGGGAAGGATATTGCAAAATCTCCATTCCCTCCCCACTCCTGGGGGAAGGATATTGCAAAATCTCCATTCCCTCCCCACTCCTGGGGGAAGGATATTGCAAAATCTCCATTCCCACCCCACTCTGGGGCCAGCCAGAGGTGGTATTTGCCGGTTCTCCGAACTACTCAAAATTCCGCTACCGGTTCTCCAGAACCTGTCAAAACCTGCTGAATAGCAGCCTAGAAAGATCCCTACCTTTAGGTAAAGAATATTTTATGAAATCTGGATTTGTTCGGCCATTTAAAAAAAACCAATATCACCTTCTGGCTGTATTCACACAATACGCTTAAGGAGGCAAATCAAAAAAGTACTGATTGGTTGCACAGTCTTTTAAGGTTAGTCATCTTAGGATTTGAGGGGTTGTTGTTGATTAGTATGTTGTACAAATTACTTGCTATCATACTGTAAAGATGGGGTTTTACTTTTTCTCAGAGGGGAAGGACATAGCTTCAGTTTCTTTCACCCTTCAGTCTCTTGGGCCTCTCTTTTTCCTGATGTGGGGAACTCCAAAAAATGGGCAATGAAGATGAGACAGGAGACCAAAAGATTGAGAAAACTGTGTCCTCTTCTGTGGAAGGAGCTGAAGATCTATTACCTCACATTGGAGGAAGGGAGACCCTGATGTACTTCTTTATAACCCAATACTCTTGTCTACATCAATGTTTTCCAAACTTGGCAAAGCACTGTCTACGTACTTCAAATGCTTTCACGTGGAGCAGAACACAACCTTTCTCTTCCAATTTGCAAGCAGCCACTGGTCCAGTATTTCCATCCTCCATGCATTGAGTGAAGGTCTAAAGGAGAAAGGGAGCTTCTCTTCAGGGTCCGTGATAGAAACATATGGAGAGGAGTTTACACTTTCTTCCTCTCTCTCCCTCTCTCCCTCCCTCCCTTTTTCAGATGATCTTCTTCAGCGCCTAAATCATCCAGTCAAGGGTTGTCTATAACGTACAGCAGTTTTTAGAAGGAGCTTCCCAATCATATCTGGAGATGCCAGATGGTTCTTTGACATTCAAACCTCTCAAACAGGGATCTCCAAATCTTCAAACTTGGCAACTTTAAGACTTGTGGACTTCCAACTCAAAGAACTTCCCACCCAGTATGGCTGGCCGAGAAATTCTGGGAGTTGAAGTCCACAAGCCTTAAAAGTTGCCAAGTTTGAGACCCCTGCTCCAGAATTACAAACACATTACTGGTTTGTTTGGGGGCTTCAGATTATTTAAGGGGCTGTGCATAGAACAATCGTATTTCATTCTCAGCAAATTTGGGAAAAAGTGCTAAATGCTAAATCCAAATTAATTTCAGCTAGGTCTGGAATTAAAAATATAAATACCCAATGTAAGTATTTACACTTTTCTACTTCTCATAATTAAAAAAAACAACAACTACTCTAAAGCAGAGTCACAAATCCTTTATAAAGAGTCACAGCAGCAGTCAGTGGTCTAACTAACCTTCAGAATCCTGCCTCAACTTTGGGGTCCAAAGACCTCTTAAGAAGCCATCGTCTTTTTTATCATCCTAAGGCAAGAAAGACAAACACAACCTCAGACAAAGAAAAAATTTAAATGTTTTTATTAAACGTTAAAGAGTAACAGAAAGATTTGGGCTGAAAAACATACAGAACACAATTCATGTCATGACGTACATTTAATTTGATCTTGTTTGTTAAACTCTTCTGAACAGAGCTCTCCTACAAGGTTGCCAGAAATACAACGGTTGAGAGAGGGGGAAAAAAGGTGGAACATTTTCCCAAATAAATCAAAAATACCAAAAGCTCATTCTTGCTTTTCTCAAACAACACACATGCTAATGCAAGTGTGCATTACATGCACACACACCACGCACGTACAATTTTTGAAGCAAGAATAAAGGCCAGGGGACCAGTTAACTCAAAAGATAAGGCTAAGTTTCATTCATTAATAACTTATCAAAATCTTACTTAGAAGTAAGCCCACTGTGTGCAAAAATACTAGAGCATATACAATTGTAGCCTAATTTACATCTCACTCCAGCAAATAATGTGCAGTCTTAAATTAACGGAGCACTGAAACAACAGACCACGTGTACAGATGGCGTATGCTCCTTACAATACCAGAGAGTGGAAAAGCTGTGACCTTCCTGTTTTAGCCAACTCTTTGCCGTACTGGCTGAGGCTGATGGGTATGCAACATCTGCAAGGCATCTGGAGGGACGACAGTTACCTGCAACAGTTTCAGAACTGATGAAGTGGCTGGTTCTGATAAATCATTTCCTGAGAGATCAGGAATGTTTCTTGCAAACTCTTTGCCAGAAGATACACTGGCTTCTTGGTGCAGATAACTATCAGTCCTGAAGCAGGAGCCTTCGAGAAATATTAGGGCTATGGACTTGCTACTTTGGGCTGGTTCAAAGAATGGGCAATATATTCCCCATCACATTTGGAATGCATCCAATTGGGAAAGGCTGGTAGATAGGATTTGGAAGAAGACATCTCTTATTCCAATGTCAGAGTGATCCATAAGTCAATCCAGATCTAGCTAGGTCATTTGAAACGTACAGGCAGCTCTCAGGTTTCAGTTCTGATCAGTGATCTATCGCTGTTGGCCTTGCTCTAGATCCTGTCCGTCTCTGGAGAATCCATCCTCATTTGCCCTGTGTTCAAGTCACAGCTGACTTACTCCAGCCCTCATTTATGTGTTTTTCTTAACTAGATTCTCTTGGTTTGTTCTTTTGAGAGAAGCTTATCACTTACCTATACAGATTCCCAGGGTAAAACTGAATAAACTAGCAGGCCACGTTGAAGATCAAAATCGGAAGCAAAAAAAAAAAGCGTGTTTTGAGGGCAGATCAAGTGTGGGCATCTGGTTGCTTTAATGTGTGTTCAAGATGTAGCACTGTGTGTTAACCATGGATTATTCACAGAAGCCACTGTATAATTTGACAGTGGCTTCTATGACTTGATATAGTTGCCCTGTCTAGAAATTAAATGATCCTACAATGATGAAGTGACTATTAACAGCTCTGTATCCAGGAGATCTTTACATCTCAAAAAAAAATTCCAGATTAGTGAAATTGTATTTCTTTAAAGGCTCTATATCCATCATTGAGATAAAACTTCCTAGCCTGCAAAGGATCTTTGTTAATTTGATTTTCCATACTGGCACCTCTAGACAAGACAAAATTATGAGTCAAACCATTAAAATATTTGGGATTTGGGGGAAATGAACAGAGCTTCTGTTCATAACTTCTTAAGCTAGGCTTATTTTGCACTCAGTGAAAATTATTATCATCTTAATATTTATTTTTACTTTCACACACAGATAAAACATTTAGAAAGAAATATTTACTGGCCAGTAAAGGATTGTTTATCCCCTAAAGATGATTACTCAGCTGAAATAATGGTCCAAAAAACCAACAACACTCTATTAAAGCATTTAGGATACGGAGATATATTTTCAATCTTTCCGGAAAGTCCTCTAAGAATGGCAACATTTCTTTGTAATTGTCCTAAACTTTTGTTTAAATCACTTTTAATATAATGTGATCTTATGTAACAGAAATGCACTTGTTTTGGTGGAAAAAAAGTGATCTAGAACAGGGGTCTCCAACCTTGGTCCCTTTAAGACTTGTGGACTTCAACTCCCAGAGTCCCACAGCCAGCAAAGCTGGCTGAGGAACTCTGAGAGTTGAAATCCACAAATCTTAAAGGGACCAAAGTTGGAGACCCCTGATCTAGAAAGACATGTGGCACGGTAATTTTATGATGTGCAGTGTTTTTAATGCACTAAAAAAAATACCCCTAAATCTTTTCCTGTAATTCACCAATTCAAAAAAAGGACCTCTTCAAGTATAAATGAAAGCCAAGTAGGGCTCAGGTACGTCACATGGCTTTGCTCATTCTTGTATTCAACCAGTGAGAGAATGAGACTGGGGACAAGAAAATTGATACAACGGAGCTCTAGAAGACGCCAGAAGGAAAGTAGTAATAATAAAGGAGAATATTTGTAGCTCATGGTTGACATGAGAAAGCAGTAAGCATGAAGACAGGGTGGGGAATTTGTGCTGTCTAGATGTTCTTGAACTTGTTGGTCAGTATTATCCAACATGGGTAAGAGTCAGTGGTGAAATCCAATTTTTTTTACTACCGGTTCTGTGGGCATGGCTTGGTGGGCATGGCAGGGGAAGGATACTGCAAAATCTCCATTCCCTCCCCACTCCAGGGGAAGGATACTGCAAAATCTCCATTCCCACCCCACTCTGGGGTCAGCCAGAGGTGGTATTTGCCGGTTCTCCAAACTACTCAAAATTTTCACTATCAGTTCTCCAGAACCTGCCAGAATCTGCTGGATTTCACCCCTGGTAAAAGTAAACTATGAGAAGCTATATGGTTCCACAAGCAGAAACAACTGCCTTATAGAAAACACTGGGCATCAAAATTGGCATAAGAGGAATTCAGTTTGGACAAGTGTGTCGAACAGGATACCAGGGTAGGGAAGGAATACTGAGCAACTAACCTGACCTCTCCTCTAACATGTGAAATGATTCTTACTGCTCCTAAATGGTCCCCCAAAATCAAACACCCTTTCTAAACCTGGAGAATTACACCGAGCTATACTGCTGATCACCGAAGAGAGCTGTGGCTGGCTGCGAATTTTGGGTGCTACAGTCCAACTAGAACTCCAGTATTTGGGAGGTACCTGAAGCAGAGTGCTATTGAGTTGAAAAATAGGTCTTCTCTTAAGCTGTCTACTGGGAGAGGTTTGGGCAGACACTCCAGTCTTCCCAGCTGATGTCTTTTCAAAGAAACTTGCTTATTTTTTTTATTTGAATTTATATCCCGCCCTTCTCCGAAGACTCAGGGCGGCTTACATTGTGTTAAGCAATAGTCTTCATCCATTTGTATATTATATGCAAGAACCGTAAGTGCTTTTTTTTTTTTAAAACTCTCACCATGGATACAAATGCCAAGGGTGTCAAACTTGCGTCATCACATCGTCGCCATGTGACGTATTGTGACTTTTCCCCCTTGGCTGAAATGGGGGTGGGCGTGGCCAGTGCATGAGGCATCCAGCCCACGGGCCACGAGTTTGACACCCCTGCAAAACCTCATCATGCAGATGCAAAGAGGATTGATATAATGTAAGCTCTATGAGCATTATTATTCATGCTGCCCAATCTCCAATGTATTTGTACCCCTGAAACTTGGTGACAAATGTCACCTTTGTCCAATCAATTAACTGCATTTTTTAAAAAAAAGAATAGTTGAGCTATGTTTGCTGAGAAGAAATTTGAAAGACTGCAGCAGACACGCAAAAGACATGTTAGAGTCCCGTCCATCTCTATAAGGCCCCAGACCCTTTTGCATGGAAGGTTAACATGGAGCTGGCAGGAACTGTATGGTCTTTTACGGGGAAAGGGGGATGTGCAAAAGCCACTTCTTCTCATACATGGGCAGTTGCTAAAGTGGGGTAAACTAAGAAAAAGAGGGAGGTAGAGCCTTCTATGGCACCCAATAAGATCCTTCCAGAAGCAAGCGAATGAGCCCAGTGCCATGGATCATTCTCTAACTGAAAACACAAAACTAGGTTATTGTGCCAGTGGCAAGCATACAATATCATTTTTTTTTAAAAAAGCCCTAAAAGCATTTCTTCAGTATTCAATATTCATGAATATATAAAGAGATATCTTGTCATCTTTAAAGTGAAATAATCTAGTTTTTTTAAACCCTCTCTTTGCTTAAACATATGATATAAATATGTTTATATCTTATTATATAAGATAGATATACATCTTATTCTTTTTCCCAAAATACAGAATCAACATTTGTCCTTGAAAAATACTGTACAGAAAAAAAAGCACACTCTAAAGATTCCGTATAAATTTTATACATTTTATAATAATCAATTTCTTTTGGTCTTCAGGAAACATTTAAAAGAACTGAATTAACCACAATATGACAATACCGCCGCTCTTCAATATATATCTGCATCTCTTACATTCATTTCTTTCCCACCCTCCAAAAATACTTTATATAATATAGCATAAGTTTAGAAACAAATCATAGCTTAAAAAAATAACAGGAGAATCTTTGAAAACAATCAGCTCATCATACAATCACAGCAGCATGTCAAGGCAAAAAAAAACACCAAACAAACAAAACCCAAAAACCCTGCAAAAGTGACTTTTAATTGAATCCAAGCCATTTGGGAAGGAAAAGAAGAAAAACCCTGCAGGTGGGAAATCTACAGAAATTATATTGCACACAGTAGGCTAAAAAGCTGAATTCAAAGCCTTTCACAAGAAAGAAGAATTTCAGAATGTCTAATGGAGACTCTCCGTGATCCAGGTCATGGCTGGTGCTTTTTCCAAAGGCAACTGGACTTCCCTGGTTTTTTTCCCTTGGAGACATTTTGCTTCTCATCCAAGAAGCTTCTTCAGTTTTGTTCAGTTTGGAAGAACTAAAGAAGCTTCTTGGATGAGAAGTGAAAACGTCTTCAATGGAAAACAAAGACAGTCCAGTTGCCTTTGGAAAAAGCACCTTTGGGATAAGACTGTCAGAAATTGAACATCAGTGGAAATTTAAAAAATGCAGTCTGCTCAAACTCCAAAGATAGTGTAATGTAGGCCTTTTTTTTAATGTGGTTTCCAGTTCTCTGGTCAGTGAATTACCATACTTTTTGGAGTATAAGACGCACTCCCCCTCCCCAAAAGACGGTGGAAATGTTGGTGCATCTTATACACTGAATACAGCCATTTTTGGCCTCCTGAAACCCCGTCCAACCCGTTTTCACCAAAAACAGGCCCCGTTTTTCATGAAAACGGGGCCTGCAGGGGGTTTGGGAGGCCTGCAGAGTGCTTCTGGGGGACAGGGAGGGCAAAATTGTGATGCATGGGGGTTTGGGAGGCCAAAATGGGGCGTTTTGCCTCCCAGCCTCAGGAGAACTCTTCAGGCCTCTCAAACCCTCTGCAGGTCCCGTTTTCAAAAACAGGCCCGTTTTCATGAAAACGGGGCCTGCAGGGGGTTTGGGAGGCCTGCAGAGTGCTTCTGGGGGACAGGGAGGGCAAAATTGTGATGCATGGGGGGTTTGGGAGGCCAAAAATGGGGGCGTATTTGCCCTCCCCAGCCTCCAGGGGAACTCTTCAGTCCTCTCAAACCCTCTGCAGGTCCCGTTTTCGCGAAAAACTGTCTCATTTTTCACAAAAATGGGACACACAGAGGGTTTGAGAGGCCTGCAGAGTGCTCCTGGGGGCCGGGGAGAGCAAACACTTTTTTTTCTTGTTTACCTCTTTGAAATATTGATGCGTCTTATACTCAGGTGCGTTTTATAATCCAAAAAATAGGGGTATCTTGATTTTTGTATACAATTTCATCCTGACCTAGTGTGGCAATCAGCATTACTTAGACACGCCAAGAACAAAACTGGATTCCTTGAATAGTGGGTGATGGGCCAAAGGCAAGCATCACTTGACCTTTGTCCCTAATGGTGGATGGCTCCAAACTCCTCCGGTTATGCCAATCACAGATTGGCTAAGGGCAAGGACTAGGATCTGCACAAAGAGCTGGAGTTGTTCATAAGAGCAGCTTGACCATCAAAAGCAGACAAGCGCTCTTCCAATTGCCAAATTCAAGACCCCTGTGGACTGAGCAGATTGGAGAAAGATTTGCAAAAGGAGCATAGCAGGTCGCTAGCTGAATTGACACTCTGAATTCCCAGAAAATGTAACTGATAGTTTCTAGATTTCCACTTGCTGGTCACAAAGTATAAAAGAAATCAGATGAAAGACAGAAGTTATCAGCTGGTCAGCTCTTGATAAGATTGAAACAAGTGTTTCAGAGTTGGAGTCTGAAGTGTTTTGCACACCTGTATAATTTAGTGTTGTGCCCTGCACATCACAAAAAAGGGGGAGGAGGGTTGGTACAAGCAAAAATTTAATTCACCTAAGGCAAGAATATGCTTTGGCCTTATCCGTACAGTATACATGGATACTGTGCAGACATCTGATGAATATGTTTTTGCTTGTCTGGTTAGGGATCATTTTTATGCAAACTACCAAGAAATCTTTAATGTCTTTAATCTTTAAAGAGCACTAAAAAGTTACAGTATTAGGGTACCAAAGTCATCCAATGCCCACGAGAAATATTTTAATCTGTACAAGAGAATTACTGATTATGCCCAGGGGATGCAGCCTATTTATAATTTTAAAGCAATGAAAGGAAAGTTATCTGTTCCTTATTTCTCTACAAGGAGGATATAAAATACATAATGAATCTGAAGATCTAGTTTATTTACCAAAATGTAAAAACATACAGCAAATGAAAACCAAAACAAAATAAAAAGGCGAATCTATAAATTAGTATCTCTGCAGTATAGCATGAATATCAATTGTGCATTATTATCAGTAAGTTTACACTGCCTGATGTGCCTAAACCAAAAACGGCTTTTTCTTTTTTTCTCTTGTTCTTTCCCGTTACCAGGGTGCTTTTCTTTCATTTTCTTTCTTTCTTTCCCCCCCCCCCCAAGTTAAATCAAAAGAATGGGATAGGGTAAGACAAAAAAACACAGTTTAAGCAGCACTGGAAAATATATACATACATATCTAGATGTATGTACTCCATAAAAAGTTTAGTATGGCCAGTCTCAGCCAACCCAACCCTACAAAGAGGGTTTCATAAAAACACAAGAGCCAAGACAGACATGCACACTTATTCACAAGTATGTCTGCACAGGTGTGCACAAGCACACGTGCGCACGCATACACACAGGCATTACACTGGTTCTGTTTCTGCTTTCTGTTAAAGTGCCCATGACTGAAAAGTTTGGGTGAGGTGCTATCAAACAGGAAACACACTGTCCCATCTATTTAAATGCCAAAACCACAAAATTGAAAAAAAAAAAGTAGATGGGAAGAAAAGAAACAGGGGGATGGTGGTGGATGGGATGGGGGGGGGTTGGATAGGAGGCCATCTAGAGAGGACCATGCCGAGCTTCATACTTGACAAGGACGTTCTTGCATTTGCCCAATTCTTTCCGTAGGTCAGCCACCTCCTGGCGCAGAGCCGTATTCTCCTTCTCAAGGAACGAGGCACGGATAGCAATCTGGTTTTCCTTCAGCCTCCGGGCATCTCTGGATCGCTTGGCGGCCATGTTGTTCTTTCTACGTCTTGCCCAGTATTTGTCATCCTGCTCATTAATCACAGAGGAAAAGAAAATCGGTGTTAGATTTCAGTAGAGGAATAGAGGCCCAAAAGGCATCAGCAGGATTGTAGGTATCCTATTGTGTTCAACTCAAACACTGTTGTGTTGAAAAGCAAGTGCAATATAACATTTCAGGACTGGGATATCTTCCAAAATAGAAATAGATACAAACTACTTATCTACTTGTACAGTTTGTAGTTTAATGTTTCTTTTTAAGTGGTAGGTAGGTAGGTAGGTAGATAGCTAGCTAGCTAGCTAGCTAGCTAGATAGATAGATAGATAGACAGACAGACAGACAGACAGACAGACAGACAGACAATAGACAGACAGACTTATATAGATTAAAAAGATGATATATGGTGAGATACCACATAAACAACCGGAGTCTTCATAATCTAGCAAAATAACAAGGAGATAAGGAGACTTTTAAATCTTTAGACTTTTATTGTATACTGCTCAGAGTCCCTCTCTGAAAATGTGAAAAATAAATAAATAAAATTTTACAACTGCATTGAAGCATCTTCCTGATCCTGGCATCCAGTGGAATGATAAACCCTAGCATCCCAAGTTAATCAGGGTGATGGGAGCCAGCGCATCAAGAGGATGCCAGGTTAAGAAGACGGGTGAAAGAAAATCAAAGAGAATCAGGAAAAAGATTTAGCAGAGGTTAAAACTTCCCCAGTTTCTTTGATGGAACGCTTACTCTTTTCTCTCAATTTAAACAATAAAAGTTCCACTCTTCCAATTTAAATAGTAACATTCCTTTGGTGCTTTTAAAGACCTGAACTTAAATCTTACTTAGCACTCAAAAATAAGTGTCAGTACATTCACTGGAGTTTACTTCCCAGCAACTGTGCAAAGAATGGCATGCCTGCTCCATAAACCTATTTGTCAGTGGATCATATCTTGGCTGTGAATATCTTTTAAATCAGGTTTTTAGCAAAGTACTAGGTCCTAAGTGGAGGACCTAGTACTTGGCTAAAAACCCGAGTTAAAAGATATCCTATGAGGAGAAAAAAAGAATAAAGCTGGATATAAATGTGTAAATCAGATGGAAATGACTAGGAATCAACAGGAGCTAGCATAATGACTCCTGCACTTCATTGCTGAATGCAAACACATGTGCAGAGAGTTTCTTAACTTTTTCAAGACCACAGAATTATATACCAAACAAGATTGGATTTTTTTTTTTAAAGGGACTCTTTTAAAATAATGGAAATAGTACATGCTGTAATAAATCAACTTGCTTAAGGGAATTAGCACCTCCACCTCACCTGAGTTGGCTCTTTTTAGCTCTGTCACAAATCTTTCCGAACAATCTCTGCAGTGCCTCTGCATTTTAAAAGCCTGGGATTCAGAGGCAAGATTTATCGCATCTGCAATTCTTCATAGTTATCCTATTTATAATTGGTACAGCGTATGTCCAGCTTTCTGAGTTCAGAGAAGAATTGAGAATTTCAATTCAAGAGCTATTCCTTTGGAAGTAGCCTCACTGAACAACATCTGATTTCAGGTAAAAAGTAAAGGTAAAGGTTCCCATCGCACATATGTGCTAGTCGTTCACGACTCTAGGGGGCGATGCTGATCTCCATTTCAAAGCTGAAGAGTCAGCGCTGTCCGAAGAAGCCTCCATGGTCATTTGGCATGACTCAATGCCAAAGGCACACGGAAAGCTGTTACCTTCCCACCAAATGTGGTCCCTATTTTTCTATTTGCATTTTTTACGTGCTTTCGAACTGCTAGGTTGGCAGAAGCTGGGACAAGTAACAGGAGCTCACCCCGTTACACGGCAGCACTAGGGATTCGAACCACCGAGCTGCCGACCTTTCGATCCACAAGCTCAGCATCTTAGCCACTGAGCCACCGCGTCCCCCTTAAAGGTAAAAAGCACAACACATTTCCCTGAAAGGAAGACAAATCTTGAATTTAAGGTGATCCAACCTTGTTCACTAAAAGGAAGGGTGCAAAAATTAAAATGAAAACAGGAAAAAGACCTCTGCAATTTTCCTTAGGTTAGATATCTAGGATTGTCAACTCCAGCTGAACCCATTCTTGGAGATTCAGTTGGAGAGCTCTCTTTCACTGGTTCTCATAATACGATATTTGTTTATTCCTGCACCACATGTAACTGTAACTGTACCACATCAAATTGCTGTCCTTCCTGTTTCTATCACAAGCATGGGAGAGAGGCCAGAAAAAGACACGGTTTCTTTAAGACAGTTATCAATGCATGTGGCCTCTCTACCTATGCATGCTCCCATTTACTTTTTCCCTCAGCACAGCCCTAGACACCAGTCCCAAGTTACCTTCAGATCTTCGGGAATGAAGACTTTGCGAGCTTTCTTAATCATCGGCTGGGGCTTGAGCTCCTCCTCCGAGAACTTGCGCTTGCGAGGGTCAAATATTTCCTGACCAGGAATGCTAGAAAGAGCAAGATCGGCAGGATCTGGTTCATACCCAACTTGAACCTGAATGCTGTCGGGATCAATGGGACTTGGCGTGCTTCGGTTTGTAGGCAAGATCTGACCTGAAGAAACAAAAAAACCCCAAAAACAACAATTGAAGCTTTATCAATAGAAGAAAATATTTGCAGCTCGGGGTTGAACTGTGGGGTTCTTGGTGCTCTCTGAGCTTGGTGGTTTTCTTGCAGACATCTCATGACCCAACTAGGTAATATAATCAGTGTTAGAAAGGAATGAAACCCCCATTCCTTTCTAACACTGATTATGTTCCTTACTTCGGTAATACAGCATTACTATATCCTACAGTGGACAGGGCAACCTGGTGTATATGAACAGAACAGAGAGCAAACCCCACTCCCTTCTAGCACTGAAGGGTGGGAAATGAAATATCTGCAAGGCAATAACCAAGGTCTCTCAGAGAGACCAAGGACTCCACAAACGATGTTTTGAAACCATAAAGTAATAATATTGCTCAGTTAACCACCTTAACCCCTACAGAGTATAATCGGTCACATTCCCACTTTCTTGTCCTCTAAGTAAGCTGGTGCTTACACCCCTATTCTGGAAAGCAAGCCCTGGTCAGTTTGTAATATTCTTTGTCTTCTCTCTAATATTCTAATATTGGATGCTCTCAAAACCATGTTCACAGGACTATCTGAGAACATAAGAAGAGCCAATATTCTGGCACAGCGTGGCCAAGTAGGCCAACTTAGGAAGGACAGACACATGGACAGGAGAGCAACCGCCCTTTTCCATTACTGTTCTCTAGCAATTAGCATTAGGTCATTCTGTCTTTGACCCGAGGTGTAAAGTTACTAAGAACAATATCAACTTTTATATATATATTTTCTGAGTTTTTCACGGGTGTTTGTATGTAGGTCTTTGGTTGTTCGGGTTTTCTCCCGTGTAAAATTGGAAGTGGACGAAGTCTCATTCATCATCTTCAGGCTTCAGTTTCGTGCTTCTGGGAGCAATGTGATGATCGCAGCTGTTAAAAGGAAGTTAAAAGGAAGTTAAAAGGAAGAAACAGCTGCGATCACACATTGCTCCCAGAAGCACGAACCTGAAGCCTGAAGATGACGAATGAGACTTCGTCAAAACGTCGCCAAGACACTTCCAGTTTTACACGGGAGAAAACCCGAACAACCAAAGACCGACCTACATACATACATACATACATACATATATTCTAATATTGGTACAGTTATTTGGTAGATACTAGTGTTTATATCACAGAACAGCCTTTTAGAAAATTTAAGTCTGAGACATAATGAGAAGCTTAGGTTTATACAAGTCTCCAACTAAGAATAGACTCAAGAACTGAATACAGTTTATCTCTCCTGTTTTGTTTTGTTTTTTTGTTTACATTTATATCCCGCCCTTCTCCGAAGACTCAGGGTGGCTTACAGTGTGTAAGGCAATAGTCTCATTCTATTTGTATATTTACAAAGTCAACTTATTGCCCCCCCAACAATCTGGGTCCTCATTTTACCTACCTTATAAAGGATGGAAGGCTGAGTCAACCTTGGACCTGGTGGGGCTTGAACCTGCAGTAATTGCAGGCAGCTGGTTTTAATAACAGGCTTCTTATAGCCTTGAGCCACCACGGTTTTCACTTAAGACCCATTAGCAATTAAAATATTGGAATGGGAGCAGGGCAGAGGTAGGTTTCAGCAGGTTCTGACCCGTTCTGGAGAACCGGTATTGGAAATTTTGAGTAGTTCGGAGAACCGGTAGTAAAAATTCTGACTGGCCCTGACCCATCTATTCTCTGCCTCCCAAGTCCTAGCTGATCGGGAGGAAATGGAGATTTTGCAGTAACCTTTTCCTGGAGTGGGATAGAAATGGAGATTTTACAGTATCCTTCCCCTGCCATGCCCACCAAGCCACATCCACAGAACTGGTAGTAAAAAAATTTGAAACCCACCACTGGAGCAGGGAGACCCAAGTCCAGGGCCATCCTTAGCCAGGGAAGTTCCCTGGCTGAGTTTTGGTTGGGAATTCCCTCTCAGTCCAGTCTACCTCACAGGGTAGCTACTGTGGTGAAATAAAAGAGGGGGTGCTGTTCACACTACTTCAAGCTGCTGAAGATGGAATATAACACAAATAAAATAATCCAGACTATTTTAGCATATGAGAAAGTAAGACTATCCGTAGTGGCCATGAGGATGTCACATACGTGCCACCTCTTGGATGCCCAGAAAAAGATTCCTCTTGTGAGTGTGAGGCTTTGGGTGTGATAACTCAGCATGGCACCATTCATACTCACATATGGAAGTAAGCAAGATTTACTAAAGCTTGAATAAGGATTGAGAACGCCCAAGAATATGTACAGACCCAGCCTGGGATGACTTCAAATCCTAATTCTGAATATTGGCTGATAACTTCCCAATATAGACCAATCCCTGGAAGTCAGGGGCATGCTAAAGTATCAGGTATCCCTGGCTGATGGCGGCATCCTGCTGCTTCTTTTGCCGCTTGCGCCCCCCGGTCCGGTGAATTAACATCCCAGCGACCGCGGGTGTGGTCCGAGGACCTTTTCGGACCTGCGGTTGCTGTGCCTGAAGTCGGAGAAGCCGGAGACGGGGCGGGCGAAGATGGCGGCCTTGCGGAGGTGCGTGGGAGGGCGGCCTGTCCTCAGCTGTTTTTCAGCTGTTTGGCGGTTAGCGGCGTTTGTTTTCAGCGCCACTGACTGCATCCATCGGACTGCAACCCCCAGATTGAGCCTCACGGCCCCTGGCCCCCAGCTCTTTTATCACCTCCCTGATGATTGCAGGGTGAGCGGTGGGGGTCGACGGCCATGTGGAGGTGTGGGGGGGGCGTGTGCCATCTATGCCGCTACGCCCGGCCTGCGTTTCTCGGCTTCTTGGCCCGTTTCGCTGCAACATCTCCCCCGTTGGCGGTTGAGGCTTGGTGGCCATGTGGAGGCGGCCATGTGGAGATGTGGGGAGGGGGCTGTGTGTCCCCAGCTGAGGACGGCGCCCATTCATCGGCGCCCTGATTGTGCCCCTGGACTACGCCTCCTGGTCTTCTAGCTCCCAACTCATTGACCATCTCCCCCATTGAGTGTGGGGGTGAGCGGTGGACTTGACGACCATGTGGAGGCGTGGGGGTAGGGCGGTGTATTTCCCAGCTGATACCGTGGATACCCATCTACCCCCGCCCCCTGACCTCCTCCCTGGACTGCTGGAACATCTCCCCCACAGACGGCATTCTCCGGCCCAGTGGAACATCTGCCCGGCGGCCGTTGGATGAGGCCTAGGCCTCTTGGTACCCACGGCTGCCGCGCACGGTGCTGGAGGAGGGGTGAGCGACGAAGGATAGCGGACAGGATGAGCCGTAGGAGGCTGATGGTGGTCCGGCCGGATCGACGTTTCCGTTTTGTTCCTCTAGCTGCAAGACTGCAACTGCGGCATCTTCGACGGCCGGATCCTTTGGGATGTTGCCTGGTTCTGCCAGGAGGGGCGCGGGAGGTGAGGAAGATGGCCCCTTGGATGGCATTTCCAGATACCCGTGGAGGACGGAGCCGGAGACGAGAGGAACACCGGAGGCATTGTTGTCTCTGTTCGACGTGTCCTCCTTTTATATGGGGGACAATGACGGACAGTGAAGGAGGCGACGGAAGCACCATCTACTTCCTTGAGGGGACTCGGGTTATGGAACAGAGCAGTCGTGTTTCTTTGTCCTGGTTGGGTTAAGACGGTTTACGATCTTTTGTCTGTTAATCCACCAGGATTAATATCATGGACTCTACATCTAACCATGAAGGACTGCTTGTTCTACTCTTTCCATCTGGTACCGGACCCCGGAAAAACATCTTAGCATAACATCTCAGCTGATAAAGGGGACGAAATCAGCTGTCGGCCGATGCCATGCGTTACTTGCCACATGAATTCTTGCGCCTGCGAGGTACCCCCGCCTCGCAGGAATGGCCCTCCACATTACCGAGGGCCAGCCTTATTGACGGATTTTGGGACCCAGAGAGGTGGCATGCGTCGAGGAAGAATCTTTGGGGTTTTTTAGAAAACAATTTTTTAAAGGGGGGGAGGGATAGGACGGGTGTGGGGGGTAACTCGTCGGGGAGGGGTCCAGTTACCGCGCTTGCTCGCGGCGTTACTTTATCGGGTCTGAAGGCAGGGGGGGAGGGGTATGTTCCTGGTTTAGAGGGTCGTTCCATCTGTATGGTAAGTGGGAGAGGCAGGTATGGTGGAAGCGGGGGGCCGCATCGATCTTTGGGAGCACGTGCTTGCTGTTTAAAAGCGATCGCGTGCTCCGGCCCCTCAGACTTCACCCATTTCCCGGGCGGCCAGGATCCTCAGAGCTTGGGCCTCCAGTTGATGTTATGCAATGTACGGTCTGTAGTTAACAAAGCCCCCCTGATTTGTGATCTTATTCAGGGGGAGTCCGCGGACCTTTTGGGCATTACGGAGACCTGGTTGGGCACGGAAGGGGGTGTCCCCCTTGTTGAGCTGTGCCCTCCGGGTTTCCGAGCATTCCATCAACCGAGGGCCCAAGGTAGGGGTGGGGGGGTGGCGGTTGTTATTAGGGAAAGTCTACAGCCGAGGGAGTCCACTGTGCCTCAGATAGCCGGTTGTGAATCCCTCTTTGTGAGGTGGGGCCATAGAGGTCAGATGGGCTTGTTGATCACGTACCTGGCTCCTTGCTGCGTGACTACAGCCCTGCCTGAGCTGTTGGAGGTACTTGCCGGAGTGGTGGTTGAGACCCCCAGACTTATGGTCATGGGGGATTTCAACTTGCCATCGACCAGCTTGTCTTCAACGGCAGCTCGGGAGTTCCAGGCCTCCATGACGGCCTTGGACCTGATACAAATAGCTGATGGCCTTACGTACATTGGGGGAGGCACGCTGGACCTGATTTATATCTCTGGACAGTGGTTAAATGATCTGGAGTTAGGAGATTTAGTAACAGAGCCTTTGTCATGGTCAGATCATTGTCTCCTTCACTTGGACTTTTGGACCGCTACCCACCACCGCAGGGAGACGGAACCAGTACGGTGGTTCCGTCCCAGGCGCCTGATGGACCCGGAGAGGTTCCTGACGGAGCTTGGGCTGTTCCCTGAGGATCTGGCCCACGGCACGGCTGAAGAACTAGTTGCGGCCTGGGAACAGGCCGCAGCTGGGGCTTTAGACCGGGTCGTGCCTTTGCGGCCTCTGACCCGGCGTAGATCTCAACCAGCCCCTTGGTTCTCCGAGGAGCTGAGGGAGATGAAACGCCGGAGAAGACGCCTAGAGAGTACCTGGAGATCCAGCCGCTCCGAAGCTGACCGGACACTAGTTAAGTCTTATTCTAAGACTTACCTAGTGGCACTGAGGGAAGCGAAGCGTTCCTACGCTTCCTCCCTCATTGCGTCGGCAGATAACTGCCCGGCCGCCCTGTTTCGGGTGACCCGCTCTCTCCTTCATCAGGAGGTGCGGGATGACCCCTTATAGGGACAGGCCGAGGAGTTTAGTGGTTATCTATATGATAAAATCGTTCAGCTTCGGGATGGTCTGGATCAAAATTGGGATGATCCAGATGAGAAGGCGGAGACTCGTCTTGTCGAGATTGTTTGGGATGAATTTGACCCTGTGGCTCTCGAGGACGTGGACAGGTTGTTGGGGAGGTTACATGCCACCACATGTTTACTGGACCCGTGCCCCTCCTGGTTGGTGCTGGCCGCACAGGAGGTGACATGAGGCTGGCTCTGGGGGATTATCAATGCTTCTCTGTTGGAAGGGGTTTTCCCTGCCGCCTTGAAGCCTTCCCTCCTCAAGAAGCCTTCCCTGGACCTAGCTGTTTTGGGAAATTATCGTCCGGTCTCCAACCTGCGCTTTGTGGCAAAGGTTGTTGAGAGTGTGGTGGCGTGTCAGCTTCCCCAATACCTGGATGAAGTTGTCTATCTAGACCCGTTCCAGTCTGGCTTCCGACCCGGATATAGCACGGAGATGGCTTTGGTCGTGTTGGTGGATGATCTCTGGAGGGCCAGGGACAGGGGTTGTTCCTCTGCCCTGGTCCTATTAGATCTCTCAGTGGCTTTTGATACCATCAACCATGGTATCTTGCTGCAACGGTTGGAGAGTTTGGGAGTGGGAGGCACCGTTTATCGGTGGTTCTCCTCCTATCTCTCTGACCGGTCGCAGACGGTGTTGACAGGGGGGCTGAGATCGACCGCGAGGCACCTCACTTGTGGGGTGCCGCAGGGGTCGATTCTCTCGCCTCTCCTATTCAACATCTATATGAAGCCGCTGGGTGAGATCATCAGTGGTTTTGGGGTGAGGTACCAACTGTACGCTGACGATACGCAGCTGTACTTTTCCACCCCAGGCCACCCCAACGAAGCTATCGAAGTGCTGTCCCGGTGTCTGGAAGCCATACGGGTCTGGATGGGGAGAAACAGGCTCAAGCGCAATCCCTCCAAGACAGAGTGGCTGTGGATGCCGGCACCCCGGTACAGGCAGCTGCAGTTGCAGCTGACTGTTGGGGACGAATCATTGGCCCAATGGAAAGGGTGCACAACTTGGGCGTTCTCCTGGATGAACGGCTGTCATTTGAAGATCATTTGATGGCCGTCTCCAGGAGAGCTTTTCATCAGGTTCACCTGATTCGCCAGTTGCGCCCCTTCCTTGATGCCCTTGATGCCCTATGCACGGTCACTGCGCCCCTTCCTTGATGCCCTTGATGCCCTATGCACGGTCACTCATGCTCTTGTTACCTCCCGCCTGGATTATTGCAATGCTCTCTACATGGGGCTCCCCTTGAAGAGGACCCGGAGGCTGCAGTTAGTTCAGAATGCGGCTGCGCGGGTGAAGGAGGGAGCCACACGTGGCTCCCATGTAACACCACTCCTGTGCAGACTGCACTGGCTCCCTGTGGTTTCTCGGGTGCACTTCAAGGTGTTGGTTACTACCTTTAAAGTGCTCCATGGCTTAGGGCCAGGGTACTTACGGGACCACCTTCTGCTACCCAACACCTCCCACCGACCCATACACTCACACAGAGAGGGGCTTCTCAGGGTGCCGTCCACCAAGCAATGTCGGCTGGTGGCCCCCAGGGGAAGGTCCTTCTCAGTGGGGGCTCCTACCCTCTGGAACGAACTTCCCACTGGATTACGTCAACTGCCTGACCTTCGGACCTTCCGCCGCGAGCTGAAGACCTATTTGTTTATTAGCGCGGGACTGGCTTCGTAATTTTAAATTTTATAATTTTATATGTTTTAGAGGGTTTAGTTTTAATGGTATATTGTTTTAAATTTTAGCCAATTATATAATGAGTTTTTTAATCTTTGTTTTATTTGTATATTGTCTATCTTTTATTATGGCTGTGAACCGCCCTGAGTCCTTCGGGAAAAGGGCGGTATAAAAATCTAATTAATAATAATAATAATCATCATCATCATCATCATCGGGTGACATATTCATCACTTTACAAAAAGGAGCAGGTCATGAAAATAGCATAGATCTCCTCTTTGAAACTATTGTCCACATTCACCCAACCCGTCTACGTAAAATATTGGCTCATTGCACTAGCACCAATATACTGTTGCCAGCCGGCCAGCAGCAGATCCAAAGTGGCCGATAAGGCTGAAGAGAAAGTTAAGAGTTCTCCCCTTATTTTATTAAAATGAATGTTTTTATAACGTCTCCATGCTGCTTCAAGTAATCCTTGAGTTAGAGAAGCTGGACGCAGGAATGCCAGACCAGCACCTGTTCTCTCTCTTGAACGGCTGATCGGTCAGATTGACTGTTGGTGCACTGAGCCCTGAAAATTAAGATTACATAAGGAAAGTTGGGATCCATTTGCACAGCTCTTTCCCCATCCATATGCTCATCTGCTCATCTCGCTTCCATATGCTGCACCAGCGACACATCTCTGACCCTTACAAGCGTTGTTCTTTGTCAGCTGGGGTTTGTGCTCAAAACAGACAAAAATCATCTCAAATGTGAGTCTCTCGAATCGTTCGTTGCAGTACACTATGCATTGCTTTCCAAAATAACAGGACATTACAGGAGAAAAGTGCAGACTAGGGAAAGTTGTTTTTTGGAGGGCACAAAAGTTGTTGATTCCATGGAAGTTGTGTCTTGTCTAATTCCTTCTAGCAAGCAATGCAACAGTGCCAGTGTTGCTGGCAGAGAGGCCCGAAAAGCCCTGGGGAGAAGTTCTCCCCCATTTTTGTTTTTTTGTTTTTAAACAAAAAAGGAGAGATCCAAAGATTCATCTCTTGTACCAATAATAGAAAGTTTCCTTCTCACACTGTGGGCCAGGATGCTCGGTGCCAAGGTGCTGAAAAATGGGCATATGCTGTTTTAGTTTTGCAAACTGAACAGATGATAATAGTGAGGGTAAAATCGAAAAGTGGCATTTGATGATAGGCTTAGCCTTGTTTACACATCTCATTTGTGGCAGATGCCAAAAAAACCTCCTCGGCGGTTGAGCAGGAAACTAAGAATTCTTGGTTCAAGCACAGTCTCCAACCTACTCCTTCAGACTTTCTTCAAGGATATTATTATTATAATAATGGATGGTCAATCATGCTTTATTGTACAGGTAGTCCTTGACTAAAGGGATGTGGTGGCTCAGGGGCTAGGACGTTGAGCTTGTCGATTGAAAGGTCGGCAGCTCGGCGGTTCGAATCCCTAGTGCTGCTGTGTAACGGGGTGAGCTCCCATTACTTGTCCCAGCTTCTGCCAACCTAGCAGTTTCGAAAGCACGTAAAAATGCAAGTAGAAAAAATAGGGACCACCTTTGGTGGGAAGGTAACAGCGTTCCGTGCGCCTTTGGCGTTGAATCATGCCGGCCACATGACCACGGAGACGTCTTCGGACAGCGCTGGCTCTTCGGCTTTGAAACAGAGATGAGCACCGCCCCCTAGAGTCAGCAACTAGCATGTATGTGCGAGGGAACCTTTACCTTTAACTTTAGTCCTTGACTTGCGACCACAATTGAGCCCAAAATTTCTGTGCTAAGCGAGACAGTTGTTAACTGAATTTCCCCCCCCCATTTTATGATTTTTCTTGCCACGGTTGTTAAGTGAATCACTGCAGTTCTTAAGCTAGTAACACAGTTGTTAAGTGAATCAGGCTTCCCCGTTGACTTTGCTTGTCAGAAGGTCGCAAAAGGTGATCACATGATTCTGGGGACACTGCAGCTGTCATAAATACAACGCAGTTGCCAAGCTTCTAAATTTTTGATTATGTGACCGTGGGGATGCTCCAACTGTTTGTAAGTGTGAAAAATGGTCATGTCCCTTTTTTCAGTGCCATTGTAACTTCAAATGGTCACTAAAGGAACTTTTCTAAGTCAAGGACTACTCGTATTCAGACCATTCTGCATAAAGTTACATTTGAAATGCGTTACATATTATAACCATCCACTAACAAATATGGAAGTTTTCATGCAAATGAAGCACTTCTATCTTGTGTGAGTGACATGGATAATTTTGGCTGTGATATTCCGAGATGCCCTTTGAATAATATATTTAAACACAGCACGAACACTCCAAATCTATATTGTTCTCATGCTTTCGCTTGTACTGTTGTGACACCAAAAGCAAAACTGTGGGATGTTTCCAAGAAGATACATTTTGCTTCCTGCCAAACTGGTTGCATCTATTACACCATTTCATATATTTCAAAACCAAACCTGTGAATTCAAACGTAAACTCGCACTGAACTACAGCCCATGTTGATGTACATTGCTACAGGATTTGAAAAAGTTGCCATTCCTCACTTACATAGCTGGGGTTTGTGTTTGCTTGTGTGTGTAATGTGTGCGTATAAGCGACAAGCAGGCTCACCCTTCCACCTGTGAATGAGAGATATTTCTATTGATCTTTTTTCTGACCTTTCTATTAAGTACTGTGTTGCATTGTGATAATTTCTCTACCAGGGACAGGAACATGGCTTTAACAATAAAATTGCCTACCGGCTATTAATCTCCGTACGGTGCTACAGCTCAACCCACTAAACGCGCATGGCCAAATTAAGTCCCTCTCCAGCTCACAATGATACAAACATGCCTACTGAACCTTCTGTAGGATCTGTTCTTGTGCCTCAATCTAGGATGCTTAAATTCTCTTCAGTTCAAGGTGGGTCAAAGGAGGACAGTGTGAAAAAGATCACATGCCTCGCAGAAAAGAGCAGCAGAATAACTCTGCATCAGCACACTGTGCAGCTGTGACAACAACACCCAACTACAAGAGATGGTCAGCAGACCAGAAAGGCTGCAGGGTAGGATCAGCAGGATTTCTTCCTAAAGTTAAGGCAAAATATTTGATTCCACATTACAGCTCTCTGAAGCGGCTATTCATGCTCACTTTTGATTCTAATTCTATCTTAATTAAGCAGATAAATTCAGCTGAACAGAAGGCTGGTCCACCCCCTGAAAATGAATACACAATCAATTGGATGCTCAGCAGATGAGGCTCTGTCACAATTTCATCAAACTCGATTTCATTGAGGGCCGCATCAGGGTTGTGTTTGACCTCGGGGTGCCACAGTGGGCGTGGCCAGGGTGGGTATGGCCAGCTCGACGTTATTCAGGTCAGGGGAGCCTGTGGTGGCCCGAGCTCTCTGCCAGGGAAAACAGGCTCCTGAGCTCCATTTTTGGGTGCAACGGCCTCCTGCAACCTCCTGCCAGCGAAAATGGAGCTCAGGAGGGCTCACGTACGGCCCTCCCAAGCTGTGTTTTCACTGGCAGAGGCACCACAGGTCAGTCTTTCGCTGTTTCCAGGGCGGCCCCACGAACCAGATCTAAGCATCCTGCGGGCCGGATCTGGCTCCCAACCCTTCAGTTTGACACCCCTGTCTTAAGACAATCTTCTGCAGTTATTTCAATAGGCTATTGGCTTTATCCAACCCTGAATCCAATTATTTAGAGTCACTATATGATCATTGCCCGGACCTGGTAGGAATTCTTGGTTTTATTTATAGGTACGGCCAAATGTATCCATGTTTTGGACTTTATCTTTAATGATTGGGCCCGTTTATACATACGATGCTAAAAATGTGTATGTGTATGTATGTGTATACACACACACACAGATACATCTGTAAAACAACCTTAAATTTGATTTTTACTGCAGGTTTGAAAGGAAACTACAGCCACCTATCTCCACAACCCCCATCTCAGACACACCAATAACAGCCAAGCCTCCTACAACTGACCCCATCCCATTGGGTTCACAACCTCTAGTGATCACAGAAAAGGCAGTGTAGGACCTATTTCACAGACAAAAGCCAGGAAAAGCTCCAGGCCCAGACAAGATAACTCCTTCTTGCTTAAAAGTCTGTGCTGACCAATTGGCCCCCATCTTCACCCATATCTTCAATAAATCACTAGAGATGTGCTATGTTCCTTCTTGCTTCAAACGCTCTACCATCATCCCAGTGCCGAAGAAGCCCACTATCAAGGAACTGAATGACTACAGACCAGTTGCTTTAACATCTGTAGTCACGAAAGCCTTTGAAAGGCTAGTGCTTTCCTACTTGAAAATCATCACGGATCACCTTGCAATTTGCATACCAAGCAAATAGATCAACAGATGATGCTGTTAATATGGCTCTGCACTACATCTTACAACATCTTGCATCTCCAAAGACCTATGTAAAGGTCCTTTTTGTAGACTTTAGTTCAGCATTCAATACCATCATTCCAGACACTCTTCTAACTAAGCTAAACCAGCTACAAGTACCTGAACAGACGTGTAAGCGAATCACAATCTTCCTAACAAACAGGAAGCAGCAGGTGAAGCTAAGCAGGATCACATCAGACATCTGTACAATTAGCACAGGGGCCCCACAAGGCTGTGTGTTCTCCCCACTTCTCTTCTCTCTGTATACCAATGACTGCATCTCCAACGATCCATCTGTTAAGCTACTGAAGTTCGCAGATGACATAACAATCATTGGTCTCATTCGAGACAATGACAAATCCGCATATAGACGTGAGGTCGAACGACCAGCCTTGTGGTGCGACTGAAATAAACTGGAACTGAACACACTCAAAACTGTAGAAATGGTGGTAGACTTTAGGAGAAACCCTTCCATACTTCCACCTCTCACAATACTTGACAACACAGTATCAACAGTAGAAACCTTCAAATTTCTAGGTTCTATCATATCGCAAGATCTAAAATGGACAGTTAACATCAAAAACATCATCAAAAAAGGACAACAAAGACTGTTCTTTCTGCGCCAACTCAGCAAGCTCAAACTGCCCAAGGAGCTACTGATCCAGTTCTACAGAGGAATTATTGAGTCTGTCATTTGCACCTCTATAACTGTCTGGTTTGGTTCTGCAACCCAACAAGAAAGTCACAGACTTCAGAGGATAATTAGAACTGCAGAAAAAATAATTGCTACCAACCTGCCTTCCATTGAGGACCTGTATACTGCATGAATCAAGAAGAGGGCCATGAAAATATTTACAGATCCCTCACATCCTGGACATAAACTGTTTCAATTCCTACCATCAAAACAACGCTATAGAGCACTGCACACCAGAACAACTAGACACAAGAACAGTTTTTTCCCGAAGGTCATCACTCTGCTAAACAAATAATTCCCTCAACACTGTCAAACTATTTACTAAATCTACACTACTATTAATCTTCTCATCGTTTCCATCCCCATTCTCTTTCCACTTATGACTGTATGACTGTAACTTTTTGTTGCTATCATTAAGGGTTAAATTGTACCCTATGACCATCATTTGTGTTGTAAATGTTGTACCTTGATGAAGGTATTTTTTTTCTTTTATGTACACTGAGAGCATATGCACCAAAACAAATTCCTTGTGTGTCCATTCACACTTGGCTAATACAAAATTCTATTCTATTCTATTCTATTCTATTCTATTCGTCCTCAAATGCCTACTCAATAAAACAGTCATGTCTTCCAAGATGAAGTAGATCAGTTTACACAGTATCATTGTGAAGATATTTCCCAGGATAAGTTATAATGATTTCCTTCACCTCATGAGAAGACCTCCCACTGCAGAACACTGAAGGGACCCTGGTGGGACCAAGAGAAATTAAGATACACATGGATAAAATTCTATGACATAGTGGCTGGAAATTGAGGTCTTATACATCTGGAGAACAACGAAGCCTGGATGAGGGACGTTGAAGGAGTCAGTGGTTTCAACTCTACCTCCCAACAAGATGGAGAATTATGTCATTGGAAGGCAGAGGAGTGAACTGAGGGAAGAGTCCCCAGAGGCTTAAGACTATATATGGAAAGAGGCAAGAAACAGGAGATAGTTCTCCCTTTAAAAACCCACTCACATTTTTACCCGCCCATGTAAAAACAAAATGAAATTGTACACTGATTTTCAATGTGATATGGTCAAATTTCTGCAGCACAAATCTGAGTATTTTGGGAGGCATTGTTGCAAAGGAGTTAAGGGTGGGAGTGGAATTTGGAACTTCTATACCCACACTTAAAACTTATAGTAATAATAATAATAACTTGATAGATAGATAAAAATGCCAAACCCAGTCTAAACATCTGGCTGACTATGCAACAAACCTTAATAATACCAATAGTAATCGGAGCCTTGGGTGCAATCCCAGAACATCTGGAGCACCACTTGTATACTATTGGTATTGACAAAATCACCATCAGTCAATTGCAAAAGGCAGCTTTTCTCGAAACATCCTATGACAATACATTTAACACCATCGAAGAACAACATCTACCTATCCCAGGTGCTTGGGAAGGACTCTGTAAGTGGACAAAATGCCAAATCCAGTCTAAACATCTAGTTGACTGTGAGGAGGAGGAATGGGGAGGAGGACGGGGGAGGAGGGAGGAGGAAGGGTGAAGGGGAGAGGAAGAGGAGGACAATGACAATGACGTTTGGACAGTGGAGGTGGGAGTACCTGGAGACAACAGAATAAGCCGGAAAAAGTACTTGAGATAATCAGAAAATACAAAAACTTCCAAACAGAAGTGAAACAACTAAAGCAAAAGAAAGCAAAAATAGTACCAATAGTAATAGGTACCTTGTGTGCAATCATCTGAAACATCACTTGAAGATCATCGGCATTGACAAAATCTCCATCAGTCAATTGCAAAAGGCAGCTTTACTTGGAACAGCTTACATCTAGTAACAATACCTTTAATATCATCACACAACATGTGCCCATCCCGGATCTTTGGGATGGACTCAATAAATGGACAAGAATGCCAAATCCCATCTAAACACCTGGTTGACTGTGCAACCAGCCAACCAACCAACCAACCACCACAAGATTGCGTTACCAAAGCTAAGCCATTTTGTCACCCAATTTAATCAGTGAGATCTCGGGATGTTTATAAACGAATTCACAGGTAATCTATGGACTATCATCCATGCGATAAGCAATACTATGCAACCTTAATACTCGCCTAAACCTTCATCTTTTCAGTCATTGTCATATGAACGGTTGCATCAATCATTATTCATGCAGTTCTTGAACAGAGGGAAACTGATTCCCCTCTGGAGCCCATCTTTTATAGGACTACCAAGTCATCTTGACCCAGCAAGATTTAGCCTCTTTTAAAGGGAAAAAAAAGGCAAGAAGATTTTATAGGTAGGCAAAAAGAAGGCATATTGGGATTAACTGGCCAATCTCTGTGTGATTTGCAGTATAGCAGATTAGGAAAAATTTCTGACTCACAAATATTTAGCAACAGCAGAGACTAAATGCTCCTCTTTCCTACCTTAAATTATATTGCAGAACTGAAGGAAGATTGAAGTAACCAGGAGTGAAATTTTTGCACTGGAAGATATTCAGTGTTCTTCAATTCAAGCCATATGGTTTTTGCACTAGGTGTTTGTGATGATAGTGAGACATCTTGAAAAATAATGAAGCCAACTCTGTTAGTCTGACCTCAGCCAATCTCCAAACATCCAATTCAGTTGGGCTGTCAGCAATCAGGCTGTATTTAGCCTGTATTTTAGAATATTAAGTCAATGAGAGTCACTTAACTGAGATGAGTGGCTATAACAATTGAATAAATAATAATTTGTGGAAATTTTGCAAATGTGATTTGTTTGCATGGAGTTCACATACATAGGTTCAGTGGTGGTATTCAGCCAGTTCTATCCGGTTCGGGCGAACTTGTAGCGGCGGCTGTGGGAGGCTCCGCCCCGACGTCATCACGTCCTGTTTTTGACACTCTGCGTGTGCTCCTATTTGCAAACCAGTTGCAAAGGTAAGTGAATACCACCCCTGCATAGGTTTGTATATGTGCACAGATTTAACCAGCCACTCACATACACATATAAAACAGTGAAAAACAATCTTAACAAAAATATCCATCAACCCAGGCGGACATTGTTTTTAAAAAATGCTGGAAAATAATATTTAGTATTGGCTATACTTCATCCAAGGGACACAGTGGCTCAGGGGCTAGGATGTTGAGCTTGTCGATCGAAAGGTTGGCAGCTCAGCGGTTCGAATCCCTAGTGCTGCTGTGTAACGGGGTGAGCTCCCATTACTTGCTCCAGCTTCTGCCAAGCTAGCAGTTTCAAAAGCACGTAAAAATGCAAGTAGAAAAAATAGGGACCACCTTTGGTGGGAAGATAACCGCGTTCCGTGCACCTTGGTGTTGAGTCATGCTGGCCACATGACCACGGAGACATCTTCGGACAGCGCTGGTTCTTCGGCTTTGAAATGGAGATGAGCACCGCCCCCTAGAGTCGGCAACGACTAGCACATATGTGTGAGGGGAACCTTTACCTTTACCTTTATACTTCATCCAAAACTAACTGTAATGCTAATCAGCTCAGTGGGATTTGCTTCTGACTCAACATTATATGGGGCAGCATCACCTATAATGGCAAACCTGGTTTGGCCATTTGCATTAAAGACTTGTGTTTTTTTTATGTGCTCTTTTTTTCACAACTTCTTTTGGGTTTTCAGATTGTTTATCTGTTGTTCACAGAAATTAATCTGCCATTACACTTTACAAAAACCATATTTTCCTGTGTTTAAATGTCAAATTATGGCTTCTATGAACTATGGCTTCTATGAATGAGAACCAATTGCAGTGTATTAAGTGGGAGTGGAAAGGAGAAGGCATGAGCGGAGGTTGGGGATATGAAGTCATGGTTTTGTATTCCATCTAAACTGAACCATCTGATTCTGCTGCTGATTCCATTTCTGGCACTAAGAGACAGCTAATCACATGCTTTCTTTTCCAACTAAAATAGTCATGATTTAAGATTTATATAGCCGCCCAATTCACACATGATGATTCCGGATGGCGTACATTAAAAATCAACAATATAAAAACCCCAGAGAGACACACATACACAAATACAATCTGTGGTGGTGACAAACATGATCAGATATGCCATTTGATAAGCTCCAAATCCACCTGGGGTCTCCCAGACCCACTGACAGAACCATGTCTTTAGAGGCCTTCTTGGAAAAGTAGCCAGGAGGCTAAGCTTATTTCCAAGGGAATGTTATTCCAAATGGAAGGAGCCACTACAGAGAAGGCCCTTCTTCTAAGTTGCAGAACCATCTCTAGCTGGTATGGGTTCAGTCAGTGGATTAATTTAGAAAGCAAAATGTTCACAAGACAAGTTAACATAAACCTAGAATCTCTACCTCAAATTAACCTTTAAAAAAAATGTTGAATGCTTAACGCTGGCAAAAAAAAAAGTTTACTTCTAGCATTTTGAGTGTTAAATGGCCCAGTTAGAAGAAACAAACCCTACTGCTCCATTGTTCTGTGGCACAGCCACAGACAACCTATTAAGACTTTGTTCTTAGCAACTTTTTAGAAAGTTTTTTAAAATGGGCATGAGTGATTGCTTGGGTGCTTTTTCTGTTCCCTACGGAACAGTATTTGCCAAATCTCTTTGGTGTTTTTGCACCACACCCCTGCGGCCTAGTTTCAAAAGAATGTCAGGGCTGCTTTCTACCCTTCTTACTTACCTATGACGCAAAAGAAAGTGACTATGATAGCTAACCCTGCACGCAGCTAAAAGTTCTCCTCATGCTCATTATAGGAAGACCTCAAATGGCAACCAACAGATTATAACAATCATGACATGTTGAGGGAGAGATTATTATTATTTTTATTTTGAGTAAAATTCAGATCAGTGCTCAATCATGAAACCCATTGGTTGTTATGTAAACAAGGCACTTTTTATTAGCGCCGTATGTCTTATAAGAACTAAAACATATCCAGCTCTTGGCTCCTAGGAAGGAGAATGAAATATAAATGTGATCCATAGAATCAGACATAATCCCTTCAAGTTTTGTTATTGCACAGATGACTCATGGCAGAGCAAGTGATTAGGAGCAGATGTGAACGGAAATTTGCAGTTATCTGTTCCTTAGTTTCATGTGTTGTTTTCCTCAGCAAATACACCAATGTCCAGAAGAAATGTATACACAGCTGCAAGCTCAGTTGGTTTGCGAAGGAGCAAGGAAGCAAAGTGAACTTTTCTCCAGCAGGGGGAGCATTATCCATGCCATATTTTTTTTCCCCCCCAATGCGAGTGTGCAAAGAAAGGGAGGGAAGTGTTTTTGTTTTGCTCTGTTTGTTTTCACTGCGGCTTCTCTTCCAATCTTGGGGCTAAGTGCCTTTCAGGTTTGGGAGCCTGAAAAATATGTCAGTAAATTGGATACTGAAGGAGCACTCACCTGCTTCTTTAGTCAAGACCCTGACCAACTGGAATGTCGGCCCTCCAGTCCATCCTTTGACCAGCACTGCCCTAAGTCAGTGCTGGTTTAGAGACAAGAGGCCTCTTATTCCTACCAATTTGCATTTCAGATCTGAAGAACTCATTATAAGAGCAGATATATTGTAACGACATTCTTTGGCAGATTTGGCCAAACAATTGTTAGATTAAACATGATGTGCTGATAAGTCACAAGTGGCTGGATTCGCACAGCACGCTAAAATGTGTGTCGTGGTTTACAACAGCAATAGCATTTAGACATATACTACTTCACAGTGCTTTACAGCCTCCCCTAAGCGGTTCACAGAATCAGCAAATTGCACCATTCCCCCCAACAATCTGGGTCCTCATTTTACCGACCTTAGAAGAATGGAAAGCTGAGTCAACCTTGAGCCAGTCAGGAATGAAGGAATCGAACTCCTGGCAATGTGAGCAAAATTAGCCTGCAATACTGCATTCTAACCACTGCGCCACCAGAGCTCAATCACCATGGTGATTAGATTCTCTGAACAAACCTTTGCTACCAAAAGCAAGCACACATTATGGGTTAGTGCAGTGTGAATTCAACCCGTTTGCTCTACTAGTATGAAATACATTGAACAGAGCTAGGTTTTAAAACTGGTGTGCCAGAGCTGGGAAAGATGCAAAAAAACCCAACCAAGGCAACCTGAAAGTAAAGGAAATTCTACTCAGAGGAATAAGAAAAGGGACTTTTTAGTTTAAAAGAGATAAATGATACAATATTATAAAATATTGCCTACATGTGAAGGCAGCAGCTAAAAAGAGCAGTTTGTGGAATTTGAGATAACCCAATGAAGCTAAATGAATGGAGATTCAGACTAAAGAAAGACAATAATTTATTTATACCGTGAATAATTAAACTAGGGAATTCAAACTATCTAAGAAAATACCAATTTAGACAAATCTGGAAATTCATAGAAAAGAAAGCTATCAATAGTGGCTCGTCTTGGCTAGAGACTGCTTATGACAACTGCTCTAACATCAATTGTTATGGAACAATAACAGAATAGGGTTATTGATCTCATGGCCTACTTACCAATTTCCTGAGTTCATCAACTAGAGTTAGCGGAGTTCCTATGGTTTTGAGTAAGAAGCAAACAAACCTAGCATCATTTCTGTCTTTCTGCCTGCCTGTTTGTCTGTCATATTGGGACCTGTTACTTAGGAGTAGGGCAAGAAGAAATGTGCAGATGCTACTTCTACAAATAGTAAGCAACTTCCATAATACTGAATTATAACATCAAAATTTGGATCACCATGAAGTCAAATGCAACATTCTAATATGGGCAAGTCATGGAAGAAAATATACTGTACTTAACTTTAAGAATTACTACCTATATTACACAAATATGTGTGTGCATCTTCAAGTCAGTCTTGATTCCTTTTTGGTAATATTTTCAGAAATGGCTTGTCACTGATTTATTTCTAGGTCCCAAATCACAAGAAGGCTTGATAGCAAATTAATAGGCCCTAAAACAGTGTATAATTACTTGGAAATAAGTCATACTGCACTCTGTGGAATTCCTTCCAAATATATATGCAGATTTAGAAACAAATAACATTTTATGAAGAGCATCATATTTGTTACAGAAAACCTAAGACCAGCTATCTCACAGAATGGCATGAGATAACTTAACGACCAATGAGATATTCTGCTCTATAGAATAGAATTATAGAATTTTTTTTTTATTGGCCAAGTGTGATTGGACACACAAGGAATTTGTCTTGGTGCATATGCTCTCAGTGTACATAAAAGAAAAGATACCTTCATCAAGGTACAACACTTACAACAGTTAATGATAGTCATAGGGGACAAATTTAACACTTAATGATACAACACTTAATGATAGTCATAGGCTACAAATACGCAATCAGGAAACAATATCAGTATAAATCGTAATGATACAAGCAACAAAGTTACAGTCATAAGTGGAAGGAGATGGGTGATGGGAACGATGAGAAAATTAATAGTAGTGCAGATTTAGTAAATAGTTTGACAGTGTTGAGGGAATTATTTGTTTAGCATAGTGATGGCCTTCGGGAAAAAACTATTCTTGGGTCTAGTTGTTCTGGTGTACAGTGCTCTATAACATCGTTTTGTGGGTAGGAGTTGAAACAGTTTATGTCCAGAATGTGAGAGGTTTGTAAATATTTCCACAACCTTCTTTTTGACTCGTGCAGTATACAGGTCCTCAATGGAAGGCAGGTTGGTAGCAATTGTTTTTTCTGAAGTTCTAATTATCCTCTGAAGTCTGTGTCTGTCTTGTTGGGTTGCAGAACCCATATAGCAAAGATAAAGAATTTTGCAATAGTTACATGTTTGCTCTGCACACATGGTCATGTGTCTGTGTGTCCATTTTGAAGTTCTTCTGGCAATGTACAATCTGATGGGCTCAGGAAATCTGCAAGATCTGCTGTTTTGAAACTCAATCTATGTCCTACTTTCATGATGTAGGTGTGTTGCCATAGCAACTGTCATATAACATCACTTCGGCTTGTCTTTCACAGAAAGAGATAGAGAGAAATCAAGCAATCTCAGGTAATTTTTTTTTAAAAAATGGTTTAAGGAATAGCTTGCCCCAACCTCGTGTCATCTTTATAAAACATGCTGGCTAGGGGATCTGGTAGTTCCATTCCATCTCAAGGGCAACAAGATTTAGAAAGGCTGAGCTAATGTAAATGTTCACACACACACACACACACACACACACACACACACACACACACAGAGAGAGAGAGAGAGAGTTCTCTTCTGTATGTTTTTCCCTCTTCTGTGTTGCTTAGGAAACTGCAAAGTCAGCGTTTATAGGAAGATGGTTTGTGCCTGGATTGTATGTTCCTGTTCTTTCAAGAAAACGAACTCTAAATATTCATGTTGGCCAGGAAACAGTAAGAAAAATTATTGGTTCAATTCAAGGGAGGAAGGAAAGAAAAAATTTGGCAACCATTAAGTTTTTACTGGTTATTTGGATATACATTTGGTCTGTATTGCACACCTACACTAAATAAGACACTTTGTTTCATTGCACATGGCTAAAAAAATGTACTTCCCCACATACACTGTTTTTAATTGAAGCGAGTCCCTGCACCCAATTTCTCATCGCAACCATACTATCAAAGGGATGTCAGTCTTCTTCACATTGACAAGTAGGATGGGAGGGTGGATCTTATTTTGAAGGGTGCAGGAGGGGAAGGCTGAGAAACTTGCTTTTCCTTTGTCTTGTGTATGTCCCGTCCTGTCTCCAGTCCCCTCCCGTTTCCTCCCCCCGCCCCCCACATCCCATGGACAAAGCTCCTTCCACCTGACTGAAAATGAAAGGGAGGCAAAATGTGGTGGAGACTTGCCTCAGGGCCACCCCTCCCCCCAAACAGCTATTTTTACTAAGATCTCTTACTTTAAACACATAGGAGGAAAACACAGAGGCTTTTTTTTACATCCTTATTTTAACTACGTAAACTCTGGCAGATCTCAGAGTGAGGGAGACTGAAGGATGAGTTACAAACAAGATTTCTGGTTTGATTGTGCAAAAAAAAAATCCCTTCTTTCAGCTTCCAATACTGGAATGGAGAGGACAGACTCATCACAAAGGAACCCATTACCATCCTAGACTACTCAGAAAACTGGAATGTAACTGCAGTGATAAAGGAGGTTTTCTTTAGAATAGAATAGAATAGAATAGAATAGAATAGAATAGAATAGAATAGAATAGAATAGAATAGAATAGAATAGAATTCTTTATTGGCCAAGTGTGATTGGTCACACAAGGAATTTGTCTTTGGTGCATATGCTCTCAGTGTACATAAGGAGAATAAAATACATTTTTAAAATTTATTTATTTGCATTTATATCCCACCCTTCTCTGAAGACTCAGGGCGGCTTACACTATGTTAGCAATAGTCTTCATCCTATTTGTATATTTATATACAAAGTCAACTTATTGCCCCCAACAATCTGGGTCCTCATTTTACCTACCTTATAAAGGATGGAAGGCTGAGTCAACCTTGGGCCTGGTGGGACTAGAACCTGCAGTAATTGCAAGCAGCTGTGTTAATAACAGACTGTGTTAGCAGTCTGAGCCACAAAGGCCCCTTAAGAGCCACATTCATCAAGAATAAAAAGATACAACACTTAGTGATAGTCAAGGTTACTAATAAGCTATCAAATCGTACTATAACAGAATAACAGAATTGGAAGGGACCTTGGAGATCTTCTAGTCCAACCCCCTGCTCAGACAGGAAACCCTATACTATTTCAGACAAATGGTTGTCCAATCTCTTCTTAAAAAAACCAGTGTTGAAGCACCCACAATTTCGGAAGGCAAGTCATTCCACTGATTAATTGTCAGGAAATTTTGTCAGGAAATTTAAATAAGGGGTATCTTATCTACAGAATCTTAGGCCACTGAGGTCACTGAATGCAAACCCCCCGCAAAGTGGAGGGCATGGACATATTACTCCCTGACCTCCACTTTGCAATGACAGACAAGGGGTCATGGCCTTCTTCTGTCTGATACTTTAAGCATTTGGAGGCTATCGCATTTCCTGCCATCTTATCTTCTCAAGGCTAAATATATTTAGCTCCCTCTTCTTTACATTGTCTACCAAGGATGCCTTATCCATACAGGGCCTGTACCACTTTTCTACCTGATGATTTTGAAAATGCCTTACGGGTCCACTCAAAAGCCAAATTACACAGTACAACATTAGGGGAAGAAGAAGCTAGGAGACAACGAAGCCCACAACTGCTTTTGATAGACTCGTTTTTGCTGTTTGATTTAACACTGCAGCAAACCAGGACCGATTCATAGAGATCCTTCTGCATCAGTTAACATGCCATTTCTTGATAATAAAATGTAGGGTTGTTTTTTGGTGGTTTTTTTTTTTAAGATGCATCTCTTTCTAGCCTGGTATCACCCCATAACACCATCTTGCTGTTCTTCCACTTTACTCTGCTTTATGTGAAGATCAGTCTGAGATGCTTTATGTTTAAAGGCAGCAGGGAGAAGATAGGGAATCTTTGCCGGGCCGTGTGATGCTGCCATTCCTAGTTGTTGCACATGCTTGCACGCGAACTCACTTCGGCTCAGCTCTGAATAAACATTAGCGGAATCGTTTATTAACTCATTCAATCATAGCAACAGAAGGGCGAGAGAGCAGTTCTGATTACTAACATATGTCTAATGCCACACCTTCTGATGAATTCTCATCCAAAATCTGTGATTAATACATCCATCCACCCCAGGCTGTGTCGAGGATTGGCAGGAGGGGAGCTCCTTTAGCCAAGAGTGATCTCACAGGCGAGGCATCACTAGACCAGGCTCAAGTTTACGCGCTTGAAATTTGGCATGTGGATCGGCTTGTGCCAAATATATTTATATCTCTTTCCTCTGAAGTGCTTCCAGATCCAGGCCAAAGGGGGGAACCCTGACATCTGAGCTTCTTAAATCCCACTTATAAATGAATGAGCCTCTGGCAAAGGCTGGCTACAACCTCTCCACATCTAAAAGGAGACATTGTGCTTTAAAATATGTGCATAAGAAAGCTGCCCACTTCCCGTTTGTTTTGATGATTGTGGCAACCAGATTGGCAATTTTAAGCATTTCGGATCTTTATAGCAGTAATAAACAGTGAATACAAGGCAAGGAGCTGACCTTTCTCCCTCCTTTCCGCTGATTCTTCTGTACAGAGAGTCCTCGCCTTACAACCATTCATTTAGTGACTGATCAAAGTTACAACAGCACTGAAAAAGTCATTTATGACCGTTCTTCACACTTACAACCTCTGCAGCATCCCCATAGCAATGCGATAAAAATTCGGACTCTTGGCAACTGACTCATATTTATGAAGGTTTGCAATGTCCCAATGTCATGTGATCAGACAATAAACTTGGAGATGCAGAGAAAGTACCCTCTGTGCTAATTCCAAGAATAATGGAGCAATTATTCCTAAGTAAATGCAGATCTTGTGTGATTACCCCCTAATTTTATTTATTTATTTTATTTATTTATTTTGTCACAACAATATATGTAGATATCATACAAAAAGATTATATAGCATATAAACACATATATGAGTAAATATTAGGAGGTATAAGCATATATATATATAGGAAGAAGAAAAGAAAAACAATAGGACAGGAACGGTAGGCACGTTTGTGCGCTTATGCACGCCCCTTATGGTCCTCTTAGGAATGGGGTGAGGTCAATAGTAGAAAGTTTTTGGTTAAAGCTTTTAGGATTATGAGAAGAGACCACAGAGTCAGGTAAAGTATTCCAAGCACTGGTGACTCTGTTACAGAAGTTATATTTTCTGCAATCTAGATTATAGCGGTTGACATTTAGTTTAAATCTATTAGTTGTTCTAGTATTATTGCAATTAAAGCTGAAGTAGTCTTTAACAGGAAGGACATTACAATAGATGATTCTGTGAGTTAAACTTAGGTCTTGTTGGAGGCGACGGAGTTCCAAGCTTTCTAAGCCTAGGATTTAAAGTCTGGTAGGGTAAGGTATTTTGTTGTTTTCAGAGGAATGGAGAACTCTTCTTGTAAAATATTTCTACACCCATACCATCACAACCATCTACAGGTAGCAGTTGTCAGCTGACCTCCTTGAAAAACAACGCAACTTGTATGGACAGTGGTGATTTTAAAGAAATTTGATGCAGCCCAACTATGCGCTGCCTCTTAAAGGAATGAGAAAATTACAAATGCCCGCCTGGCGTATGTAACATCAGTGACTGAAGCTTACTTCATTCCTTCTTATGATCTATGTCAGCGAGACCAAGACAGTATCTGTTAGTCCAGGTAAATATTAGGCTGTGACAGGTATCTTATCTCTTCTGACTTTCTCTCTTCGCTTCCTGGCATTCTCAAACCATGCTCTTTCATCTGTCCTTCTCATGGGGATTCAGGATCTTACGAGACGCGTTTATGTCCTAAATACTGATTCTTGCTCATTCTTTTCAAACTGCTCTTAATATTACTCTTAAAAGATAAGGTAAATCAGTTATAGGCAGATAAGACATGACCCTCCATACTTCCCTTCTTGGTATCAACCAGGGTCTCCAGTTGACTTTTAAAAAGGAGAACAAAAATGGAGGCAGGTAAATGAATAGAAAACTAAAACGCCACTGGGTTCTACCTAGTTCCAATAAGCCTTTCTATAATATAAAAAGATATGAGTCTGTACCCAGTGCTTTGTCAAAACAGTGCTCACCTGCTCCAAAATAGACTGAGAAAAGCTAAGGAGTAATAAGGGAAGCCCTAGGAGATCGGAGGCCTGTCAAACCGCAACTTCATCAGTATCCTTTTGCTAAAACAGTGTGCTATCCTAGTCTATGTCCATGAGGGCAGCCATTTTAAAAATCCATCATCGCTACTACAGGTAGTCCTTGACTTATGACCACAATTGAGCCCAAAATTTCTGTTATTATGTGAAATATTTGTTGAGTTTTGCCCCATTTTATGACTTTTCTTGCCCCAGTTAAGTGAATCACTCCAGTTATTAAGTTAGTAACATGATTTTTAAGTGAATCTGGCTTCCCCATTGACTTTGCTTATCAGAAGGTCACAAAGGAGTATCACTAGGATATAGTGACCAGACGTCCCGCTTTTGGCGGGACAGTCCAGCTTTTTAATAATTTGTCCCGCGTCCCGCGGCAATTCCAAAAAGTCCCAATTTTTTTTGTTGTTTCACTCCCATTCTGAAAATGGGAGGCGGCAAGGGGGAGTGGTGGAGAAGGGGGCGCGAGAGGGAGGAGAGACGCCGCTTGACTTCACCCGAGAGGAAGAGAAGAGCCGAGAGGAGAGCCGAGGAGAGCCGAGCCTGCCTGGAAGAGCGGAGAAGCAGCAGCCGCTCCTCCTCCTTCAGGCAGGTGGCAAGATTCAGCAAGCCTGCGCAGCCCCCCCCCCCCAATGGTGTCCCGCTTTGCCATCGCTGAAATCTGGTCACTTTACACTAGGACCAGTGGTGGGATTCTACCGGTTCGCACCGGTTTGGTAGAACCGGTTGTTTAGTTAAGCAGTTTGGAGAACTGGTTGTTAGAAGAAATTTCCTTTTGTTTTTTTTCCCCTTTACAGGGTTAATCCTGTAAGGAACTATACCTTTCTGGTGTTGTTTCCTAGCCTAATCTTTATTGCCCTGCTTACAGAAACTGCCTCTCCTTTAACCCTTATTACATTCTTGGCAGTACGCCTAGACTTACTGTTGCTTCCAGTTCCGGAGCCTCTCTGAGTTTTTTTTTTCTTTCTTGACTTTCTTAAAGGGGCAGGGTTGTTTTAAGCTTTTTACATAGCTATTGGGAGGAAATACTCCCCTGTTGGAGTTCTTCAAGCCAGGATGCAATGATCAGCACTTTGAAGAAATAATTGAATAATGAAGCAGAAGCTTTTAATGACAAGGAACCAAGATGAGTGACATTCAGCAAGGCTTATTGGCTAGCTAGAAAGATTGACATTCAAACGTGAGTTTACATACCCTTTCTGACTTTTGGTCTAAAACTGGGTTTTTGTGAAGTTTAATTCTGTGCTTGGTGATGTTTAATCCTGTGTTTAGTGATGAGATAATTTTCCCTATTTAGCTTTTTTTGGAAGGAAAAAAGTTAATTTCTGTTCCTGAAAAGAAGCAGCTTCGGAAATCTGACTAGTTCCTGTGTCTATTTGTTCTGGTAATTGGTTTAACAGATACTCTGTTTGTTCCTTTGCTTCATTCTGGAGAGCTTAAATGACCTCTTTGCTAAAGGGTTTCACTTTATGAGCAAGAGTTGGCTGCTGATAGTTATCATTGCGTTTTAACTATTTTAATTCCTCAAGGTGCTCTGGCACCCTGCCTGATTTGTAATTCCGGCTTGCAGGTATTTCTAATCTAATGATTGGTATTTAGGGCAGCTTTTTGCAAGCAAAGAAGCTTTTTGTATTTTTGTACAAGTAATCCTTGACTTACAGAAGTTACAATGGCACTGAAAAAAGTGACTTATGACCGTTTTTCACACTTACGACCGTTGCAGCAAACTGTCATTAGGGCAAATAAGTGATGTCACATGACCACCTGGCCATGCCCACCAAGTCACATGGATCACCGCAGCTGTGAAATGAGTGACATGGTTGTTAAGAATGCTGCAACGGGGCATAAATGATGACCGGTCGTAAGTGCAAGATATGGTCAAAAGTCCGAGGACAGGTCAAAAATAACTTTTTTACCCCTCTGAGTAGTCCCTATGCATATAGGAACTACTCAGAGAGCTAAAAAGGTTATTTTTGACCTGTCCTCACACTTTTGACCTGTATTTGCACTTATGACTGTCCTCACATTTTACGTTTTTCACCCTGTCTTGTAACCGTGGTGAAGAGAAGCAGTTGTGAAATGAGTGATACAGTTAAGAATGCTGCAAAGGGCATAAATGTGAGGATGGTCATATTTGCGAGGACTGGTCAAAAGTGCGAGGACCATTCAGAAATGACTTTTTTTCAGCCCTCTGAGTAGTTCCTATGCACATAGCCACGCCCACCCAGTCACATGACCACCAAGCCACGCCCCAAAATAAGCCACACCCACAGAACCAGTTGTTAAAAAATTTGAATCCTAGCACTGCGCAGGACACTGCAACCGTCATAAATACGAGTCAGTTGCCAAGTGTCTGAATTTTGTTCATGGGACCATGGTGATGCCGCAATGGTCGTAAGTCTGAAAAACGGTCAAAAGTCACTTTTTTCAGTGCTGTTGTAATTTTAAACGTTCACTAAGCAAATTATTCTAAGTCAAGGACTGCCTTATAGAGGGAGCTACGCGTAGCTCCCACGTAACACCGCTCCTGCGCAGACTGCACTGGCTACCTGTGGCCTTTCGAGTGCACTTTAAGGTTTTGGTTACGACCTTTAAAGCGCTCCATGGCTTAGGGCCTGGGTACTTACGGGACCACCTGCTGTTACCTCATGCCTCCCACCGACCCGTACGCTCTCACAGAGAGGGACTTCTCAGGGTGCCGTCCGCCAAGCAATGTCGGCTGGCGGCCCCCAGGGGAAGGTCCTTCTCTGTGGGGGCTCCCACACTCTGGAACGAGCTTCCCCCGGGTTTACGCCAAATACCCGACCTTCGGACCTTCCGCCGCAAACTGAAGACACATCTTTTCACTCGCGCGGGGCTGGCTTAAATTTTATCGATTTTAAATTTTCTATTATTAATTTTAATGGGGTTTTAGTTTTATATATTTTAAAGTTTTTTAGGCCAATTATAAAATAAGTTTTTTAACTTGTATTTTAAATTGTATATTGTATTGTCTGTTTTTTACTTTTGGCTGTACACCGCCCTGAGTCCTTTGGGAGAAGGGCGGTATAAAAATTGAATAAATAATAATAATAATAATAATAATAATAATCTGTTAGAGAACCCATAAGAACTAAAAATTTGCTTAATCATGTGCTATATCTTATTATCTGTATGGGGAACCAAAATCCGATTAGCTCGTAACTCCACACATGATATTTAGGCTAAATAATCCTTCCTCTTTGTTTCTGAGATCTTCCCCTGAATTAAACGTATATGTCATTCACCTTCTTTCCTCTGAGTGGAAGAAATATGGATCATCACAGATTTCACTTTAAATCCTTTATCCTGGTCTCTATAGCATTCTCCACTCTATTTTTGTCTTTCAATTAAAACACAGCAAAAACAGAACAGGACAAAACATTTATTTGGTTCAATGTTCTGTCTCAACTACTTTGGAAGGAAGATTGTTATTCCACGTGCCAATAGTGGCTGCTAGTAAAGGTTCAATGAAATGGTGCCACCTGTTATTATTGTCTGTGTTTTATATAGATGAAAAAAAATCAAGATTTATTATTCCTTTGCACCCTTTTAAGAAAGAGGCATATGGCAATGGATATAAACAATCTTATGTAATTGAATCAGTTGCAATATCGGTATTCTGTGTTATTCATATGAAATTCTTACAGATCTGTTCAGTGGGCAGGCAATCTATTTTGTTCTATTAATCAGCCTTTCTGTATTTCCTTCAATCTTCATTGAATGAAATTAAATATTTGGAATTTGATGACCGTGCGGTTATTAACAAACTGGAAAAAAGAAATAAAGGAATTAGACTCCTTTTTAAAATAAAAATAGATTAATCTCTGGGAGAAGCACTATTTCACTTTCTGCTTAGCTAGTTAATTGCTTAATAGAAACTTGTCTGATGAGTCTGATGAGTTTTAGCAGCTAGAACAGATCATCTGAGGACATGAATGGAGAAAATATGGAGTGGTTGATTATGAAATATTTCCCTGTTGAAATACACACAGACACACAGACCAATGCAGTGTGTGTATTGCATATACCGTATATACTCGAGTATAAGCCGAGTTTTTCAGCACGTTTTTTGTGCTGAAAAACGTCCCCTCGGCTTATACTCGAGTATATACGGCTTATACTCGAGGTTTTTTTTTTCTTCTTTTTTTCACATTATACCGGATGGTGCAAACTTGGCGGGCTTTTGCATTAGCGCGGGGAAGCCCTGCCGGTGCAGTGAGAGGCGGGCGGGAGCCGCCAGCCTTCTCGGCTGAGGGAGGGAGGCTTTCCCTGACCGGTAGCTGCCTCATTTCCCTCCCTCGGCTTATACTCGAGTCCCCAGTTTACCCCAGTTTTTTGGGGTAAAATTGGGGACCTCGGCTTATACTCGGATCGGCTTATATTCGAGTATATACGGTAAATTGCATATAAATATATCACACAAGTGTGTGTGTATATATAATTATAATTCGGGTCTTTTCCCGTGTAAGGTTGAGAGTATCTTGGCGACGTTTCAACGAGGTCTCACTCATCATCTTCAGGCTAGTGCTTTCAGCTTTGTGCTTGTGCGAGCAAAAGCTTAGTACCTTAAATAGACACCAAGATACTTTGTTCACAAAGCAACTCTCACCAGTCAAACTGTCTGGTATTTTAAGGACAAGAAAATAAGTTTGCTATCTGAGACATAAGGATTTTATCCCAGAGAGACCAATCTGCAACATGATTTAAAGGTATTTCTTGGTTAGGGTACAAAAGAAGGTGTTGTGGCCCGCCAGCAGCCAGCAGAGCTGGCAGCAGATTCAGACAGTGAGGAGGTTGGGGAGGAACGTGGGCCAGTCCTGGAGTTTGGGGAAGGCTCGGACAATGGCTCTGAGTCAGAAGCAGAGAGGGGGCCAAGGCCATCTGGTAGTTCTTTGCTGCCTCTGGAGTCTGACATCAGCGAGGCATAAGAACAGCATGAGCCTGTTCCCAGTGTGCACATGTGCAGGGCTGCCAGGAGACAGGAACAATTAAGGAAACAGGGTCAATTTGGGAGTAAGGCTTAGAGATGATTGGCCCCTCCCACAAGACATAAAAGAGAAGTGAACAGGACGTGAGCTTTTGCAGGAAGCAATTAGTTCATCTGGCTGATTCAAGATTTGAAAATTCTGTTTGTGACTCTGTGCCAAGTTTGGCCTTGCCCTGCGTCTGGAAATTAGCTCTTTGGTAGCATTCCACGTGAGATAAGGTGGGTGTTAATAACCTTCCTCTGAAAGACTGTTTATCAAGCCTTGTGGACTGTAAATGAAAGTAATTTACAGCCATATGAATTAAAGAGGTTTGCCAGGACTAGGTTTGTGCTGTTTAATTTCTAAGGAAGCCTAGGTCAGAACAGAAGGAAGGAAGGAAGGAAGGAAGGAAGGAAGGAAGGAAGGAAGGAAGGAAGGAAGGAAGGAAGGAAGGAAGGAAGGAAGGAAGGATTAAGAAGGCAACAATCCTTAAGAAGGATTAAGGCAACAAATTACTATTATTTGGATATGTTTTCCTTCAGAGGGAAATGCCCTATGGTATGCCTTCAATTCCTAATGCATTGTTATGCTGAAATAGAAATACAGAAATAATTTTTGATCACTGTGCAAACTTCCTCTCTAGAGTGTTCTCTTTTTAATACTGTACTTTGATGATAAGTACTAAAATGATCATCCTAGGTTTTAGTATTGGTACTAATACTAAATACAAAAGGTATATCTCCCCACTCCAGTATGCTGAAAACATGACTGCACGTTTGCTTTATCATTTTGAAAACTTCTGAAAAGCAAAGTGCAAGGCTTGAAATAGGCTTTTCAAACAAAGATTTCTATTAAACTCCACCCAAAATCCTGTTGTATCTGCAGCCCACTTTGTCCTTAGTGCTTCCCAAAAATGTTAAGTTCAGCGCCATAATGTTTAAAATATATCATTTATAAATAACCAGTGTCTTAAAATTCACATATATATTTTCTTCCATAATTAAACTATGTTGAAAGGCTGTTCCCACTACCATAGAAAATTATATCAAATAATACAACAAACACAGAACATTTTTCTATGGCTAACAAGAGATTATTCCCACTAAGCTACATCTCCTGCTTTAACCAATCAGGCCTGTATTACTTGTAAACTCCCAAAATTACTGGCTTACTGTCCCTACCTCTCTAAATCACCCTTGCTTCTCTTTTTTGCTTATTTTGCTTATGGTCTGAAGTAATATGCAGGCTTCTCTGTTCCTCCAATTTACTTGAGGTATTGCTTCAATTTGTTGCCAGCTCTTTGCCATTTTTCCCTACTGCCTGGTTTTCTTCCGACTCAGTTGTGAACTCATCACTTTGACCTTGCAATTTCTTGGCTAACCTGTTTCATATTAGTTGATCTTCTTTCCCAATTACTACATTTTTCTGAAGCTCCTTCATCCTTATTAGCTGTTTGCCTCAGTTTCCTGTTTCTTTGGTCCTTCTATTCAAACTTCATGGTCTTCATTCAGATTTCTTCTATCAGATTTCTCTTCTTAAGTCTGCATCCTTCTTCAATTGGGCTCCAAACCCCTTATTTTTTAAAAACATCATGACATAACATAGGTCTTATCAGGCTTACAATTTCAGATGAAGTGAGAATTTCACGTTCTCATTTTTTGAGTAAGATATCTAACAGTGTTCCCCAAATTGTTGGGCTACTCAGTTTCATTTAATACAATATAAATAGATTTATAATAATCTATTTGTATGGTATAGAATATTATACGAGTATGGAATGACTTGCCTCCAGAAGTTGTGAGTGCTTCAACACTGGAAGGTTTTAAGAAGAACTTGGATAACCATTTCTAATTTACAGGGACTATATGATGCCTATATCAAAATGGCCTTTGATACAATTTAATACATCAGTACAATGCATTGGTAATGCCCTTTGAGGGAATCTCTGCCACTGCAAATCTCTCTGATTCTTAAGGTCTGCAGGGTGAGGCCCTTATAAAAATATTCCTCTATCATCAAGGCCTATTTTGGGGGCATTGGGGGGGAGGGGGAGGGCCACTTCCTGCACTGCTTCCAGAAAACTTTCCTTCAGGAAATGCCTCCGCTCTCTTCTTCTGTCATTAAGATTTAACATTTATTTTATTTTTCATTTCAATTTGTGTTTTAAACCAGGGGTCTCCAACCTTGGTCCCTTTAAGACCTGTGGACTTCAACTCCCAGAGTCCCTCAGCCAGCAAAGCTGAGGAACTCTGGGAGTTGAAGTCCACAAGTCTTAAAGGGACCAAGTTTGGAGACCCCTGTTTTAAACTATTTATTGTATATTCTATAAGATAACAAATTATAGCTTGATAGGGAGGGAGGGACACAATTGTACCAGATTACTACGGGTAGTCCTCGACTTAAAACAGTTCATTTAGTGACCATTCAAAGTTACAACAGCACTGAAAAAAGTTACTTATTTCCGTTTTTCACACTTAAGAGCATTTTTTTTAAAATTTGCATTTATATCCCGCCCTTCTCCGAAGACTCAGGGCGGCTTACACTATGTTAAGCAATAGTCTTCATCCATTTGTATATTATATACAAAGTCAACTTATTGCCCCCAACAATCTGGGTCCTCATTTTACCTACCTTATAAAGGATGGAAGGCTGAGTCAACCTTGGGCCTGGTGGGACTAGAACCTGCAGTAATTGCAAGCAGCTGCTGTTAATAACAGACTGTCTTAGCAGTCTGAGCCACCAGAGGCTCAGCATTGCAGGATCCCCATGATCGTGTGATCAAAATTCAGATGCTTGGCAACTGGTTCATGCTTAAGACCGCTGCTGTATCCCAAGATCATATGATCACTTCTTGCAACCTTCTAACAAGCCAAGTCAATGGGGAAGCCAGATTCACTTAATAACCATGTTACTAACTTATCAACTGCAGTGATTCACTTAACAACTGCAGCAAGGAACATCATAAAATAGGGCAAACTCCCGTAACAAATATTTCACTTAACAACAGAAATTTTGGGCTCAATTGTGGTTGCAAGTCGAGGACTATCTATATTCAAACAAATCCTGATATGAACATCCTGTCAAATAACAATGCTGGAATAAAAACATGGCAAGCTGTGTATCTTTCCCAACCTGGCAGAATAGGGAAAACACACTTTGATCCACGTGAGGGAAGAGCCATTCACCTCAAGTTGCTTTCCTTGTGATGGCAAGGAATTGTGTTCACACTGTATACATACATCAGCAGTTCCAGACAAATGTGAGAAAGAGGGAAAAGGAGCCCAAAGTAAAAGCAATTTTCTAAGTAATGGAGAATGATACAAATAAAAAAATGAAGAATCTAGCTCAATGTACTCCCAACTTTAAGATGTGTGGAATTCAACTCCCAGAATTCCCCAGCAGGCTGACTGGGACATTCTGAGTGTTGAAGTCCACATAAAGTTGCCAATGTTGAGAAATACTGGGCTACCCTCTTGTAGAGAGACTGAGGAGTTGCAATCACTTAAGAATACTTAGAACAGAAATGGATCACATGAACTGGGAAAATAGCAAGGCACTGATCCACAAAAAAGCACAATAAGAAAAGGGATTATTGAAGAAGAAAAACAAGTGGGATTCTTTTGAAAAGAAATTCCATGCTGGGTTAGGAAAGGAATAAAAAATTGTCATGACTGCAGTAGAATCCATCAAACATTTACATTTACCATAGCTGAAATACCATGTTTACCTCTAATCATTTCAGCAAAAAAGATGTGGAACAACTGGATCAGATGCAGGAAAAAAGCAACTAAAATAAATGATAAAGTACAAATTCAACAAGGTATGGAAAAAGTGAACCAGAAGACATGTTTTCTTCCCCCGTCTCAGAATGCTTGAACCTTAGCCATAAGAAAGAATAAAAAGATGGAGGACGAAAGCAGAAAAAAGTACTTAAGTTGTATTATTTGCCATAAAAGTATACATTTATGGTGAAAAGGGCTATCGAGGATTACTAATCATTTAAAAATAATGATTATCTCTGGTATGTGGCAATGCACCTCTCAATGCCAACTGCTGAGTGTCACATCCCTTTTGAGTTTCTCCCTAAGAAAACTAGACCAGAGAGGCCTATGACTAGTTATCACAGGCCTTCTGAGGTTCTTAGGGATCAAATCATTCTTCCAAGACCTCCTGAAGACATGTTTATAAATGGATGTCTACTTTTGCAGAATAGAGGAGAACAAAAGAATAGAACAGAATTTTTTATTAGCCAAGTGTGATTGGACACACAAGGAATTTGTCTTGGTGCATATGCTCTCAGTGAACATAAAAGAAAAGATACCTTCATCAAGAATTCTAAGGTACAACACTTAATGATAGTCATAGGCTACAAATTTAACACTTAATGATACAACACTTAACGATAGTCTTAGGCTACAAATAAGCAATCAGGAAACAATCAGGAAAGAAACATAAAATAATGTAAAATTGCACGTATATGCTTATCTTTATAAAGACTACTGGCAATGAGGTCTTTCAATCCGGAATGGGGCAACTCGCCGCAGCCATCTTGACACGGCCAATTCGCTGGGGCCAACTTGCCACAGGACAACTCACAGTGGACAATTCCATGGGGGATAACTCAAAGCAATAAATGATATCCACGACTGTTTCTTTGACATTATTTCCATTGACAAAAATGGAATAATGTTGAAGAAACAGGGGCAGATAACATTGCATTGAGTTATCCCCCATGGAATTGTCCATGGTGAGTTCCCGCAGAGAGATGGCTGTGCTGTGATGGCTGCGTTGAGTTGGTCATAGCGAGTTGGCTGCTGCGAGTTGTCCTAGACCCCTTTCAATCACCTCCTGATCAACGTACAGTAGAGCCTTCAGAAGATCTTGGAAAAGGCCATTTGGATTAAAGGAGGCAAAAGTAGCTTAATTTTTTTTTTAATGAAGTGACGAAAGTATGAAGGTACAGATACATCTTGCTGGTTGATTAGGAATCTTTGTTTTGTTTAAGGAAATGTTGCAAAGGGTGCAAGAATTTCTATTGGAGGAGGAGATCCTGCATTTTTAAAATTCTTGTTTGGGTTGAGAACTTTTGACTTTTACTAGCCAGATATTTAATCACCTGATTTGAAAGCAATTTCAGATAACATCACATACCATTTTTAGGCCAGGAATAAACAATGTCTCTGTGCAAGGGATTGATTGATTGATTGATTGATTGATTGATTTGATTTGATTTCTACAGTTGCCATCTCAACAAGTTACTCTGGACACCGTATAGATAGTCCTTGATTTATGACTACAACGGAGCCCTAGATTTCGTTGCTAAGCAAGACAATTAAATGATCTGTGTTCCATTTTATGACACTTTTTGCCATAGCTGTTAAGTGACTAACTGCAGTTGTTAAGTGAATCTGGCTTCCTTCATTGATTTTGCTAATCAGAAGCCATCTGGGAAGGTTACAATGGTGATCACATGACCCCAGGACAATGCAACTGTCATAAATTCATGCCAGTTGCCAAGCAACCAATTTTTGATCACATGACCATGAGGATGTTGCAACAATCCTAAGTGTAAGTCACCTTTTTCAGAGCCATTGTGACTTTGCATGGTCACTAAATGAATAATTATAAGTCAAGGATAACTAATAATATATAAAAAATAATTAAAAATAATTAAAACAATACAAAATAAATAAATATAGTCATCAAGTAGAACTATTGCCATGGATATCAATAGTCAGGAAATGGGGGGCTCTTAAAACATTCAGGATCCCAGGCCTGGGCATGGAATTATAGGCTAGTAAGCATTAAAATGAGGCTCAGGGGCTAGGACGTTGAGCTTGTCGATCAAAAGGTCGGCAGCTCGGCGGTTCGAATCCCTAGTGCTGTTGTGTAATGGGGTGAGCTCCCGTTACTTGTCCCAGCTTCTGCCAACCTAGCAGTTTCAAAAGCACGTAAAATGCAAGTAGAAAAAATAGGGACCACCTTTGGTGGGAAGGTAACAGTGTTCCGTGCGCCTTTGGCGTTGAATCATGCCGGCCACATGACCACGGAGACGTCTTCAGACAGCGCTGGCTCTTCGGCTTTGAAACAGAGATGAGCACTGCCCCCTAGAGTTGGGAATGTCTAGCACTTATGTGCGAGGGGAACCTTTACCTTTACCTTTAAGCATTAAAAATTGGCCTTCATCCATATTCATTAATTTGTCTTCTAAGACTATTAATCTTTTGCTCAATGATAATCAAAGATAACAGCAATGAACAAAAACATATTCCCTATACAATGAAATTGGTAATGTGTCTGTCAGTGAAAATGTGATGAGCATATTAAAAAAATGAGCTATGTCTCTACTGTCAAATGCTCATCATCTTCCCAAATTATGGTTTCCATGAAAAAGCATTAACAATTTTGTTTATTGCTTTAGCTCTGACCACAACATAAAACACAACTCAAAATAATAATTATATTTCAGTTAGTCTCAAATCCCTACATGATATTACACCGTGATGGTAAGGAAAAGCTACTATTATCTGAGCAAAAAGAGCATTTCATCATACTGTTAGGATTTTTTTTTAAAGCACTTTATCTGTAATGTACACCACTATTCGAAAACAAGTTTGGTGCAGTAATTCAGGCATCAGGCTTGTAACTAAGAAACCACAAGTTCTAGTCTCGATTTGGGCACAAAACCAGCTAGGTGGACCCAAAAGGTCTAAGGCCTAGGAAGAGGCAATATCCTTGGCAGTTGCCAGGATTCAACACTGACTCGAAGGCACAACAACAACAACAACAACCCAACTCCTCCTCATAATCCACTATTCATATATACCACAGAACAATTGTCTCTTGCATGCTGTGACATGGCTGATGCAAACAATAGTAGAGAAGATTCCAAACTTGCTTATAACCATAGTAACAGAAAGGCATTGTTGTGGCAACTTCCGCATTCCTCCTTTGACACTAAAACATTACAAAGTGTTTGTTTTCTTCAGCAGTGTGATGCTGCAAACGAAATTGTCCTTTGGGGGGCAATATGTGCAAGATTGCAATGCATATGGTACAGGAATAGTACTGGCATCACAATGCCACAATGCTGCTTGCATCATTCTGACCAATACCATTCCCTTGCCTTCCCTCAAAGATACTGCTAGCCATCTCTGAACTTCACTCTTGAGCCTGCAACCTGATGAGATGGCATTTCCTGAGCACCTGAACTCAAATGTCTCTTCAGCACTGACAGTGGTGGGAGGCAGAATGCAACAGTCTCTGTCCAATGTTGTAACCGAGAGCATCTTGCCTGGTTCTACAGATGACTCTTCTACAATAAGCAGCTATCTGAAGATCTGATTTAATGCAAATCAACTTTATTACAATTTAAGTCATAGTCGCTATAAATAGTAGTTTCACTGCAAAACAAAATAGAACGAAGAATAGGGCAATTCCTACATAAGAAGAGAGCAGAATTATACTGTAACCCAAAGGAGAATGAAACAATGGATATATAAACAATGGATCGGCTAATACAAGAAGGCTATCATCAAAAATGTCTGGAGCAAATCCGTTTGGTGTTATAGGCAAAGTACATTTTGTCTACGTGGGCCAGATGTGTCACGTGTTGGCTACACCCACGCTCAGTTTAGTGAAGGGAGAAAAGGTCGTGATACATCACATGATGATGCCGTGATGATGCAAGTTTGACACCCCTGGTCTGCAAGATCCCAAATTTCTGGATAACTTTTAATCACTTCGATGTTGTACAGATGCTTTGTCATCCTGGCTGGGTATTATGGGATTTTTAACCTCAGGGTAAATGACAGTCACTTGGTTGGGAATGGCAGACTTAAGACTATCTTCTCATTAACAACTAACTTTCACTCAAGGGTTTCACTTGTGATTCGGTCAAATACTACCTCTTTTGATACACATACAACCTGAACAGATACAATGTGAAACTGAACTAAAATTGATGCTTTGCTACCTTAATGCTCATCTGCTGAAACTTACCAGGCTGTAAGTGTAGAATGGTTCACAGCATCTATTGTCACCTACTCTCTTGTTGCTTCTGTACCTGGGAATACTCTCAACAACACTCATGGGGGCAGCAGACCGATTGTGTGAATGACGCCTCCAAGGTGAAAAATTTTGCAGCATTAGAATTGCTTCTTTCCTTGTAGACCTGCATCAAAGCAACATTAATAGCAATGGATCTGCTGCCAACCTAATACATATGTCGTTGTTTGTTCATTAATTGGAGTCTATTATTGTGTTGTGAAAAAGCAGATTTGTTTGGGCAAATCCTGTATGAATCAATACATTAGGAAACAAGATGGCAAGCCAAGATGTAGATTTTTCTAATCGCTGATGGATGCGCAGGAAATGACGGACAGGTATGAGGGATTACTTAGTTAAACCACTGCTTAAATCGACGCTATAGAGCATTGCACACCAGAACAACTAGACACAAGAACAGTTTTTTCCCGAAGGCCATCACTCTGCTAAACAAATAATTCCCTCAACACTGTCGGACTATTTACTGAATCTGCACTACTATTAATCGTTTCATAGTTCCCATCACCAATCTCTTTCCACTTATGACTGTATGACTATAACTTGTTGCTGGCAATCCTTATGATTTATATTGATATATTGACCATCAATTGTGTTGTAAATGTTGTACCTTGATGAACGTATCTTTTCTTTTATGTACACTGAGAGCATATGCACCAAGACAAATTCCTTGTGTGTCCAATCACACTTGGCCAATAAAAATAAAAATTCTATTCTATTCTAAATGGCCTTATCCAAGTCAGTGTTTCTCATTATCCACTTTCTGTTAGTATCATGAGACCAAATGTAATAACATTAGCGGAGGAGCAGGTTACATAGGGGGAAAAAATTGGAGAAGTACAATACAATTCACTGGGTTATAGTCAAAACCAAACGCCTTTTCCTTTCTCTGGCACATTGTCTATGATGTTTCTATTTGCCCTTTATGGACACCTATGAATAAATACAAGGCAGTATCTCCTGAAGTTATGTGATCAACTGTCATACACCAGCAACTAATATTAAAGTTGTTAGTGAAATGGGGAAGTTTGAAAGATGTTGGGTGTGCTGGTAGTCTTTTTACAGGTAGTCCTTGGCTTATAGCCAGTTCTGTAATGATTGTTCAAAGTTCTGATGGACTTTTTAAAAACTACTTACAACCCTTCATCAATTGTTACAACCGCTGTCGTCCTCCGTGCTATTGTCCTCCCTGCAATCTTGTGATTTTGGGTACTTGGCAACTGACTCTCATTAATGAGAAGTTTGTGACTGGCAAAAAAATACTCACTTGGAAGAATAGATTTGCTTAACAATTGCACGATTCACTTAACAATTACATGGCTCACTTTATGACTGTCGGAAAAAAGGTCATAAAATAAAGTTGGTCACATGATGCCTCATCTTATAACTGCAAAGACTTATGACCGAAATTCCAGGTACAATGGTGGTCATAAATCAAGGATTATCTGTGTATTTATAATATAAGCAGATACTACAAGCAAGGCATTGCAACTGTGGAAGAGGTTTGAGATACTACACTACAGAATTAGTAAATCCAGTATCACTATTGATTGATAAATAGTAATACTTGTCAATACGTAAGCATTGGAAATGGAAATAATGTGAGGCCAATGGGATGTTAAGCAAATCATATACAATGCAACTGAGCTAAATAGAGAGAGACTGGATGGATGGAGCTGAGTGATGCTCTAAATCTTTGTTGAATATATATCCAAGGAAAAGGAAAAACAATCAGACAAAGTCACATCGTCAATCTTTTCAACAAAATTAAATATCTGGCTTATAACAAATAGTATTGCTATGATGGCAATGTTTGCATTTTATCCCAGGCTACATATCTATAAAGGGAATGGAAAAAGTGCAGTTTTACTGTTAATTTTCCTGGAATTTGAGCCAATCTGGAAAATTGCCAAGGTAACAACCATAAAAATAGCACAAAGTCTCCTGGACTTCAACACCTTTGTGACCATAATCAACACAAAACATCTTAAAAATGTCACCAATAAATATTAATTTTCCCAAGATGTTAAGCCCAAGGATCATGCATAATTATTATTTTCTTTAAAAAGCCATGGCAAAACAGGGTGTTTTGAGATGTTTTATCTGTAAGTGCACTTATACTTCTTCATTTTCAAGAAATTGCATATGCACTGTGCGTATGATACTACCAAGATAGCGAAGCTCAGGTTAGCCGCTGTCACTCTTAAAGCATTTCCTTTCCTTACTGGAGATGCTCTAGTCCAACATTTTGCAACCTTGGCAGCTTTAAGATGTGTGATCTTCAACCCCTATTACAGTTTTAAGATGCTGTGAACTGGTCTCCTGAGCTAACCTGGTATTGTTTCCTGTTATATTTTAGAACCTGTATTTGGAACTGTGATTTTGCAGTATCCTTCCCCTGGCATGCCCACCAAGCCACACCACACCCATCAAGCCACGCCCAAGCCACATCACACCCACCATGCCCACCAAGCCACACCACACCCACCAAGCCACGCCCAAGCCACATCATACCCGCCATGCCCACCAAGCCACACCCACAGAACCAGTAGTAAAAAAAAATTAGATTTCACCACTGCTGTAGAGCCTTCAAATCTAACATAACACAACATAATAACAGAATTGGAAGGGACCTTGGAGGTCTTCTAGTCCAATCCCCTGCTGAGGCAGGAAACTCTACACCATTTCAGACAAATGGCTGTCCAACATTTTCTTAAAAATTTCCAGTGTTGGAGCATTCACAACTTCTGCAGGCAAGTCGTTCCACTTATTGATTGTTCTAACTGTCAGGAAATTTCTCCTTAGTTCTAAGTTGCTTCTCTCCTTGATTAGTTTCCACCCATTGCTTCTTGTTTTACCCTCAGGTGCTTTGGAGAATAGTTTGACTCCCTCTTCTTTGTGGCAACCCCTGAGAAATTGGAACACTGCTATCATGTCTCCCCTAGTCCTTCTTTTCATTAAACTAGACATACCGAGTTCCTGCAACCGTTCTTCATATGTTTTAGCCTCCAGTCCCCTAATCATCTTTGTTGCTCTTCTCTGCACTCTTTCTAGAGTCTCAACATCTTTTTTACATCGTGGCGACCAAAACTGAATGCAATATTCCAAGTGTGGCCTTACCAAGGCATTATAAAGTGGTATTAACACTTCACGTGATCTTGATTCTATCCCTCTGCTTATGCAGCCCAGAACTGTGTTGGCTTTTTTGGCAGCTGCTGCACATTGCTGGCTCATATCTAAATGGTTGTCCACTAGGACTCCAAGATCCCTCTCACAGTTACTACTATTGAGCAAGGTACCACATATACGGTACCTATGCATTTTTTGTTGTTGTTTGTTTTTTTGCCTAAATGTAGAACCTTACTTTTTTCACTATTGAATTTCATTTTGTTAGTTAGCGCCCAATGTTCAAGTCTGTCAAGATCCTTCGGTATCTTGAGCCTATCTTCTGGAGTGTTAGCTATTCCTGCTAGGTTGGTGTCATCTGCAAATTTGATGAGTTCCGCATCTATCCCCTCATCCAAGTCATTGATGAAGATGTTGAAGAGTACTGGGCCTAAATCAGAGCCTTGGGGTACTCCACTGCATACGTCCCTCCATGTGGATGTAGTTCCATTGAGGACTGCACGTTGAGTACAGTTGGTCAGCCAGTTACGAATCCATCTGGGGGTGGTGCTGTCTAACCCACATTTTTCTACTTTATCTAGTAGTAGGTTATGGTCTACTTTATCAAATGCTTTGCTGAAGTCCAAGTAAATTATATCGACAGCATTCCGCTAGTCCACTAATTTTGTCACTTTGTCAAAGAATGCAATAAGATTAGTCTGGCATGATCTGTTTTTGACAAACCCATGTTGGCTTTTGGTTATTACTTTGTTTGCTTCTAGGTGTTCAATGATTCATTGCTTGACTATCTTTTCCAGAATCTTCCCTGGTATTGAGGTCAGGCTGATAGCTCTGTAGTTTCCTGGATCTGTTGTTTTTTTTTCCTTTTTTGAAGATGGGAACTACATCAGCTCTTTTCCAGTCCTCTGGCAGTTCCCCTGTGCTCCAGGATCTTTGAAAGATATAGTTCAGTGGTTCTGAGATCTCGTCTGCCAGTTCCTTCAGAACCTTGGGGTGTACTCCATCTGGTCCTGGTGATTTGAACTTGTCTAGAGTAGACAGGTGTTCACTTACCATTTCCCCCCCTATTTTAACTTGTGTTACTAATCTATTTTTTGTGGTGCTGTTTTTGACAGGTTGGATTATTTTTTCCTTTTGTGTAAAGGCAGATGCAAAAAATGAGTTAAGTAGATCTGCTTTCTCCCTGTTGCTAGGTTTGTTAGAAACCTGTTGGATCTTCCACTGGATGCAGAGTTTGTCTCCCAGTTGATGTCAGGGGAGTTAAAATCCCCCATTACTACTTGTGCTTCCTACATACCTTAGTTAGCTGACTAGCAAAAAGTTCATCTACTTCCTCTGTTTGGTTGGGTGGCCTATAGTATAGACCTATGGCAATATCATTCCCCCCCACCTTTAATATTGACCCAAATGCATTCAAGATAATTTTCATCATTATTGTTCTCTATTTCTGTAGAGATGTAGTTATTTCTTATATATAGTGCAACTCCACCTCCTCTTTTATTTGGTCTATTTCTTTTAAATAATTTATATCCCTCTAGCTGTATGTTCTATTTGTTGGTTTCATCCCACCAAGTTTCTGTAATGGCAACAATATCATATCTGCCCTCATTTACTTGAATTTCTAATTCACCCTGTTTATTCCTCATACTCTGTGCATTGGTGTATATACATTTGAGTACATTTTGATTGACCTTGTGATTACTGTCTACATAACCTGTGTTGTGCCTGACTGCCTGTACTTTCTTGCCACCTGTTTGACTAGTGCATATGGTATGGCACTCACTATTAAATGCTTGGTTTTGCTTGATAGCAGGGCTGATAATCTTACCGACACAGACATCTATGTTACATGCACTGATAACCCTATTAATTTTGGATTGCTGGGGACAGAAATTTTCTGTATCAATTAATTCTCTGTCCCCACTGTTCTAGGCCGAATCTAGACAAGAAGTCAAATGACCAAGAGGAACCAATCTCCAGCCACTTCCACATTGCTTCTTCTGGTCTGCCTACTTATCTACCACTGCCCATTGCCACTCTATAGAGCTGTTTTTCATTGCTTTGTGGAAGGAGGGTGTATAGACTGCCTAAGCCAAATAACCCCCTAATGAGAGGTTCATTTAATGTTGCCAAAGGTTGCTAATGGACCCCTCTGTCCATGCATCTCCATGTATAATTGCGGCCATACTTAAGTTTGGTGGCACAGGAGGGAAATGTTCGGCCATAAATCATGAATGGGGAAACCTTCTATGCAAATGACCCCTTGGTTTTCATGTCAGACTGCTCTGTTTTGCAAGTTTCTTGGGCGGATTTGATTGCTGCAGGAAAGAAAGAACCGCAGCGCACCCAAACAATGCAGTTAACTCTCCTGGCAAAAGCTAAAGGAAGTCTGTTCTGCACTACACAGCTGCAGAATATTAGCCTCTAAGACTTCTGTGGCATTAAAACCCAAGTCTGACACACCCATATTTACAGCACATAATGTACTGTACCGTGCCCTGTGCCAAGAAACTTAACCTATCTACTTTGGCAGAAAAACCAAGTCATACCAGGTTAATCCGATTCTTAAATTGCACAACTTCTATACAACTGGAGGGAAACCAAACCCTTCCTTTCCCCCTCCTTCCAACTTTTTCTCTCAGTTCCCTTCCCAACCAGCACAGTGGCCTCATTTTTTCCTCCTGCTGAGTGCTTGCACCTCACTTCCAAAACAATAACAACAAGCATAGTTGTTCTTAATTCCTTCTCTATTTCCCAAATGGATTATTAGAAAAGAAGTGCACAGTCTGGGGAATGCCAGTGACTATGAAAGATGGGCATATTCCTCACTTGTGACACGCAGGAACAGGTTTAGTAAGACGAAAGATCCAAATTTAAACTCTGCAAAGCTCACTGAGTTGCTATTTCGAGGAAGCATAATTAGGAAGAAGACTTCTCACTTTTTATTTATTTATTAGGACACTGTCCCATTTACATCCATGCATGTGCCTCTTTCGAGCATCCCCTAATTGCAAGGACCATGCATGTCTTCCTCCTTTAGCCCTTGTTCTAATTTTACTTGATATATTTTTAAAGCTGAAGTTGCTGATAATAAAGAGTTCAACATATTAATTTCCTAATTTCCATAATTCCCTGCAACAGTACTACCTCCTACCTCTGAAACAGCTTGTCGCTCCCCCAAATAAAAGAGAATTAGTTGTTCTGTGACACAGGGCTGAATTTGTAACTGAAGTAATTGTACCAAGCAGGGAACCAATATTTGTTTAGCATAAAAAGCTGGATATATTTCTTGCTATTGCAAGTACCTGATGCTTTCTTCTCTAAATACACAACAGAGAACACTGTTGGATTGCCACCGACTTACCTGGAGCCATTATCTGCTAAAAACTGGAGTTTAGATGAAAAGAAAACCTACTACTCCATAACACATTGGGACAGGATGAGAGTTGAGCCTGTATATTTGGAGTAAGAATGATACGAACCCTGGGTTGCATGGAATCATTTAGTGTGTGTGTGTGTGTTGTATGTTGTTATGAGCCACCCAGAGTTACGTTAAGTTAGATGGGAGACCATAAATAAAATAACACATCAATACCTCTATGATTAATACCTCTATGATTAATAACAGCAAAAACGATGCCTATTTCATATAACAGATTTGGGGATATATATTCCACTACTACTCTGGAGGCAAGAATAATCAATAATGTCAATAATAATCCCTTCTTAGAGGCTACAGTAGTTCATTCTAAAGATCAGGCCATGAAGAAGCTACTATTGCTTCTTAACAGCACCCTATTTTGCATGAATTGACTATAAAAAGCAGTTGGGAGAAGTTGTCAGCAGAGCCCACACTGACATGCATAGCTGTGAACAGTATTGTTCTATGACTGCTTGGTGCTTGAAAATCGTGCACCTCTTTCTGAGAGGAAGGATAGACACCCAAAGAATTCATGCTATACTGAACAGGCTGGTTTTAAATTGCCACTGGATGGGCTTTTATATCTCTCAAGTAGTAGAAAGGCAGTGATTGACAGGTGGTGCTTTCTTTAGCACACAAATGGATCCATCATTTCTGTCAGGCATCCACCTCCCGAGCCCACGAGAGGTCTATCAAATAAGGCCTAGCAAATCCCATCAGCTGCCTCAGAAATTCTGCTTATGTATGTGGTATTTAAACATGGTAACATATGTTTATATGTTCTCTCTCTCTCTCTCTCTTGTGTTCTCTCGTTCTCGTTCTCTCTCGTTCTTTCTTTCTCTCTCTCTCTCTCTGTCTCGTGTTCTCTTCTCTCGTATTCTCTTTCTCGTGTTCTCTCTCTATTGAGTTCTCTCATGTTCTCTCTCTCTCACGTTCTCTCTCTCTCTGTGTGTTCTCTGTCTCTCTCTCACACACACACATACACACACACACCATTAAAACCATCTGATTGCACAGGAGGAATTCTGAAATGCAAGGTCTCCAATTACACAAGCGGTGATAGTGGTTTTCAGAAATGAAGTTGTGAACAGATTTCTTCTTGACCTCATTGGACCAGGCTACTAAGCATGATTAAGGTCTGCCCAAATCCTACATTATCTCATAGCAAGTTGACACTGTGGTGCTATACAATGACCAGAATGAGAGCAACGGACAGAATTAAGCCCTTTTTTTTCAGTCCTCACTTTTGTAGTTAAATATAAGATACTACAGCACTAAGAGAAAACAAGACATTTTTTAAAAATTGTCCTGAAAGGATCCTATCTCATATTTTTTTTTTTTGATATTAGCAATATTTAGGCAAAGCTAACATTCCAGCTTGCTGAACAAACTTTGCTTAAATCATACTGTCTGCTGTAAGGAAATGTTTATTTATTATTACAAGAAGAACTTTGCACTACCAGTATTTGGCTTCTGATAGAGACACAAAACCCATGGTCTCCCAGAGACAATCGCCAAGTTGCAATTCTGAATAAGAAAAAAGAGACATTATAAATTACACGGAGAACCATACCATACCATTAAATAACTACAGAGGTTATTTAATTAATGCAACTGAAATTCAGTCTGATTACCTGAACTAGCCCTAGTCCATTTTTTTTGTCCTGATTCCACCTACTGTTGACATTTCAACCCCTGACCTGCTCTTCAAAGGATGGTTCTTGGACCCCTCCCCCAAAAATAAGTTTTGTTCTATTCCAGGATTACTGGACTACCTAAACAAAGCCTCTAAGAAAGCCCTTTTAAAACCCATCATTTCTAGCTGAACATAGACCACAGCTTGGGGGGGGAATGCTTCAGTATCCTTGCCATGCAAAGCAATGCATTTAATTTTGTTTTCTGCTATGAGTTCGCAAGCTGCATTCAACTGTGTAGCCCTTAAAGTAAGCAGCACCGAGCTGCTGCCTTTTCTTTCTTCTTTTTTTATTAAAAAAAAGAAAAGAAAACACCGAGCGCTTAATCTCTGACCTATTGTCCCCAATCATGTTCCAGAGAGGAGAAGGCTTTGCTGGCTAGGCTCTTGAAGGATAATTGGGTAAAAAGTTTGCTACAGCCCTTTCAGCATCGTCAATGAGAGATCTTCTGCCAAAAATCCATGCATGCGTCCTTCTATTTATACGGCTACACATCAGAGGAGGACATTTTGTCACAACTCATTTATCGCTGTAGCTTGCTTCTGACATCTGCCAGTGACAAGTGCACAAGCTAATCGAAAGAACACATTGATTTGGAGGCACCTGGCAAGTTTTCCTTCTCTAATTATTAGCTTGCTGTCCTGCCAGCTATCAAGCCCTGCAGATCTAACAGGGTTATCCAAGGTCCTATTGGGCTTGTGTGAATTATTTATTTATTCTCTCCTCCCCTGGCCAACAGGAGCAAACTGAGTTTAACCCAGGCAGGGAACATCAACAAGTAATAGTGACAGCTGATACACTATGGCGATGAGCATGCAAGGGGGCACATCCACTTTCTTCCATTACTATGGATAGAGGTAATTATTAATCAAATTTATATAGCCATCCATCTCATGTATATGACTCTGGGTAGCCGACAAATAATGAAAACAAATACTGTATAAACAACAACAAAACAATGCTCTAATAATGTAAAAAAAACACAAGGCAAAAACAATATAAAAACTGTAATAAAAAACCTAAAACTCACAAGGTATTTCCGTCCATCAAAACAATCAGTATAGCCATTGCACATTTTTCCTGAAGTCTAGGGCAGGAGGGGAAAATAAAAGAGGACGTGCGTCCAAAATGAAAAATGTTACTGAGGCTCCTTAATTTGAACTTGGAGAAGTTGAGAATTACCATGTTCGATGTTGGCAAGCAGATCAAAGGGAGAAAAGAAGAGGAAGGGGGCTGAGAAAATTCAAAGAAGGGGCCTTGGGCAGCAATAGAACAAAATAAAAATCTAAGCAAAGGGCTCCAGAGAAATAATCTGATTTTATAGTAACAAAAACAATTCCAAGATTGTCTTTAGGGTGACACGGACATCTTGTTTTAACTATTAAAAAGGTTGGTCTTGTTCTACCCTAATAGAAAAGTTTGTAAGTTGAACAATTCTAGAACTTGGCACACCATGATCAGACTCTCGCTAATCTTCCAACAACACTAATAACAAAGCTAAAGCTTAAATATTTTGGACACATAATGCAAAGGCAGAGATCACTGGAAAAGACCTTGATGCCTGGAAAAATCAAAGGCAATCAAAAAGAGGCCAGCAGGAAACAAGGTGGTAGGAACCAAAAACAGACTTACAAGAAGGAACTACCGAACTCCTAAAATCATTGACTCGCAGACTTGGAAGTGTCCAAACCAGAGGTGGGTTTCAGCAGGTTCTGATCAGTTCTGGAGAACCGGTAGCGGAAATTTTGAGTAGTTTGGAGAACTGGTAAATACCACCTCTGACTGGCCCCGCCCCCATCTATTCTCTGCCTCCCGAGTCCCAGCTGATTGGAAGGAAATGGGGATTTTGCAGTAACCTTCCCCTGGAGTGGGGAGGGAATGGAGATTTTACAGTATCCTTCCCCTGCCAAGCCCACCAAGCCACACCCACAGAACCGGTAGTAAAAAAATTTGAATCCCACCACTGGTCCAAACAACAATAATTCACCCTGTTCCGGCCAATTACAATATTTATCTGCACTGTAAATATACAACAATGATAAGAGAATCTTTTGGTCCTTCAGGTGTTGTTGAGCTACAATTGCAAGCATCCTTTTTTTAAAAACCTTTGGCCATACAGCTGAAGACTTCTGGGAACTGTGGCTCATTTAACATCTGGAGGACTACAAGTCTCCCACCCCATCGTGTTCATTTCACAATTTCATATGGCAGAGATTCCAGTGGTCATGCCTAAAAGTATGGATTTCTCTCCATTGGAGACATTTTTAGATTTTAATTATAAATATTGTTTTCTCACAGCACTAGGCAACAGAAAGGGGGAGAAAGGAGGAAGAATCGTGTTATTAGTTCAGCAACTTTTTGCAACTTTCCTCTGCTTGACTGTTTCTAGACCAACTGGTTGCAATAAGAGCTTCCTACCAAACAACTTAGTGTTTGTACTTGCTTCTTCCAAATCCCCTTCTTTTTGATGTTGCAGCTAATAGATTTCATGCCTGCAGGGGCTATCATATTATTGATTTTGGGGAGTCAGCCAAAGGAAGGCAAAATATGCTTCAGTTAAATAAACACACACATACATGCTACATTCTAAATGCTGTGAGAAGTAAATCATTAATCAGAAATCACCTCATGTCATGAAAATGTCGATTTATTTCCAGAATGTTCACAGCTGTATTTACAGAATATACTTTACAATCTCCGATGTATTCTCACTTCTCACTCTTCCGCTATTTGCAGTGATCTAGAACATGCGTTGCAATGTGGGAGAAGATCTATTTAAGATATATGGATGTAGAAAAGACTGAACCTTGACTGACATTTTGGAAAGAAAAGAGATTATTGTAGTGGAAAGGGAATATGAGGACATTCAGGTGCCTCTACATCTATTGCAGGGGTCTCTCTATTCCCTATACAGGTGCCTCTTGCAGGAGTCTCCAAACTTGACAACTTTAAGACTTGGTCTTCAGTTTCCAGAATTCCTCAGCCAGCTTGGTTAAAGTTGAAGTCCACAAGTCTTAAAGTTGCCAAGTTTGGAGACTCCTGATCTATTAGAACTATAATACATGCTGGCTGAGAATTACGGTATAACTCTTCAGAGGGGGGACAAGTTGGAGAAGTCTGATTTGGACATTCCCACCCACCAAGAAATATACAAATTCCTGTATATGAAATAAGACAGTTGTTTGGGCTTGTGTAGAATTATTGAAACTGGGACATTCAGAGTTTCACCCCTTATCCTCCACATAAGCCTCTACATAGATTCTTTATTGCCAAACTCATCATCACTAATGCACCAATAGCCATTAGATGACATCCCAGGATCTTCAAGCTAAGTCACCTGAGAGATCAGGCAGAGCCAGCACATTTCTGATTTTTATGACTATACAATGTGATCTTATAAGACCCAGGAGATGAGCCTTTTTGGTAGGTTTACTCTCTGCCATGACATCCTCCTTCAGATCTATGTTGCCCCCAACTTAATAATTATTAAAAAGTTGGATGTTGTTGCTTGACTTAATCTTCCTGTTGGCAGGTGGGCTGGCTGTTGGTCTGATTATCTCTCTCTCTCTCTCTCTTTAAGCTACCAGAATTGTTAAGGTCAAACAGTCTCTACATGGACTTAAATAAATAAACAAAATTTGTGAAATGTTGGTAGCTGTGCCTTTAGAAGCATCCATATCTGATGCAATTAGCAAGTGAACATTCTTCTTCCCTGCTGTGAAAAGCTTCAGGTAAGGATTTTGCATATCCCTGCTGTTAAAAATCAAATATCCACATACACCAGCCTTATTTCACACATCTGCCTGCAGAGTGATTCCCATCAGAGAATCCACTTGCTTTCTGCACAAATAGTTGCATGAATAATTCTAAGTTCTATGCCTAATGAAAAGTTTCGTATGGCTGGACTAGTCTGATTTTTATCTTTATTGGATGGGTTTTTAAAATTTTGTGATTTTATGGGGGAGTATGTTTTTTAACATTTGGGCATTTAAATTAGTTTTTTAAGGGATGTTTTTTAATTATTGTGTGTATTTGTATTTTATCTGCCTGTTCACCGCCCTGAGTCCTTCGGGAGAAGGGCGGTATACAAATTAAAATATTATTATTATTATTATTATTATTATTATTATTATTATTATTATTATTATTATTATTATTATTATTATTATTATTATTATTATTATTATTAACAGCCTGGGTGAGAAAAAAAACAAAAGCTGAGGATTATATGAAGATTGATTTATCATGTGTCCGTTCACTTAATTTCCACACTAAAACTAAATTTATCCGCACCAAAGAGCACAGTACCAACTTGTCTCCCTCTTTATATTTTTATTCTATCTTTATTCATATCAAGAAAGTGCACATGATTTCTTTCTCCGTCTCTACATTGCTTAATAATAATATCCAATAAAGCTGTTGTCTGATTGTGGTATGAGGTACTAATCCAGCTCTTGTGGTTTGTAAAGTGTGTGATTTGCACCAGATCTCATCAGAGGCTATATTTTGAAAATAATTAGGTGAGACCAGAAAAAATAATTTAGATTGAACTGAATTTACATTCACATTTAACATTTAAATAATCAAATATAGAGCACATAATTATAACTAGCTTATTCAATAATTTTTCTCTTCTGACAAATTAAAATTTGGTGGAGACTTTTGGAGTTGCTCAGGAAGGGAAACAGAGGGCAAGGGCCCTAAAGCAGAGGTCTCCAAACTCTTCAACTCATCAATTCCTTCTTGAGGTTTCAGACTGTTTATAAACCCCCAAGCATTTATTATATGGAAATAATTAAATGAATATTGTTTACTACTCCTACTTACTAATAACAACAACAACAACACTGACCCCCTTGGTGTGTCCCTTCTAATCATGGGGCTCAATAGTGACCACTTTGGAGAACTCTGCCTGAAAACCTTAAGCTTTTTTTTTTAAATTTCATTTTGTCACAACAGTATATACAATCATCAACATAAACAATAACCCATCATGAGAGAAAAAAAGTATATATAAGTAAAAGTATAAGTAAAAGTATGCATATAATACTATAATGAAGGGAACAATAGGACAGGAACGGTAGGCACTTTTGTGCTCTTATGCACGACCCTTATAGTCCTCTTAGGAATGGGGTGAAGTCAATAGTAGACAGTTTTTGGTTGAAGATTTTGGGGTTTTGAGTAGAGACTATAGAGTCAGGTAGTGAGTTCCAAGCGTTAACAACTCTGTTACAAAAGTCATATTTTCTGCAATCAAGTTTGAAGCGGTTGACATTAAGTTTGAATCTATTGTTTGCTCTTGTATTGTTGCGATTGAAGCTGAAGTAGTCTTTTACAGGAAGGATATTACAATAGATGATTCTGTGTGTTAAACACAGATCATGTCGGAGTCAGCAGAGTTCTAAGTTTTCTAAACCCAGGATTTCAAGCCTAGTGGTATAAGGTATTTTGTTGTTTTCGGAGGAGCGAAGAACTCTTCTAGTAAAATATTTCTGGACGCGTTCAATAGTATTAATGTCAGAGATGTGGTATGGGTTCCAGACGGATGAGCTGTATTCAAGAATAGGTCTGACAAATGTTTTGTATGCTCTGGTTAGTAGTGTAGAGTTTTTGGAAAAGAAGCTACGTAAAATTAGGTTTACAACTCTTAGAGCTTTTTTTGCTATGTAATTGCAGTGGGCTTTGGCATTTAGATCATTTGATATGAAAACTCCAAGGTCTTTGACAGGGAGGGGGTCATTAGTAAGGTAATGTCCATCAAGCTTGTACTTTATGTTAGGGTTCTTTTTACCAATATGTAAGACTGAGCATTTGCTGGTTGATATTTGAAGTTGCCAAGTTTTAGACCAATTGGCCTCTGGTGGCTCAACAGACTAATGCAGTCTGTTATTAACAGCAGCTGCTTGCAATTATTGCAGGTTCAAGTCCCACCAGGGCCAAGGTTGACTCAGCCTTCCATCCTTTATAAGGTAGGTAAAATGAGGACTCAGATTGTTGGGGGCAATAAGTTGACTTCATATATAATATACAAATGGATGAAGACTATTGTTTGATATAGTGTAAGCCGCCCTGAGTCTTCGGAGAAGGGCAGGATATAAATGCAAATAAAAAAAATCGGAAACAAAGTCAAGGTCATCTTGAAGGGTAGAAGTATTGTTAATGGTATTGAATAGTTTGACATCGTCAGCGAAGAGAACACAATAACTTGAGATAAGGTCACAGAGATCATTTATGCATAGTATGAAGAGCGTTGGTCCAAGAACACTACCTTGGGGAACGCCACTTTTGACAGGAACAGGATTTGATAGAGCGTTGCCAATTTTGACCACTTGTTGTCTGTTTGATAGGAAGGCATTTATCCAATTGTGAAGAGGTCCTGAAATGCCGTAGGATTTTAATTTTGTCATGTACTACTGAGTCAAAAGCTTTGCAGAAGTCTATGTAGATTGCATCTATTGCTTTTCCTTGATCAAGGTTGGTAGTCCATATGTTTTTGCAGTGGAGAAGTTGTAAGTTACAAGACAATTTTTTTCTGAAACCAAATTGTTTATTAGAGAGTAGGTTATTAGTTTCAAGGTGGAGTGTAATGAATTGGTTTATGATAGATTCCATTACTTTGCATGAGACGCAACATAGAGAGATAGGTCTGTAATTTTATATCTTAGTGAGATTAGCCTGTGACTTGTTCTAGTCACTTTCTCAGTGAACTTTGTAACTGATTGGGATTGCGCACTTATATCTTCCCCAGCTTTACTCAAAGCATTTCACCACTATATCATAGTAAAGTCTGCCTGGGTTAGCCCCGTGACAGTGAACAGAAAGTACAGGTAGTCCTCGATTTACAACAGTTTGTTTAGTGACCATTTGCAATTACAACAGCACTGAAAAAGGTGCCTTATGATCGGTTTTTGACACGACCATTGCAGCATCCCCATGGTTACATGATCAAAATTCAGACACTTGGCAACTGACTCATATCTATGAGAGTCGCAGTGTCCAGGGTCAAATGATCACCATTTGCGAACTTCTGACAAGCAAATTTGGGAAGCCAAATTCACTTAACAATTGTGTTAATAATTTAAGACTTAACAATGGCAGTGACTCACTCAACTGTGGCAAGAATGGTCGTAAAATGAGGCAAAATTCACTTAACTATCTCGCTTAACAACAGGAACTTTGGGCTAAATCGTGGTCGTAAGTAGAGGACTACCTGTAGAACTATTCTATGTATCTCCCGCACAACACAACAGAGTTGTCCAAGCAGATTTCCACTCAGCTTTATTGAAAGGTTGCCTCTCTCAGCTGCCCTGAAGACTACTGATTTTCAGATTTAACCATCACCCCCACACCCCGATATGCCTTACCATTTCCATGTCATGTTTTGCAAACACTTTACTTAAGGGTAAAGTGATTAATTAAATTTTTATTCGGAACATTACAATTCACTTCTCTAGATCAGAAAAGGACACGGACTTTTTCCTCTCCAGCTTGTGCAATCAGCACTTTTCTTCCCTCACACCCAGGAGGATCTATTTTTAAATTTGCCTACATGTATTCCACATCGCTTTTTGATCTAAATTGCAGTCTCTGGCAAACTAGAGAGAAAGGAAGGGAGGAGTGGGTAATATGACTTCCCTCCCCACACTCTCTATCGTCACTGTACAGAACATCTCGTACTGCCAAACTTTTCCATTTTGCTTTAAGGTTCTCTCTAGATCTGGACACGAAAGGTACCAATAAAGGGATGTATCTGCCTTCCTATTTCAGAGAAATACACACTCTCCACACAGATCCAAGAAATAAAGCATTCAGTTGTTTCTCCTCCACCACCACCCTCAACCGTTCAGCACGAGCCAATGTGAAAAGACCTGCCTCTGGAAAAGGCCTGATTGATGGGTTAGCTCCCTCTGCTTGGATGCAACCCATGCAGAGAGTCCAAGGACCAGGAAATGTTTAAAACAGCAGCACCCTATATGGGCTTTTTGCAATCGCCATGCAACATCAGTGTTTCAGAAACAATCAATATCAAGCTGGGTTATACGGAAAATTACATATAGAGGAGGAGGCAAAAGGCAGGTAGCGGAAATCAAAACAAGCCAGGATTGAGAATTGGGTGAACCACACCATAAAGGGAACTTTTTAGGTTACCCTGATGTAACAATTCAGGAGAAGTATTTTCAAGATCAAAGGCAGCTTACAGCTCTTCCCCTCCCTCACAACACAATAAGCAAGAGGGACCTGATTTCTGAATTCTTTTGTCTTTATTTGCCCTAACCCCCTCAGCCAGAAGGCATTTTGTCCCTTAAACAGGGACCAAAGGGAATCGCAAAACAAGACATTAGTAACTGGGATGTTTCTTACTGTGAGAATGTTGTCTTAAGCCAGTGCTTCTCAATTATTTTCTGTCATGCCCCTCTAGGAAGAAGAAAACATTTTTCGCGCCCCCCGTGCGACTGTAAATAGTATCATTATTAAAAAAAACTTTAACCTGCAAAACAAAAACGCGCCCCCCTTTACAGAGCCTCGCGCCCCCCCTATTTGAGAAGCACTGTCTTAAGCCCAAACCAAATTAATGGGAATTGAGGTTGAAGCAGAACTTATCTTTGCTCAGTCCACTCTACTATTCATAATTACAGGCTATTTTTTAAACTAATTTTCTACTGCCTTATTCTACAGATTAAACCAAGGGGTGGCCTTTGTCCTAAAATATATCTTTCTGAAATAATTCACTATGTCATTTATCTAATAGGCAAAATTGCCCATTTGTATCTATGACTCAGCTTTGTTTCCCACTGATGGAAAGATTTTTGACATTTACCAGAACTTTTGGACAATGTCTCACCCATACCAGGGAAACTGGAAAATATGGGCAATATTCCTGGCTGCTACCTTGACTTCCACCCACAATCCCTACGAGGAGTAAGCATTTGATCAGAGGCACTGGGATGAGTCTGCTGTATGGAGCTCCGTTGTACTTTTATTTCAGAAACAGGAAATGCGTGTGCTTGCCAATCCCTCCCTTGATGCCGGTCAAATTTCCTGCTCATCTAACTTAATTTTGTTATAAAAACATCATTTTAATTTAAAAAAAAACAGAACGTTGGCCTTTTGCAGAACAAAGTGGGGGGGGAGGAGTCATGGAGACAGACACAATTTGGGATAACAGTAGAAACTGTGATCTAGAAATGGCCACCATTTTGCCTGAAAATTTAATCAGGAATAATAAATCTATTAGATGAATATGCCTGAAGTGGTAACAAAAATTGAAAATTTGTTCAGAGAAACTTTGGAATGGAATAAGATTTGGCCTAAGATACTGTTTCAGCTATTGGAAGAAACTGCAATAAAGAAAAATTTTGTCTCTAAAAAAGAAAAAGAGCACAAAAACTTGAATCATAGGTAAGTAACCAAGTTGAGCCATTTCTAGTCCGCTGTTACTATTTTATTTTATTTTTTGGAGGATTTGGGGATAACCCCACATGATTTCATGGAGTGTTAAGAGTAGCTAGCATGGGAAAATGAAAATCCTAGAGTAAAATGTCACAGTACAAAGCATATCTTCTTGAATAAAGTCTACTGAAGTATAATTTGCCATGAGCACTGTCATAGTGGTAACAATTTGGTAGGAAGTATTCAAGAAATGGATGTCTTCTGTTGTGTTACTACACGTGTTATGAACTAGAGAAAGAAATGTCATATAAAATTCTGCTAACTTCACTAGCTGGGCACCCTCATAGGTTGCCTAGACCAGGGGTCTCCAACCTTGGAAACTTTAAGACTTGTGGACTTCAATTCTCAGAATTCCTCAACCAGCTGAGGAATTTTGGGAGTTGAAGTCCACAAGTCTTAAAGTTGCCGAGGTTGGAGACCCCTGGCCTAGCCTCATTCCATCATCTCTTGCTAGCCCTGGCCAGGAACATGTTGGCTTGAGAATGATGGAGTCTATAGTCCATATATACAGAAAGCATAATGCAGGTACCTGTTTGAGAAGGCTAAGATAATATTGCAAGTTTGTTTTATTTACTTTTATTCCGCCTTTATTAGTTTGATAAATAACTCAAGACAGTGAACACACATAATAGTCCTTCTTCCTCCTATTTTCCCCACAACAACCACCCTGTAAGTGAGTTGAGCTAAGAAAGTGGGACTGGCCCAAAGTCACCCAGCCAGTTTTCACGCTTAAGAAGAATTCTTAGAATTCACAACCTCCTGGCTTCAAACCTGGTGTCTTAATCACTAAACCAAACTGGCTTTGATCCAACCAGCTCAGCTATCCTCATTCTCTGACACCAATTCTTGGGATTCTCCGATCCAAAGTTTTCCTCTCAATCTGATGCTTTATATCACAAAGGACCAGGACTAAACCTGGTATATTCTGCACCTGATCTACACCTAATATCTGTCTTTCATACACCGTGTTGACACATCTTGCGAGTTCCAGGAAAAGCACAGCACATTTCATACGTCATATCGCCAAGGAATACTTTCTTTACTGCTCTCTTTTACAAAGAATCCCTCAATGGCTGCCAGAAACCCAGTGCACAAATGCTGGGTGTGTATGTATTACACATATGACAGTCAGGCCCCACTTGGACCTCAATGGGCATGTACCCAAGAACGCACTGAATATTTTTATCCTGACTATTCTGTGCATTTCATTGTTGCTGTGGGCTCCATAGTAACGAAGTGGCTTTCCAATAGACTTCTACAAACCTTGGCACTTAATGACCAACAATTGCAGAAAAAAAGATAGGATTCTTTTCACTAAGTTTATCAATTTTCAGATGCCAGCATAACATCTCCCCATCAATTTTTTTTTTAAAAAGGAGAAATGTCCTCAGTTCTAACACAAAGCTACAAGAATCTCCATTGGCCCTGTGTTTTCTAGCCCCTAAGTACAACATCTGGCATTTTTATTTTCAGTTCTGTCCAACATTCATGCTACCTGTGTTTCATAACATTTGGCAAGTTTTCTAGGAAAATTTTTGGCATCCAGGCATGTGCCTGCTCTGGGAAACTTCTATTTATTTTTATTTTGTCTTCCAGTGTGGAGGCCTGGTGTTATAGAGATGCCAAGGCTGAGCTTCAGCAAAACAAGCTATGTTCACTCTGAGAACGTAAGTTGGCTTCATACTCCAATTTTTAGTAAGCTTTCAATATAATGATTGAAGACAGACAGAGGTGGGATTTCGTTGTGTATATTGGCCTCTCCCAGCCTGCTGATTCTCTTCTAGAGATATGAAGGCACCCATATCCTCCAAAAAGCGGGGAAGGGTCCATTTTTTCCCCATTTTTTATGAACATCCCATTTCATCACTGTTCTTAAATTGTTCACATTTTTCCATGAATGTTTCTGTTTCTTTTCCCCCAAATTCTTGTTTTGCTTTGTTTTTTCCATTACTGTCTGCACCAATTATTTTAGGGTAAGGTCCCCAGAACACTACCTGCAGGTGGTACCAAACCCTCCAAAAGATACCCACTGGGAATTCTGCAAGTTGCAATCCCGACACTTCTGAAAGAGTGCCAAAAGGAGGAAATCAAGAGATGGAAAAACACAGAATCCCTTCAAATGATACAAGACAATACATACTTACTACATAACTCAAAAGGTTCAGTGCAATTATCAAATCATCATCAGAATGCAATCAAGAACACAATATAGAGAACTGTGTCTTCCCCTATCTTATTTCACAGAACAGTAAAAATATAAAAATGCCAGACCATAAAACTGAATTTCATTTTACTTTAATGTAAACAGCTTCTTGATATATAATGGAAAACAGTGTACAAATATTTGCAATAAGGAAATAAAATAAAATAAACCTTAACGTTTTTTGCATCACTGTTCATTTCTATCCACCAGAGAGATGAATACACACTTCCTCCCCATAAAGGTTGGAGACCTATGTTGAATTCTTGTATTTTGACACCTTATTTTTTTCTTTCAGTAGCCAAATTCAAGGAACAAATGGGCACACCATATAAAGGAGTCACTTGTCTGAACTTACTCTTATCTTCAATCATCTGCCAATTCAAGATTTGTGTTTTTTAATCAATCCAATATTGCAATCGGGATTCAAAATAACTTTTATTGCTTTTTTTAATGGCCAAATTGCCATAAACAGAAGAAAGTTAGCACAGATATATGAATCTGTGTCCATCTACATCCTTCCTTTGAAAAAGTTGGGGAAACACATTTCAGAATTTGGCTCACCAATACATAAAGCCATTGCAACCACCATTTGGCAAAGTTATGAAAGTCACTGTTTTGGTTTTCCCAGGGAGACAGGAGCATCCTGGGAAATTTAAAGTAATTACTTTGCCCTCTGTTCATATTATCTTATTATCAGTGTCAAGACACTAAAGGTACCAACTCCTGTTGCTACTTGCCCATCATCCACTTCCTAGTCAGCTTGCTGGGGAAAGTTTAGGGGCATGGTTCACACAATCTACCCCTCAAATTGTGACCCCAGTTCATTACATGATCTTTTGAACTAAAACAGTGGGGAAAAGCGGTTCTTGAACAGAAAGCACAGAATGGGACAACTTGCCATGGCCAATTCATCACAACCAATTCGCTACGGGACAACTTGCCATCACCAACTGGCTACGGGACAACTCACCACAGGAAAATTCAACAATTCAACTTACGTATTTAAAATAATTTAAAAAATATTTTAATGTTTGTCATTTACATTACATTTTATCCCTCCTTTTGCATCATTTCTTTAATAATTCTATTTTGCCACTTATTTGAAATTAGCGTGATTCTTCTCCCATAGCGAGTTGGCCGCAGTGAAGTGACTGTGGCAAATTGTCCTTGAACCTAGAAAGCATGAGCTTCCTTACTCAAGTCATTTCTAATGTGAATGATGACAGGCAACACATCAACCCATTGTAACCTTAGTCCCTGTAGCTCCAAATGTATATGTGCTTGCTGGGTCACTTGAGGTGAGGGAAAGAAATTCTTGCTTATGGCAAAGTCTCCATTGCTTTGTTGTATTGTTCATGTTGCAGATCTAGACTGAAAATAAATTCTTGGCTTATAGCCTGGAGATTCTAAGGAAACTTTGGGCATGATTTTTTAAATAGGAGGGGCATTTGTGGATGCTAACAACAAAACCTGCAATCAAAATAATGTCTGGCAGTAGGACAGTTTAGAAGTGTGTTTTGAAACTCCTCAACCACCGGGGCAGGGGGAGAGAGGGGGGGGGTGTTTTTTAAAATTAACCAAGAGCATAAATCTTAGCCAGGCCTGACTTGTAAAAGAGGTTGCAAATGAACCTTGACAGGTGATCACGTAAAGATTGGCTGCTTTTCCTGCTCTCCCAAAAAGATACGGTGAAGGGAAGGATGATCATTCTAATAATTTTCTCTACCCTCCATCCTGTGCTCGGCCATTGAGGCATATCATAGAGTCATTTCAAAGACATAGAGGGAACCTGACACAATCCTGAGTATGGTGTAGCATCTGAGAATACATGTGGCAGAAACAATTGTCTTGGAAGCATTACTACCTCCAATCCTCCCTGCCTGTGGAAAGATTTACCCACCAAAGGTGGTGCTTGCCTAGTCTTTGTCTTTTTTGCAAGAGTTTGATGTGGGGGGGAAGCCATGGGATACCACCATGGGATGTCTCAAAGTGCTTCCATAATGCTAAACCCCAGTGCAGCTTTCTTTTAGTTGGGGGGAAAAAAAGGTTTCCTTGACCTCTTAAGAATAGGGAGCATAAAAGACCAGATCTGAAAAGTCAGGCAGAATCCAAGTGAGAAAAGGAAATGATTCTTGCCAATGCACCAGTGGTGGGTTTCTACCGGTTTGCGCGAATCGGCAATGGCGGCAGCGTGAGGCTCTGCCAACCCGCCTGGATGTCATCATGGACGCTCTACGCATGCACAGAACCGCCGCGCGCTCACTTAGCTCATGCACGTGCGTGCTCCTGGTTCCGAACCAGTAGCAAAAGTAAGCGGAGCCCACTACTACAATGCACCTCCATGGAGCACCTGACAGGAAATTCACAGGAAGGGACTAGCCAAGCTCAGAGCCTTTTTAGGCTTTCTGCCTTTTTTCTCCCTTCGACATAATCCACATTTTTCCTTCAGTCAATGCTGCTTCCAAAACCTATAATTCTCTCCTTAAAAAAACTACTCCCTCTTGTTCTTGGATGAGAAGCAAAACGTCTTCAAAGAAAAATCAGAAAGCCTAGTTGCCTCTTGAAAAAGCACCTTTGGGACCCTCTCCATCATGTTTCTTTTTGGTGCTGTTTCAAAAGTTACATCTCTTTAAAAGCTGCACGTGGAACTCGTCATCATTACATCTCAAAAGCAAAAAAATAAATAAAATGCCCCCCAGGATAAGTTTCCATCATACATCTGCTTCTGAGAGCACATGGGCCAGGAAGCCTCTGTGGTATTGTGCACTGCACACCAAACACACATTTTCAACTCAGCACTTTCTTTATATGTGGAACTGTGCTTGGGATGCCATACTCACTTATGTGCAAAGAAACGAGTTGGTTGGAACCAATTCACAGCTGCGTTCCCATCACATACTACTCAGCATTTACCGTATATACTCGAGTATAAGCTGAGTTTTTCAGCACGTTTTTTGTGCTGAAAACGTCCTCGCTTATACTGACCATATACTCTTATACTGAGTTTTGTTTTTTCGTTTTTTCACATTATACCGGCCGGCTTGAACTTGGCGGGCTTTGCTTTAGCTGGGAAGCCCTGCGGTGCAGTGAGAGGGCGGGGAGCCGCCAGCCTTCTCGGCCGAGGAGGAGGTTTCGCCGACCGGTAGGTGCCTCATTTCCCACCCTCGGCTTATACTCGAGTCCCCAGTTTTACCCCAGTTTTTGGGGTAAAATTGGGGACCTCGGCTTATACTCGGATCGGCTTATATTCGAGTATATACGGTAATAGCTTTTTCAAGAAATGTATACTGCCTCCATCTGAAATTCTTCCCCTTGTTTCAATTCCAGTTGAAATAAACATTCATTCAAAAAAATCATCAACTGAAGTGCGTGTCAATGAGGATTCTGGCTCTGATTTTCAGAGAAATGCAGCTAGATCACCAGTCTCCTCCCAGTTTCTGATAATCACAGAGTTTGTGGCTTTGATTTTCTATACCATTCTTTTCCACTCTGAATGCTAGCTGCTTGATTTATTTTGATTTATATGTCTTTGACAACAATCTCTTGTTCACCATCCCAGGACCAGAGAGCAAATAACATGGTTTCCTGCTGTTGACAATGAGCTCTGTTCCAACAGAAGTCAGATAAGCAATAAATAAGCCAAATGAAAATCAAACATAGGGTCAACTCAACCACCTCACCATATATCTCTACTTTTCCTAACTGCTTGTTTGACAGACCAACTTGTAAACATAAATAGAACTGTTCTAAATATCCCACAATTTTCATGGGGATTAGCCCTAATAAATATAATTAGGACTGCAGGCTCAGTTTTAAAATGCTTCCTAATTGCTTCTCTGTTTAATAAGGAATGTTTAAAGCAGTGTTATGATTATTTCAGAATAACTGTAGGGGCATTTTCAAGAGAATGTTCTCAGTTCCCTACAAGATTTTTCAAGTAGTCTTCTGGGCACTGTGGCATTTCCTGGATGTATAAGTATCTGTCAGATGAGATGTATTAATCACATACTGTTCAGAAATGTTATAATTAGGAGACTGCTGATATTGTTGTAACAACGGTTCATTAAAGTAAATCTGAATTCTAACAAAATTAAGAATAGCTTCACCACTTGCAAATTCTCCCACAGAAAGACATTTAAAAAAAAAATTAAAATCTGACAGTAGTTATTTATTTATTTATTATTCACATTTTTATACCGCCTTTCTCCGAAGACTCAGGGCGGTGTACAGCAAATAAAACGACAATACAAAAACCATTTAAAATACTATAACAAAATTTAAAAACTTATTAAACTGCTGTATACTTAAAGCTATTAGATAAAAATATAAAGATAAAACCTCTCTTAAAAACCCGCTAAAATCCCTAATTATTAAAATCAATCAATCAGGCCAGCCCCGCTTGGTGGAAGAAGAAAGTCTTGAGCTCACGTTTAAAGGTCTGAAGATCAGGGAGAAGACGGAGTCCCACTGGCAGCTCGTTCCACAGAGCCGGGGCCCCCCCAGAGAACGCTCTTCCCCTGGGGGCCGCCAGCCGACATTGGTTGGCTGACGGCACCCTAAGGAGGCCCTCCCTGTGAGAGCGCACTGGACGCACCGGACAATGGGAGGGAACAGGCGGCAGCAGGCGGTCCCGTAAATATCCCGGTCCGATGCCATGGAGCGCTTTAAAGGTGATAACCAACACCTTGAAGCGCACCCGGAAGACCACCGGCAACCAATGCAGCCCGCGCAAGAGAGGTGTTACATGGGAGCTACGAGGAGCTCCCTCAATCCCCCGCGCAGCCGCATTCTGTACCAGTTGGAGCCTCCGGATGCTCTTCAAGGGGAGCCCCATGTAGAGAGCATTGCAGTAATCCAGGCGGGAAGTGACGAGGGTATGAGTGACTGTGCATAACGAGTCCCGGTCCAGGAAAGGGCGCAATTGGCGAATCAGGTGAACCTGACAAAAAGCTCCCCTGGCGACGGCCGTCAAATGATCTTCTAAAGACAGCCGTACGTCCAGGAGAACGCCTAAATTGCGCACCAAATCCCTGGGGGCCAACGATTCACCCCCCACAGTCAGCAATGGGGTAAGCTGACTGTGCCGGGCTGCTGGCATCCACAGCCACTCCGTCTTGGATGGGTTGAGTCGGAGCCTGTTCGTCCCCATCCATCCAGTTACTTTTATGCAAAGCTTCCTTCAATGAAGAATGAACTATTCAAACTCATTGTGAATTCTAGTGTTTCTCCATTATTCCTTCAAGCACATGCTAGTGTCTGCTATTAGAATTTTGTGTTGCCTCCCTCTAGCTGGAGACCTTACCTCCAGATACCAATGAACTATAACACCCTAGCTAATAGTGATGGATGCTAAGAACCGTACTTCAGCAACATCTGGAGATCTACAGGTTCCTAACCCATTGCAAACAGATGTGCAACCTGGAATGTAGGTAATTCCAGCATACCTCATGAACCTTTCAAAATATCCACTGATGTTGATGAATTCTAAATGTGAGATGTAATTAATAGAAATGTGGATAGCCATTTCTCCGCACCAATATGGCAGCATTTAGGTAAGGAATTGCATGGATATAGCCAAAGCATGGCTATATCCATGCAAATATTGTTTGGCTCCCTGCTCGTAGAGAGCTACAACTGATAGCAAGTGGCTCTACTTATGTGGTTCTTGGGAAAAACATTCTCCAAATAACACAGGGAGTTGTCTCAGTTTGAGGACTTCCCTCCTTGCTCCAAATAACACATTATGGGAAGACTTTAATGTAAGGCTTCATATTAATCCAGCATATTTACGTCAATATGTCCAGATAGTATACTGGAACAGAAGAACTGGTGCTGGCTCTCTTCCAATACTCCCCTTATTCATCTTACCAGCCTTGCTATATTGAATCAGAAGTTCTAAAATGACACTCCTTACATGTGTCTGAATGAGAATATCCCTGCAGGAGTTAGCAAATTCTGTTTATTGCAATCCCTCCTCAAAATAATAAATGAATATGCATGGCAGTCTCCATGTATAGAACTAATGATTTCATTCAGTTTCTGGCTGGCAAGAAATAAGTATATTGCTTAATTTTAGCTCTAGCACTTAAGACTTATGTACCACTTCACAATACTTTACAGCCTTCTCTAAGCTGTGTACAGAGTCACCATATCGCTCCCCCAACAATCTGGGTCCTCATTTTACCGGCGGCGTCGGAAGGATGGAAGGCCGAGTCAACCTTGAGCCAGTCAGGATCAAAATCCTGGAAGTGGGCAGAGTTTGCCTGCACTACTGCATTCTAACCACTGTACCACACCATGGCGCTCTCTAACAATAGCATTTGAATCTACGTATCATGAGCTGTTTTCAAACATTGTGATACTGCAGGTGTATGCAGGCAAAACAAGGAGTTTTGACAACACTCAACACTGGTGAACATGAATCAAGACTCTCATCTTGAATGAAGTAAGGGTGAGACCCCGGAAAAGCAAGGAGCACGGTTCCATCTCCCATTCCCTGTACTGAATCAAATTTCTCTTCAGTACTCCACACATATTGACAACCTGAATGGAAAAGGCTGTGTGTCACACACATGTGGAACTCCTCACCAATGGTGCCAAAAAAAAAAAAAAATCAAAGAACCTCTTACTTTACCTGGCCTGGGTGTATTTTGCATGCAGTTTTGGGAAACCATGGTCGGGTGGACTGATGTAGATGCTCTGTGGCTGAGGTCCATGACAGATGGTGAGGCTGAGGTAGGTTGCTGAAGAGCAGGCTGATGAGGGCTGTGGTCGTGCTGGGCTGGACTGGGTGGGATGCCATTTTCTGAGAGAAATTCTTCCAGGTCCATGTATTCCAACTGGAAAGTGTCACCATCATAGGGAAGTGTCTTGTCCCATAATGTAGGCCCCAGAAAAGCAGACTGTGGAACAGTGGCACTGGTACTGTCGTCATCCAGTTTTTTGTCCTTGTCTTTTTCTTTATAAAATGCTAGAAAGGGAAGGGGAAGGAAAGGAAATGTGAGGAATTTTTAAGCTAGTTTCTTGCTAGGAAGAAAATAAAGAGAACCCTTTTGTTCTTATTCTGTTTGGGGTGCTATGTTTGGAACACAATTAAAGTCTCCGGATACATTTTTCACCTCATTAAGGCCATTGTATGTTTTCCATCTCTGCTTTTAACTTGCAATTCATCTGCATTCTTGGCTTCAAGCAATTGCAAGCTTCAAACAACACCACTCCAAGATTTCATCAGCATGAAGAACTCGAAAAATTGCTCAAACGTCCATAGTGGAACATGTCATATGGGATTTGCCTGATCAAATCCTACAGAATTGAAATTACTCATAATTGTAGGGTTTATATATCTGTGCTAAGCCATGGTTTATTAATCTTGGTTTCATTTAAGCTACCACTAACTAGTATTGCACAACACAGTAAGCCAGAGTTTAGTAACCACAGTGGCTGCGTTTGTATACATTACACAACCCAAATAATAAAAACAAGATTATGGTTTCTGCAATGTATGTACCCAGTTACTACTTCAAATAGGTTTAAGAACAGAATACACATTGTGTTTGTAATGCATTGCTAACTTGCTTCAAATCAGTTTTGAAGGGCAACATACCACATTTTAAATATAAATAAATAACCTGAAGATCATCAGAGCTGATTTTTTTTAAAAACGGTTTTTAAAAACCCAATTATCTAGGTGAACATTCATGCTAGTTAGGAATTCTGGAAATGCTATCTCAGTAAAATAGTCTAATTTAGTCCAATCTTCATCATTTGCTGCTTAGAAACTAGAAATTCATAATGAGAAGCTATAAAACAAGCCAAACATTACCCAGGGGAATCACAACTGCATTTCACAAGATTGGTTAAAAATAAACTTGCAGCAACAACAGAGAGGCTGGAATTATTAAACCCCTTTTTAGATTCTTCCTACAACCATTTCCAGATTTGTATCTCCCCTTTCTTCTACTCCTATGCCTGGGATTGTTTTGAAATGCATGCTTGTTTTGAAGCCAAGAACCAGAACTTTTTGTACACTGTGTAGGAAATTGCAAAATTAATTGTAATCCCCCCTCTTCCTTGGTTGATTTTTCTTACAGCAAAGTAGCAATAAAATGGTAATTACAGATCTTTGTGCAACTTGTAGGTTGTTTCTTCGTATTCACTGGATTTAGACTCATTACGCTGACAAATAACTATTGGCAGTCACTTCCTAAATTTGTAAAGGTAAAAGGTACAGGTTTCCCTTGCACATATGTGCTAGTCGTTGCCGACTCTAAATTTATAAGTAATCCTTAATGCATTTCTCAGCAGTTGGTCATCCTCTTCAAATATATTTTATATGAACATTTACCATTCGTAAATCCAATCTTTCAGCACTGGAAATATTTCAAGTTGTTATCATAATCTAAAAGAACTACCCAAAAAATTTTCTTTTCAGAATGACACATTACATTAACATAATTAATCTTGATATCAAATTCTTGTGTTTGGGGGTTTTTTATGGAAAAATGTATGTATTGGTTCATAGTCAACAGAAATGAGATGAGTCTAAACTACACTGCACAAGTATTAAAATATAGGTGATAGGGAATATTACTTAGAAAATCATAGAGAATTGTTGAATGCTATACAATGCTTAGCTATTATTGACTTTTAACTGCATTGGAGTTTAATGGTTAGGGAATTTCAACTTTATTAGAAATAATTCAAGGTTTAGATTTTATTCTTCTGAAACCTTCAATTAGAGGTTGAATTAGGTTTTACTAGTACCTTTAGGGGGAAAATACATGTTGCAAGTTCTGATTTCAGGAATGCAGTAAAATTTCTGATTCATGTATAAAACAAGTCTCTCCAGATTTTTTTTAAAAAAAAATGAATATAGGCTTTAAGTAGTCTATGTGTATTGGTGGGGAGCTGTGTGTACACATTTATGGATAAATGTATGCCCCCTGTAATGCAGAGAAAAGCAGTATGGGGAGGGCCTACAGTTCAAGCCACACACTTTCTTCAAAATCACCCACACAGAAATAAAAACGCTCTGACTTTTAAATCAAACAAGGGCAAGAGTTGCTAGATTCTGTAAAACCATTCTGCAAAATCCGAATTTACCTGAGAGAAACGCCACTAAAAAGGGGGATTTACTTCACAGAAGTGCACCATACAAACACTCTGACCCGAAATTTCCCTCTTTTATGACATCTTGGCAAATTGTGGTATCGGAAGGCACTTTACCCCAAAGAGCAGCTCCAACGTACCACGGAACCTGCCAACCAAAAATAAACTATCCAGTGCATAAAAAAGTACGGTCGCTTTTCACCCTACGCTATAAACACATCGCACGCGCTAATTTTTTTTATTTATTTAATATATTTTTTTAGCAAAGAGTAATAAGCTATTGCAGCCTGTTTTTGCTTTGTTTGTTTTTTTTAGGCATACTTACTTGAGGGTAAGTCCAGTGTATTGAGTTGGACTTATCTCCGACTAACATACAGAGAGGCAAAAAAAGAGGCAGGATTAGAAAGAATCGTCGTTACCACTCGGGGTAATCCTAGGCGTGTTTACAGGGAAATCAAACCCCGCTTGATTCAGCAGAACCAATTCCCAAGGATCTTTGAAGACTGCAACTGCAGCCTCCGGCGAGCCAGAAACAAAAATGCGCGCTTCAGATTGCGCGGAGTTCTCCGCGTCCCGCCTCGACGCGCTAAAAGCCCCTTTATTCCCAAAAGCAACGCTAGGCTTAGACGCGCGCCTCTGTTCTCACGGGCTCGGCCGCCGCTTTCCGTGAAACTTGCGCACGGCTTGCATGCCTTGCAACAACCCGCAGGACCACAAAGCGGGGCGGAGGGTGGGGGCAATAGGGAAACCCACCGCCAACACTCCTCCTTCCCCTGTTACACACACACACACATACGCACACCATCTCTCTCTCTCTCTCTCTCCCGCTCACCATCTTCGTGATGCAGCGGCAGCTTGAGCGGGTTTTCCAGCAGGGATTTCAGCACCCCGTAAGTTGGGGGTAGGAAAGATGGGTTCAAAGGAAGAGGTCGAGCCATCCCTCTTTCGCCCCTCCTTCACTCCGCCAATGTGGTTGAACTAGTCAAAAAAGAAGAAGAAGAAGAAGAAGAAGTAGAGAGGATGGAAAGAAAAAGAAGAAGAAAAAAAAATCCCAAATCGATCTTCCTTTCGGTTACGGGCGCTCTTGCAGGGGAGAGGTGTGCGTGTGAAGGGAGTGTTGGTTTCAGACGACTTCTCTCCAAGCGAATCGGGGCGTCCCTGGATCTCCCTCTCTCTCTCTCTTTTTTTTTTTTTTTTTGCATCAATAATAGCAAACTAGACCGAGGAGTTGTTTTTTTTAAAAAGAGAGAGAGAGAGAGAGGGAGAGAGAGAAGAAAGGGAAGGGAAAAAAAAAAAAAAGGCAACCCTACCGGCCAGATTAGCCAAACGGCGCTTTCGAGCTTCTCTCGCTCCTCCCAGTCCTAAGAGCTTGGCTGGGGCCACCTGCGCCGTTCTCAGAACATTTGCACACCCATGTGCGGACACGGATCAAAATGACGTCAGAGCTAGCGCAGCTCCCCCGGTAGGCGGGCAAGGGAGGAGTTGGCCAGGCTCCGGGCCCTCGGAATTAATCTTTGGGTTGCCGCCGCCGCTGCTTTTCATTCCATTGCTTTTGCTCGCTGGTGTGGGGAGGCAGAGGCAAAAGCGGGTTTCTGCTGAGAAGGAGGAGGGGGGGGGACCTGCCTTCAGGAAAGGCCTTTTTTAACCCATGAACAAAAATAAAATGAAAATAAAGTCCGTGATAACTTTAAAACCAACGGGGTTCTTTTAATTCATTTTTTTTTTTTTAAATTCATTTAAAATGCTTTGCTACCGACCACTCGGATTTCAGGGTGGAACCCCCATTTACGGAAAGGCAACAAGGTTGCCGCCAAAACCTTAGAAAGCCAAATTTGATTCATTCACCTACTCCTTTATATTTAAAAGCTAGGATAAATGTTTTTTAAAAAAGGAATTTGCTGACCACCCAAAGGATAGCAGAGCCAGCCAATTCTCGAGGGAGGACACTCTGTTCTGGTCCTAATACAGAGGCTGCCATCAGTGGAAATGTGGTTCATTTGCCTATTTCTCTAAGTTCATACAAGGTCGCGCTAGGATGCAAAGCTTGGCTGCTCGAGAAGAGCCAAACAAGGCCATTGGCCTGGTTAATACAGCTGGGCAAGGCTTCAGTTTGGATCTCTAAAGGTTCTATGGAAAGCGGGATTTTGCATCTGCCTGCAATATCTACTTAGGGGATGGGAGACCACTAGGAGATCCCAACCTACTTTGGGGTAGGTTGAGGGGGGAAAACATCCTGGAAGAAGGCAACTACAAACTACTTCCATATCCTGCCAAGGAAACTACCGGTATATAGATGTATCCACATGGTCACCAAGAGTTGAGCTCAGCTCAGAGGCTTGATCTGATCTTGTACAAACCCAGCGGTTGTGGTAAATTGCTGTTTTCTGATGAATGCAACCTCAGAGTTAACTGACTAAGCCAGTTAGTCATTCTATTAACCATAGGTTAATGTCCTCAACCATCTCAGTCAATGAAAACCCGTAAATCAAAACGTTGATGAACGTATCTTTTCTTTTATGTACATTGAGAGCATATGCAACAAGACAAATTCCTTGTGTGTCCAATCACACTTGGCCAATAAAAAATTCTATTCTATTCTATTCTATTAGAGTGTGCCAGAAGACATTACTTTAGCTATTTCCTTCCGAAATATTTTGGACCTGAAAGAACAAAACCGGCTCTCTGAATTGGAATTTAAGACTTTTCTAAATTGGTGCCACATGTGTGAAGCAGCTAGTGATACCACAATTGTCATTGTTAACAGAGGCTTCTAAAACCTCAAGAAAGGATTAGCTTATTTTGCATGCAAGAAGCAACATCTGTTCTTCATTGTGGGAAATTGATTTTTTTTTTACATAGGTGTTTTTATTGCAGCAAGCTAACCTAGGAGGCAATTTTTAAAAAGAAAAGTGGTGCAATGGTGCTTCCTTTAGGTCTGAATGTTTCTGGAGGCAGCACACAGTGCCTGGAAATCCCCCACACACCCCCAACTCTTGAGAAAGACTTGTCAGCTGTTAATTTTTATACCTGCTCATGTGGTATTTCAAATACTTGCTTAAATAAACTTCAGAGCTTGGTATTTTCTTTTGCTGAGAGCGACTTGCTGAATCTCTCTCCTGCCTAATCTTCCATCACAATCAGGTTCCACCAGACTTCCCTGCCAAAACGCTCAACTCTCCATTCGTTGGTCAGGTATTTTCTTAACTTACATTCACTAAGCAGGGCAAAATTCAAGAAGCCAACGTTGAACTATTCAGTGGCACTCCATCCAGTGAGAAAGTACCCAAAAAGCTAGTGAACACTCATCCCATACTCCATTTATTCATTTCCCATACTGCATTTACAATGTGGCAAGTTTTGTGAGGTGCTACTATCAGATTCACTTTGAAGCTTTCCAAAACCTCCTTCATTCTACTCAAATTCCATTGCAATCTGCAACACTTTATCCTGGCTCCATCTCTGAAGAAAACCTCAACTGTCCAATTGTCAACTATGCTTACAAAATATTTTCTAACCTTCCAAATGGGCTGGAACTACATTCCCCAAATCCACGGCCTTCACTCAAGCTTTTCAGGCTTTCAGAAACAAAAATCCTGAACATGGACTGGAACTCCAGTAAAAGTATTGTGGATTATAGGACATGGTTTTATCTTATGGTAGGGATCCACTCTGGCTGGAATTAATAATCCAACTGGTCCAAAAGATCCTTTGAACTATATAGTGATCCACAATAGCTGCCTACGTTGCTCTCATGGCTCAGATTTATACTTTATATATGCTTTGGGTTCACCATGGATTATGGAATAAACCACAATAATGGTTCTCCATTATTTCAGACCCAGCCTGAAATATGAGTCTGGGGATTGTGGGACTGCGGTGATGACATGTGTCAAGACATCACCTCCTAAATGACATTTATTATGCATTGTATGTAATCTGCATCCTGATATGACTAATGCATATTACATATTTTGCATCACTCCTTGCAGTGATGTTACAATGTTTCATGGCTTCTACCGGGAGAGGTCAATGAGAATAATCTGTTGCCCGGGATCCAAATTAAAATGATTAACAAGCACCTGTCTAGCTTTTGCTTTACTACATACAGGGCATTTCAAAAGTTGGCAACATGAAGATGTGTGGACGTCAACTCCCAGAATTCCCCAGATAGCATCCACAGGAGGGGGCAAAGGGAAGCAAATGATAAGAGGTGCATTGTAAAGTGATGGTGCAAATACAACTGCTACATTATTCGGATGCAAGTACGAATGGTAGGTTTTTGTCTTATGAAAGCAGATTGTTGTCATTTGTGCCTGATGAGCATACAGTGGATACCTAGACAAACATTACCTGAATACAGCGAGTAGACCATGTAGTGCTCTCCAGTTGGCTAGTATCACCCTCCTTCATTCTGATCATAGCTATGGAGCACTCTGACAGCCCCTGGTGTGCTCACTGAATGCAATGGCCGTCAGAAGGTTCCAGAGACACTGTACATACTTCTGGGTTTATACTTCCGTAGCTTAGGGTTGACCGTAGTGTGGTTTGTTTGCATTTGTTTTAAGGCTCCCATCATCCTCAGGTGTCAAGGGGACGCTACATGTTACTGATGTTTAAGAAACACCTACCCCCCCCCAGTTTAGTTTAATATGTAATCCTAGCCTAGCTGGCAAAACCATATGCATATCAAAGATGACATGCCAGCATTCACAATATCCAACAACTATTCTCGAAAGTATGCCCCATTCTTGTGTGATTTTTTTTGAAGGCCCGGGAGACCACACTCAGCCTCCAGGCCCTCCCAAAAATTTTATTTTACCTGTAGTTCATGTTTTAATGATTTGATGCTTCTTTATATAATATGGTACATAGCACTATACGATTGGATTGTATTTTTTTAAAAAAAAACAAATGAATATGTAAGTAATTGTTTTGTTTACGTTTGGGTCACCAGAATCAAGTCAAGCATGTTCCAAATTTTTGACATGCTGAGCCCAAAAGTTGCCATCACTGTCCTAGCCAATGGCAGAGTGGCAGAAATTGTTCTAGGACAGGCCACCCGGATGTCCCAACCACTGCATCGTTTTTCTTGGTGCTTCCATTTCATGGACAGCGACATAATGCTGACAGATAACAGGAGTTTTCGAGAGTGCTGGAGGAAGATTTTACATGGTTGCTACGTTAGCTCTGTAGCTACAACAGAGCTCTGTAGCAACTTCTCCTGAGATACTAGGCACTCAGAGTACCACATTTGCATTATCCTAGTGTCAAATCTGGCTTATCTACCTATGCAGCGGGATCATAGGTTCAACTTGCTCATCTCTAAAGTGACTGACAGTTTTTATCCTTTCCCTTCTTTTACTGCAGCCTGACACAGCAGTTCATCTATCTTCATGTGTGTGCTTCTAAGATTTTTAAAAATCTTGTGGGGAAAAAGAACATTACGGATTTTTTTTTTTTAATGGATGAATCCATTAACATTTGCTCTATCTTTTGTCCTTCATAAGCATGAAATCAATAGCACTTTGTCTCTCTTTAAGAAAATGAGTAAATTAGATTTCACTGAATGTTTGAGTTCTTGGAAAACCACACATTTAGGGGTTCTCCCCCATAAAAAGGCTATGGAGAGAGGAAAATAATCTACCCCATAGGAAACTACTATCTTAATAGACCGTGCAAAATAATATCTCAGAAGCTATTGATGACCCTTGAGCAGAAGTACTTGATGGATTAATTGGAAAAGTTGGGCATAACAAGGGCACAGAGAGTTCCAAACCACCTGCCCAAGAAATAACCATGAGAATAAATATTTTCAAGTGGGGAGGAAAGACAACTACTTGTACACAATCCAACCCCAATCCAAATTGCTAGTTATTGGACACCAGGTTACATAAACCCAGGGAGATCATTGACAGGAGTGAGGGTAATATCTGGCATGGGTAGAGTGGGGATCAGGTGATGAATAATGCATTTTTGTTTGATATGCACTTAAGTAAATATGGGAAGAAATCTTAATGAGAATTAAGGCTAAGAGCGAAAGAAAATAAACAGAAACCTAATCTCTGGGATGAATAGAGAATCTGAGAAATACCGATAAACAATATTAATCTGTGATTAGGATTAGAAAAAGGAAACCTTGAGAAGGAAGGAAGGGCAGGACGACTGTACTTTCTTCAGTACACTTTCCGGCACAAAGCAAAGCACATAGCAGAATATTAATATGTGCAATATGATATTTTGCTAAACAGGAAAAGGAGGCAGGCTTTTGTCCTTGATTGACTGTGAAACCAGCTCTTGATTGTCGGGTGGGACAAGGCAAGTCTAAATACCAAATATTCCAGCATCAAAATGGGCCAGGATAAAAGAAAGATTTCCCACTGGTACAGTAATCTAAGCTTTGAAATACATGTTATATTTTTACCTTTGACTTCCAGGCATGATTTTAAAAATTACATGTTGGTTGATGTTTGCCAAAGCTACTGTAACTCTCGCTGCCAATTCCATCAAAAATTGTCCAGGAATAAACCTCACAAAATGATTTCCCGGCAAAAATGCAAAGGAGTTTGCTTCATTGTAAGTTAAATAGTGAAGTAGAAAATCAATTAAAAAAAAAAACACCCCACAATTAATGAACTACTTGATCTTTCATTGTCATGCATTTATTTTTCTTCTTCATTTTTCTTCCGGTCTTTCTCCTAACAGTTACCTAGGAGCAGAAACAGATGCATAATTAAAAGACCAAAATCATGGAAATATATTCCAGGACAAACTTTCAAACTAATATATCTAACTTCATCTCATGAAACATTGCACCAATTCTTAGGACTTTGGGAAGAAGTTAAAAGTACTTTTTAAAAAATAAAAAATAAAAAAAATGTGTGTGAACACTGAAAGTAAAAGCCTGAGCATTTTTCTATCTAACACTTTTGCACAATATGTGGAAGATAAGCATCTTTAATGCTTTCAGCTCCTTTAATAGCCTTCCATGGGGACCCAAGAGAGCGATTTGTATCCACTTGGAAGCTCTGAGCACATCCTCTTAATCCCAACTTGCCATCAATTTATGGTTCCAGACAAGATGTGTTTAGCAATCAATATAGATTGGTTGATTTAAGTACCATAGCAGATTTTCAGAATCTTTTTTCCAGCTATGTATTAGTTGTAAAACACGAGACTATCATTTTCTTGAAAAATGGTATGCAACTATGTTGCTGCCTAAAAAGGGAAGACTGTGCTTGGCTGCCAAGAACTGATCTAATGACATAGCTAAAAATCCTTGTGTTCCTTTATTATATTATTGTTACGCCATTGAGGACTCTTATTTATTTGGAGTCAACCAATGAGTCCATATTTCATGGCATTATGTTGATTGTACTAAAGTAGTATGTAGTGTACACACCCACACAGTGGCTGCGTTCATACAAGTCATGGTTTTGTTAACCGTGGTTTATGAAATTAATCAGTTGCTTATGTTCACAGATGTAATTATAAACCATGCTTTTTAAATTACATTGTCTGAATTCACGCAATGTGGTAATACTAAACCACATATAGTATAGCAATATCTGTACTAAATGACATTGTCATGAGAAATGTCACTTGCATGATGATCCTATCATGCATGCATCACAACCTGCTTCACCTTGCCTCACCCTGTGGACACCCATGGCTTAGTCACTGGATGAACTGAAACCATTGTTCATGCCTCCAAGGACAATTATGAAAGGTACCTAAGTTTCAGATGGTGTAGGATCAAGTTATTATTAATTTGGACACATTATGCAAAGCCCCAGCTCCCTTGGGAAGTCCTTATTGCTAAGAAAGGTGGAAGGAAAGAGAAGAGGAAAACCAGCAGGAAGAAGGGTGCATTTGATTTCAGAAGCAATTGGTATGAAGTTGGAAGACCTGAAGGATCAACTTGGACCAGATCATCCTGGATACGGTCCGTGTGGGATTACTAGGAGGCAGCACCAATTTGATGGCATATACTTAAAGGACAACTAGGAAATTTGCCACAGTTACAGTACCTGAAAAACACACCAGTGTAATGTGACACGAGAAGGCAGAGATAGGATAACTGCGGCCTTCTTGAATGTTGCTGAACCACACTTCCCAGCAGCCCAAGCCAGAACATTCAGTTGAGAGAACAGGGAGTTGTACTTGGGAATTGGAGTTCAGCATTATGTCACAACTACCATTGCCACTGCACCTCATTCCTGTTGTAATGTTGCATCTGTAACCAGGAATATGAGGAAAACTTCCTTCAGGTTGACACGACGAAGAGACAGCTCTTCTGTTTCGTTTCACAGACACGCAGGCAGCAACGTGGCGAGATAAGAGAAGAAGCTTCTTAGCCTTGAAGGAGAGCAAATGCTTTGTACTCACATGATCCTTATTCAATTTTCCTCTGAAGCTATCTGAAGCGGCATTCATGAAAAGGCCCCATGGATTCCATGCCAAATACCACTGTCATGACAAGACTCTCGCATGTACTGATGACGTCAGCTCCAAACTGAAGGTGGCACGCCCTTCTAGCTGCTAACTCTGACCGGCTTTTAGATCAGTTACATTTCCCTGGTCTGTGCTTTAATGACATTTCTACCTACCCATTTTGGTTTCTTGGTTTATTTACCTCTTTCATTCTTTTTATTTTAGTACCTGTCTTTACGTTTCATTTGTTCAATAAAAAGGCAGTTAACATTACAACATGCCCATCTGCCCTTAAAGGTGAAAGTTATATCCTAATTTTCCAATATTTTGTGTAATATCTCTTGTAATACTGCACGTCCAGGATGCACATACAAGATATAGAGATTATGTCTAATAGGAATAATTTATTGACAAGTATGCAAACAGACAAAACCATCATTTTATTTTAAAAAATTTGGCAAAGTCTATATGGACGCAGGAGAACAGCCAGAAAAGGCATTACAGTCACAGTCGCAGCTCCATGAAAATAAATGACTCAATTGGCTGGAAGATGTATTTCAGTATTCCTATACCAACTAGTAGCATCTACACAGAATCTACTACTGGAGAAGCCATTTGCTGCATTAAAATATATCGAGACGTGGCTGTTCAGCATCCACAGGATGATTTTTTTTTATTGAGGTGGGGTTCTGTGTATATTGTTTACAAGCTGGTAATATGCAATAGGGAGCCTTTTTGCCAAACAATTCAATGGAAAAATATTGACTTAGTATCTTAAGTCAATAATAACTCACCAGGTGTTGATGTTCCTTTGATTATGGCTGCTTTCTTCAGAGAAAGCCAGGCTGTGTGAAGAGTTCAAGCAAAGTATCATATGTTTTATTATTAGGTGGAGAAATGTTACTGCGGTTGATGCCATGTATGTGAAGGGAAAGGCTATTTATTGTGATAAATATATAGAGATTCTCTGCAAACAGGAGGCTTGCAGGCAACATCACAATCCAGGCCAATACGGTTGAGCTACCCAATAGTCAAGATAAAGTCTACATTTATTTCTTTAGTCATTCATTCAATTTAGAAGCTGCCTACATGAGTATGGGTGGCTAGCAAGCATTAAAAACCAAATAAAAAGGTTATAACAAATAAAAAAATAATATATATCACAACTGAAGTTTCAAAAACAACCACCACCACCTCAACATAATCATGGCAGAGACTCTATCCCACTCCTAGGACCCTGGACTTGATAACAAAACTAGTTCTTCAAGGCCTTTTGGAAGGCAAGCGGGATCTTGTTTTAATAATAATCCCAAATGCAATTTTCTCTATACAAGCAATACCGTTGAAGCGAGCGAATATTGTACTCAGGCCAGCTTTCTCCAACTTGATGCCCTCCACAGGTCAAGCCTTCCAAATTTTAGATTTCCAGTCGGCATATCTATTGGATGGAAATCCCAGGAACTGCAGTTACAACACACTTACGTGTTGTGTTAGATTGTGTGAGATGAGAAAGGCTGATTGAAGCATGAGTAGTAGCCATGGGTGTCCAGGCAATTTGTATAGGTGAGAAAGTAGCATCCAGAACATCAATAGAGCACTTCGGTCTTCCTATGCAATCAGCCTAGGCAATGTTACTTTCTGTGCCTCTTTTACCAGAGCTCCTGCTGGACTTGTAAAACACATTTTTTGAAATGCAAAATGCTACTTGTGTGGGCTGATAACTTATCAGAGGGAAAGAAGAAAAAAAACAGTATCCCCAGCAAGTCCATTTACTTATTTACTTGCAGTATTTGTATGCTATCCCACAGTCATGAGCTTTGGGTAGCTCATAACAATAACAGACATGCCACAAAACAAAGCTATAAAATAGCACACAATAATAACTGTAATGACCAGCCATCATTATATCAACAGTCCTCCAAAAGCCCAACAGAAGATCCTTCACAAAAGCTATGATCCATGCAGGAAAGTCACAGTGAAGAATTTTCAAACTGATCTCCATGTATGGTCTAGACATCTTGAAGTCTGCAATGCAGCAGCTGATCCTAGAATAATAAGCCATACAAAAGGATGGAGGACTATTAAAGGTGAGAACCCCAGACTGTTATGGCTTTCTAATCTACACAGAAGAAAGTTACAGTAAGTGAGGTTGACCTCTATGCAAGATTGTACCAAGAAGGCTCCTGAGCAAGAGGACTCAAGACACGCTTTCATAAATGAATAAAGTGGATACCTAAGATTAAATGTACTTCTCAATGCTGGAAGAGGAAGAGGGAGGGGTGATAAGATGGAAGGCATGCTATAGAAGTAAATTTTTGAACTCTTTTATGTACACCGAGAGCGTATGCACCAAGACAAATTCCTTGTGTGTCCAATCACACTTGGCCAATAAAAATTTCTATTCTATTCTATTCTATTCTATTCTATTCTATTCTATTCTATTCTATTCTATTCTATTCTACTTTACTCTACTCTACTCTACTCTATTCATAAATCAAGGTATTATAACAGCTGTCCCTAAATAGTCTTATTTTGATAAGCAACACGGAGCTTAAGAATGAGCCAATGGATGGCAGAGGGATATATCCATCACCCTATGATTCCCTCCCTCAACAGAGGCTGAAGAATCGAAATCATGGCAAAAAATTTCTGGAATGGCCTCTTTTTGAGATAAAGGAGCCCCTACCCTTGTCATCGGCTTTCCATGGATAATAAAAACTTGCCTTTTCCAATAAAACTTTTGGAAACTCACTGTAGAGCTACAGGCACATCCATCCATCATCTATTTTTTCATTATTGTGTATTATTTTTATAATAGGTACCATTTATTCATATTGTTATTTTATCTCCTATAAACTGCTGAGCATCTGGGAGAACCAAGGAGGTGGATGAAGCGCCTCAAGCAGCCACCAATCCAGAAGAGAAAAAGATCAGAGCTCTCTTTGCCATCCCCCATTTTTTTTTTTGCTTTCAAGGGAGTTACTGCTCACAATCAGGACAAGGAAATTGCAACTTGCTTCTGCTTGGAAAACTGAGCTTCACAGCTAAATCATTAGACTGCAGCAGCAGCCACCCGTTTGATCTCCAAACATGCTATTTTGAGGAAGCTTCTTAAAGCCCGAATCAGAGAATTCAGGGCAGCATCAAAGGCCTTTCAGTTTTTGCTTTAAAACAAAAGAAAATGGCTTTCATGGTCGCAGGCATACAGAATATCTGCATTATTGCAAAATTATGGTTGGAGGGTGGATAAAACCTTCAGCGCTGATTGTGATATAGAAGGTTTTAAGCCCCATCCTGTAAAGTTTAGCCAAATTCTGTATGGTCTGGTTATAACATGATTTTAGCGCATTATTTCTCTAGCATGCTGCAGTGTAAAGTGCTTTTCATATGATAAAGATGGATGAAACAAGTTCTTTATTACTAGCTTTGGCCAATACAGCCAAATAACACTACTAAACAAATGAAGGCAGCGGCTCTAATTAAAGAGAAGCTGTGAAAAAAGTCAGGGACGTTCAGCAGCAGAGACAGAGGGCACAGAAGCATGGAAATCAAGAATGCTGGAATGCCACACCAGTTTCTGTGGGCCTGCCAGGCTTTCAGCTAATTGTAATTGTTGTTGTTAGTTTCAAAGTCGTGTCCGACCCATCGCGACCCCATGGACAACGTTCCTCCAGGCCTTCCTGTCCTCTACCATTCTCTGGAGTCCATTTAAACTCATGCCTACTGCTTCAGGGACTCCATCCAGCCACCTCGTTCTCTGTCATCCCCTTCTTTTGCCCTCAATCTTTCCCAGCATTAGGCTCTTCTCCAGTGAGTCCTTCCTTCTCATTAGGTGGCCAAAGTATTTCAGTTTCATCTTCAGGATCTGGCCTTCTAAAGAGCAGCCAGGGTTGATCTCTAGGACTGACTGGTTTGACCGCCTTGTAGTTCAAAGGACTCGCAGGAGTCTTCTCCAGCACCAGAGTTCAAAGGCCTCAATTCTTTGACGCTCAGCCTTTCTTATGGTCCAACCTTCACAGCCATACATTGCAACTGGGAAAACCATAGCCTTGACTATACGCACTTTTGTTGGCAGGGTGATGTCTCTGCTTTTTAGTACACTGTCTAGATTTGCCATAGCTTTCCTCCCCAGGAGCAAGCGTCTTTTTTTTTTTTATTTGAATTTATATCCCACCCTTCTCTGAAGACTCAAGGCAGCTTACACTTTGTTAAGCAATAGTCTTCATCCATTTGTATATTATATACAAAGTCAACTTTTATTGCCCCCAACAATCTGGGTCCTCATTTCACCTACCTTATAAAGGATGGAAGGCTGAGTCAACCTTGGGCCTGGTGGGACTTGGACTTGCAGTAATTGCAAGCAGCTGTGTTAATAACAGACAGACTTAGTCCGTTGAGCCACCAGAGGCCCATTTTAATTTTAATTTCTTGGCTGCAGTCCCCATCTGCAGTGATCTTGGAGCCCAGGAATCTGTCACTACCTCCATTTCTTCCCCATCTATCTGCCAGGAATTGAGAGGGCCGGATGCCATGATCTTAGTTTTCTTAATGTAATGTAATCTAATTGTAATATTGTGATCAAAAACAAATCTCTGCACCAAATGATAAAAGTGAGGCTATAATTAAAACTATCACTGCAATTGGGTCCAAAAGTTCAGATTCTCAAATTCAATTTGACTCCTATACCCAATGCAGCTCTCTTGGCATAATATGGAAATGGTGCCCATGGCCTTTCCCTGGGATGTTTTTTCTGCTGAAGTCCCACCTTCAGTCCTAATAACTGGAAATCTTTAATCTCACTATTTAAATACACTCATTTTTAAAACATACTTCCTGGATTTGCCATCATTCCAATGTGTGAATTGCAGGACTCATTATCCCCTGCCAGCAAGGAGAGTTGCTAATTGGGGACGATGGGAATTGCAGTCTGCACTTCCTCGATAGACTTTACTGGGAAGCAAAGTGGTCTTAAGTGTGATAATACTTAACATCCAGTGGTGACATTCTCCTTTGAGATGAAGAACATCTCCTGGATGTTTGGCAGTCTATGCTTCTCTGGGCCTTTTCAGTTTCTATGAAGTTCCTCCCATTTTGAATATGAAGAGGATAATAGCCACAGCACACAGCAATTCTGAATAACACCGGAAAACAGTGCAAAATCATGAACTGTTTCTAAAGACCTCTGCAAAACTTAAGTGTCATTGTGAATGCAGCGATAAATACAGTTTGCCTTCAATTTTGCTAAATATGCTTTTGCTTTTTCAGTTTGCCTTTGAGAATTCATTTGTCACCAAGAGAAGGAAACAACTTGATGAAGGATTTATAATCAAACTTTGAAAGCTGCCACCTTTCATGTTAGGACTGCATGAGAGATCTGACTGAAATATTACAGCAGAAGCAGATCAAGGTAGGAACATTAGAATGCTCCTCCATAGATCGGCAGTCAATCCTTCTTACATGGTCATCTGAACGCAGTTGCTATGCAACAGGGATAACTTGTTCCTTGCAGGCCATTTCATGTAGGGAAAAGCAAGAGATGCTCTCCCCACTGTCACAACTACCATCTTTTCTCAAAGCTACTTAAAGGATGGGAAAATATTGCCCTTAAGAAGCATGCAAATAATAGAATTCTCCCAGTATGACCAATAAAGCAAACAATTAAAAATGCAATTCAAAAGTTGACATGCATCTAATTCAGTTATTTAAAGCTGCGGGATTTTAAAAATTGTAATATTTAATTTTTTTTCAGTCACAGTTGACTATCACATAATTATTAGTCTTTTACAAAAACTTTATCATTACAGCTATTTATTTATTTATTTATTTTGCAGTATTTGTTTTGCCACTTCCTTCACTGAGGGGTAAAGGGATGCAGAAGATTCCAGACACTGAAAGATTTTGTTTTGCTTTGCATAAAATTAGAGTAGCCAGACTGTTACTTCCCAGACTTTGTCATTTTTTTACATAATTGAAAGAGGCAGTTCAGAAAACAGTGCTAAATCCATTTTCAGTACCTATTTAAACTAAAATCACCCTTCGTTATGATTTGAATGGAGCTACCCATTATAAAAACACATAGAAATACCTTTTCATTTGTCACCCTGTGAAAAATACCTTGGACATGATTGGCATGTGCCAAGATTCTCAAGAGGAGGAGAAACTTTTCTGAAACTCTTTGCAAGGAGACAAAAGACCCCTCCAAACCTGCTGGCCATGCTCTCTTCTGACAACCCGATTTCCCAACTAGCAATCTTTTTCAGAAGACTAACAGAAAATGTAGTTGGATGGGGAACCACTATTTTTTTTTTTATTAAATCTCTTTGAAAATCAGTGAGGAGCATCCTTTCCCCTTAGGAAGGAATATTTGACATGAAGAAAACGCTTTTAACTCTTTACAGCAGGAATGTCCAAACTTGGCCCCTTGAAGAGTGGTGGACTTCAACTCCCAGAATTCCCCAGCCAGCAACTTGCTTGTATTTATAGCTCATGCTGGCTGGGGAATTCTGGGAGTTGAAGTCCACCACTCTTCAAGGGGCCAAGTTTGGACACCCCTGCTTTACAGCCTAGCCTTGGCTAACTAATGGCCCCAGACAAGATAAATTCGGCCACCTATTTTTTTTTTCTTGCACTATTTCCCAGCTGTAATATTTGATCTGGAGAGGATCTCCTGTTGCTCCAGGTGGAAATTTTACTCAGTTGCTGGAGTTTGGCAGATTCTGCATGGAAAAACAGGAAATTGCTTCATAACAGAACTTGAGAAAAATAAATAAATAAATAAAGAGGCGGTAAAAGTTCATCGAAGTCACCATAACTGCAACATTTCTACCAAAATGGATCTCTGCGCTTCCGCGTCCCGCAGTCGATGGAGAAAGATGCGTTTCATTCCCGCCCAATAAGTGTAGAAACGAAAGCATGCCTGCCCGTCCGCATCATACTTCAGCAGCGGATCACACAATGAACCTGAGAATTGCGCTCCGCCTTGGTTAACCCCGCCCGCTCAGCTGTGCTCCCACGTTGAAGCGACTCGCCCCCCCACCTCTCCATGCTTACTCAGGCGGAGGCGCTGACAGCCGGAGTCACGTGAGAAATCGGGGGGGGAGGGTTTGACCTACTTTGAGCCAATCGCGAGCCGTCCCGTAAAGAGACTATCTGCGCGAGCTCCCCCCTCTCCCCAGCTGCCGGGCCTCCCCGGGTGAGATTGAGGCTCTGTGAGTTCAGAACATTGGGCGGAGCCTAGGGAGACAACGTTGAGGGCTGTGTGGGAGGAGCTTTCGTCAGGAACGCCAGAAAGGGATTGGAGGAGAGGTGGAATGGGTGGGTCCACAGAGCGAGCTGGGGAAACAAAGGGGAGGAGGAGAGGAGGGGGTTGAGAGGTGGGTGGGAGGCGAGGGAAGCGGGGCCTCTGGAAGTCGAGGGCAGTTCCTAGAGTGGCAGCAGCGCTTTTGGAAGTTTGCTTGTCACACAAGCGAGCAACGCTGACATTGACATTGTCCTGGCCGTGGTTGCTTGTAGTCAAGTCCCGTCGATTCAGCCAGGGTTTATTTCCACGCGCTGGGGCACGGGATGGGTTTGGCGGACTGGCAAGTGGCCGAGGGGGGATCCCACCGGAGGAGGGGGAAAAAAAGGCGAAACGAAGAGTTCCATATGTTCCTGATACCATCCTCTATTATTTTCAGAAGTCTCTTGTGCATTACTTTACAAACCTTCCCATCCACTAGGCAGCTGCTATTCCTACTGGAGTTTCGAAATGGTACCCGAATAGTGCACCGAATATTTGTAATAAAAAAGAGAAGGTAGCCCTAACTGGCTTGCCAAAGATACTCCCTTTCAAAGCAGGCGGTAGTATTGATTTATTTTAGATCAGAGTAGCAATAACTATAAAGACTTTTGCTGGGGTGGTGGTGATGGTAGCAAGTATGGTGTTTTTGAGGGGAATCCTAAAGATTTGGGATCCAATTTTTGAAGGGAATCCTGAAGATTTGGGATTGTAAAAGCGGGGTGGGTGGGTGGGTGGTGAGGGACTTGGATACCTGAAATCTGGGGAGTAAAATGCAGACAGGTATGGACACAAAGAAGTCAAAATGGCCACATTGGGATCAAAAAATAGAAGTTCAGTTGCTCTGTCATAAGTTTTTGACCACACCTTTTTGACACTCCTGGAATGGATACTTAAAGCCACTGCTTTACAAATCGGCATTAAGAAACACCACCCACCGTGAGAACTCAGAGATGAGATCCACAAATCTATTAATTAATTAATTTATTTTGTCACAACTATATATGTAGGTATCATACAAAAAGATTATATAGTATATAAATACATATATGAGTAAATATTAGGAGGTATAAGCATATATATATATATGTGGGTCTGGTGTCTTATTTTATTTATTTATTATTTAAATTTTTAAATAATGGTGTCATTAACAACAGAATAATCAGAGAAGCCATTGAGATAGAAAAACGCCCACACAGCATGAACAAACGAGATGATACCTCCCGCCTACCAGCCATTTGGAAACCCGCCCTTATTGACAAACGAGTCCCTAACACGAGGAATGACACCAGACCCACACTCACGAGGTCCACACAGGATGTCACCACCGCACATCCACCCAGAAAGCAGACCCAAACCCACACTGATCATGAAGCACGACCAAGGACCAGAAGCCAGACCGCAGCTGCAACATTAGCCATTTCAAACCCCTCCAATCCATACATGCAGCAGACTGACACCCACTATGAAGATGTAGCACGACCACAAAGCCAAACAACAGCTATGCAGCTCACCAGCTCAAATCCCCCTGCAACACAGACTAAACTGAGCACAACCAAGCCCCCACCAACACAGGACACACCCCCAGCCAATCAGAGCACAAAAAAAACCCCATCCAATCAGAGCCCAGCCAAGCTCCCACCCAATCAGTTCAAACCCCCACTAGCAGTTAAAAGGAAGAAACAGCTGCGATCACACATTGCTCCCAGAAGCACGAAGCTGAAGCCTGAAGATGACGAATGAGACTTCGTCGAAACGTCGCCAAGACACTTCCAATTTTACATGGGAGAAAACCCGAACAACCAAAGACCTACATAGGACAGGAACGGTAGGCACATTTGTGTGCTTATGCATGCCCCTTATGGTCCTCTTAGGAATGGGGTGAAGTCAATAGTAGAAAGTTTTTGGTTAAAGCTTTTAGGATTATGGGAAGAGACCACAGAGTCAGGTAAAGTATTCCAAGCACTGATGATTCTGTTACAGAAGTCATATTTTCTGCAATCTAGATTAAAGCGGTTGACATTAAGTTTAAATCTATTAGTTGCTCTAGTATTATTGCAATTAAAGCTGAAGTAGTCTTTAACTGGAAGGACATTACAATAGATGATTCTGTGAGTTAAACTTAGGTCTTGTCAAAGGCGACGGAGTTCCAAGCTTTCTAAGCCTAGGATTTCAAGTCTAGTGGGATAAGATATTTTATTGTTTTCAAAGGAATGGAGAACTCTTCTTGTGTTGTATTTATGGCAATAAATAAATATATAAATAATATATAAATAAACAGTATATAAACAGTATTTATATACTGTTCTTGTGTTATATTTATGGCAAGCGAAGCTGAGGAGGGAAGAAGAAGGATATACAGGAGTCTGGGTGGGATCCTTTGCGTGTGGCATGGTTCTCCCCTCCAGCTGAGGGGTGAGCTTCTACACCAGCTTGATGAGCTGAATAGGTGAGAAGGTTGGTGCTCAGGGAGATCTTTTGAGAAACTTGAGTAGGGATAACGACTGTGTTAGAGACCAGACTAGTGACAACAGGTCTTTAATTCAGTGTGACTTCAGCGAAAACTACAGGCAGGGGACCCTCCTTTTATACACACCTGAACCAGGTGTCTGCCGATAAGATTTGAATGTTTTCCCGCTGGAAAAACCCACCAATAGGAGCATACACAACAGACTGAGAGATCTTTTTCAGATGGAGCAGAAGCAAATTTGGGGTTCTTTTTTCAATTGCCAACCTCCAAAGTAGAGGTAGCAAAGGAATGAAGAAAACCTTTCTTATCTCTACACCACTGGTTTGCTCTGTGTATGTATGTGCCACAGCATTTAATAGTTTTTGTCTGTGTAAACTGGCCACAGAAAGAGAACTCTGATTCAGCCTCAACTCATCAATTCCACTGAAACTGGCAGGAGAAGGAATAGGAAAATTTCTTGTGACTTTTCAGCTGATGTTGAAATTAGCTTCCAGCTCTTCCACCAACAGGACAATGTACTCTTCCCTGCTTGATTTTACAGACACAAACTGTCTCCTTTGTACTATACTGGCTTTCTACAAGTAAGACTTTTAAAGAAATTAAAAAGAAGAAAAATTTAAAAAAAGATAGAAGATCAGAAGTATTGGAGATGTTTCTGAAAAGTGGGAAAGGCAGAACAAAAGACCTTTCTAGATACAGGGAAGGAACATAGTATTTATTTATTGTGCCTTTGAGTCAGTCTTTACTTTTGATGACTGCCTGGATAAGCCCATATGATTTTCTTAACATTTTGGGACATGGTTTGCCAGTATGTTCTTCTAGGGCTGAGAGGCCTAAAGTCATCCACTGCTTTCATGCTTAAGGTATAATTAGAATTCACAGTCTCATCAATTTCTAGCCCAGGGCCTTTAACCATTCCACCAAACTGCCTCTCATGAAGTTTAATAAAAGAATTTGGATCAAACAAAGAGGTCTGAAAAGAGAAAGATTAATGTAAAACGATTATGTTCTCCCAACATCTGTTGGGAAAGTAAAGGAAGAGGCCAAGATGTATATAAGATTTGAGATGGAAAACAAACTTTTAAATCTCAAGTAAGGGTTGTAGAAGAAAACAGAAATTGAGACAGCTGCTTTTGAAAGTTTTTCCGTAAACATCACCTACTGTGAAGTTGGCAGCTCTTCTGCAATGTGGGACAGTTGGTAGAATTTTGATATCTTAATGTGAAATGTATTCAGCCAGGCAAGGAAGGAAGGAAGTGTGCAATTAAGCTTGGCTTCATAGGTGTTTATAAAAGCAGTAGATTTATAATCTTTTTCTTCAAATAATTCCAAGTGAATTACATGATTCTTCACAGAATGGGAGATATTCATGAGATAGAATATGGATTCTCACATATTACTTTACTAGGGATAGCTTAAGCCTGGTTTATTTGAAAAACCATCCTTGGTTCAAAACTATTAAGCCATAGATCATGGTTTCTAGACCAGAATGGCTGGTCATATTCAGCATCCTCAACCAGAAACAAGCCAGAGTATGCATTAGTATGAGCAAAAGAATAATGTCTATTTAGTAACATTGCTAAACGTCATGATGATTCGAACCTCAGTCATTATCTGAGAGATGCGGAAACTAAGTTGTTGACAAGTGTCATTATTGTACTTTTAAAATAAAGTAGAAGAAGAGACAATAAACCACTCAACATTCTTCTAATGGCTGTTTTTATCTGATTCAGTCTATTGCCATTCAAGGCTTTTGCAAGAATGTGTGGGTTAAAAGGTTGGTAGAGTGTTTGCCATCCTGCCAATTTTAACACCTGCCGCAAATAGTATAAAACAACTAGCTGGATTTTGCTAGAAAAATGATAGGTGGTTCTTGTGCCATAGATCTGCAAGAGAGTCTTCAGATTACCTTTGAACAAAGTTGGAGAAGGTTCGTGCCTGCACTTGCTCAGTAGTGGTACTCAGTTGATGGATCAGTCTTCCTTTTGAGAAGTGCCTCTGGAAGATTTCATTGTTTCCTTACCATGCATTCTTAGGCATGTGTATTTTAGAAGCAAGTCATCTTGAGTTCAGCGAGATTTACTTCCAGGTAAACAAACAGATGCATAAAATTAAAAAAGCACTACCCAACTTTTTATACTTAAGTGAGCAATTTCTACCAGTTTCATTCCATCTGGCTTTGAAATTTGAAAGGTGTTTGTTTTGCTGTGTTTGAGGATTGTATGTATCCATTAATGTGTTTATTCTGCTGTGTCTTGGATTACCCCTTTCATTGCACACGGCTTCAATTACCATTGGTGAAGATGCCGGGCCGGCCTTATGCAATCTTCCCTAGCTCCCAGGTTGTTCCTGATTCTAGGATCGTATTAACTCCAAAAGCTCTTCATGGCTTGGGACTGCAGAATCTGAAGGAAGTCTTTTGTTCTGATCCATCTCATGTAATCATTTTTATGGAAACTGTAGTAAGGACTTCTCAATGCACATGGAGAACCAGGTTGGCTTAGTGGCTAAGGCACCAGACATGAAACTGGGAGACCATGAGTTCTAGTCTCATTTTAGGCATGATTTGTTGCTGGGTGACTTTGGGCCAGTCACTCACTCTCAGCCCAACCCAGCTCTTAGAGTTGTTGTGGGGAAAAGAGGAGGAAGGATGTAGGTGGCAAATCTATGTTTGCCACCACCATATTTTTCAGAATATAAGATGCACCAGAGTATAAGATGCACCTTAGTTTTTGGGGAGGAAAATAAGAAAAAAGCTGATTGGCAGATGGATCGGCCTCCCGGAATACCCCCAATCAGCTGCTCCCAGAGGTGAATTTTAGCAACAGGTTCCTTGGTTGTGAGCTCTGTGCCTTGCTTTTTTTTGCTTTTTTTTTTTGTGTCTCTGAAACTTCTGAAACTGCTTCGGAGAAAAAAGCCTCTGAAGTTCTGTTTTGGGGCTTCTTTTCTGAAGCTTCCTTTCGGATGCTTTTTTCAGCCTCTGAAACCTCTGTTTGAGAAGCTGGGCAGGGCTAAATTCGGAGTATAAGACACACCCAGATTTTCACCCTCTTTTTTGGGGAAAAAAGGTGCGTCTTATACTCTAAAAAAATATGGTAGTTAGTAATAAAGGTGGATAAGAATCTGAAAGACAGACAGACCCTTGTGATAGGCCCCTGAAGAAGTGGATAATTGGACCTTAGAGTCCAATTACTGCCAGATTAAAAAGGTGTTTAATTTTTTTTAATAGCTTAATATTTTGGTGTTAAATATAGTTGCTGTTTAAAAACTTTGTCCAGGCAAGTGCTTTTATTGTTTTAGAATTTAATTTACGTAGTTTAGTTCTTTCATTGAATATTTATTTTCCAAGATGGTGTAACTTTAGACTTTTGTAAGCCTTCCTGGGAAAACCTAGTTTTAAAGGGAAGTGCACAATTTTTAAAAAGATAATAAATAAAATGTGTGGTAAATTTTTTTGACAAGTTTCAGTTTAGATAGTTTTATGCATAGTATCTTCAACTACCAATACTTTATTTGTTCTTTAACTATTAGAACAAACATAACAGTAAAACGGGATTTTCTAATAACCTTTAATATTTGTTTTCCTTTCAGTTGCTTGGACCCATTCTTCCAGTTCAAGATTATTAAATTATTATTAAATAAATATTTATAACTGCTTCACTGGTAGATACAGTAGTTGGAACCAACCTGCTCATCTACCTGTAGATTTTAGGTTGTGGTAAAGCTGCTTTAAAGCCTTGCCAAGATCTAATGCTGACTTGGCAGACAATTTGGGGAGCTGGATTTTGAGAATCCTTCTGGATGAAAATGGATGTAATGAAAGGCTACCACTTCAGAATTTTTAAGGAGCAGACACATGGGTCTGGGTTTGTCAAGGGAGACAGGTGGAAGAACCACAGACTTGACAACTGTCATGCAAAAGGTATCTCAACTCACAGAAACAGAGATGTAGAAAGAGTTTCAGAAGAGACCCTCCCTAGTTTTCTGAAGAGTCAAAGGGAGGAGTACTTTCAGACTTGCAATATTCTGTTAATAAACCTTACAATAAAAATAGAGTTAGTACTTAAGAGTTGTGTTTCTTGTCTGGACTACCTTGAAGGGCTAACAGTTTCTGAAGCACCCATGGGCTAGTATTTTCTCTGTTCCCCCGTGTAATTTTTGCTCAATAGAAAGTTTGAAACACAATTCACTCTTTAAAACTAATATATGGGATATTTGTTGCTTTGTTTTAGGTTCAGGTTTATAAAAAGCTTTAGATTTATATTCAGGGTCCTGCTTGAGCTCTTTTTCAGATTGTTTTAGAATACAGAATGACAGAGTTGGAAGGGACCTTGGAGGTGTTCTAGTCCAACCCCCTGTTCAAGCAGGAAACCCTATACTATTTCAGACCAATGGCTGTCCAGTCTCTTTTTAAAAGCCTCCAGTGATGGAGTACCCACAACTTCTGGAGTCAAGCTGTTCCACTGCTTGATTGCTCTCACCATTAGGAAATTTCTCCTTGGTTCTAGGTTGTTCCTCTCCTTAGGTTAGTTTCCATCCATTGCTTCTTGTCCTGCCTTCAGGTGCTTTGGAAAATAAATTGACCCTCTCTTCTATGTGGCAGCCCTTTTTGTTTTGCTACTAAAGATCTGGGATTTCGGCAGCCCTCTTCTCTGAGAAGCCCAGTCAAGGCAATCTTAGTCCACGTCTTAGTTATATGTGGCTTTCAGTCATTTTTGATAGATGATGGTGGATTTTCTTCCTGGGAAAGGAAACCTGATGTCTCACATGTAGAAGAAGTGGGGATGATTGAACGTTTAGTCTCTAAGCTCTGCCCTCCTCATCATATGCCCCATCTGTGCTAGAAAGTAATTTGTTAGGTGGAGAGGCAGATTTGGAACCACTTCTGAGTGTCATCTCTCAGATAACTTGGGGAGGTCCAAACAGCTTCCCACTTCTATTAAAAAACAGATCTTGTTAGTCATCACCTAAGGACTTGTGACTTGAAAGATTGATATATAGATACAAACACACACACACACACACACATTTACACACACACCCTTCCTGCTTGCCAACATTTACAGTCTCAGGTCTGAGACCAGCCGAATAATTGCACGTACTTCTAAGGATGACCGGCCTGATTTGAACTGGCAGAGGTCGTCCTATGAAGGAGTCCTTGGATTTAATCCAAAATAGGCAAGGTGCCCTATGCTGTGTGCCAACTCCTGCTATATGAGAGGAGTCGAAGTGGAGACTGGGAGTTGGGAGTCTCATCTAATCAGATGGGAGACTGATCAACGCTGAAATCAAGATTCTGAAGGAGAACATGTGTAAAAGCCTCTGGGCTGGATCTCTCTATAATGGCTAAATTGCACATCGTGAGTTGGCTTATTTCTGACTTCGTGAATAAGGTCGATGTGACTTTTTCCAATAACTATGGTTTAAAACAGGCATGTCCAACTCATGTCCAAAAGCCTGGTGGCTCAGACTGCTAAGACAGTCTGTTATTAACACAGCTGCTTGCAATTACTGCAGGTTCAAGTCCCACCAGGCCCAAGGTTGACTCAGCCTTCCATCCTTTATAAGGTAGGTAAAATGAGGACCCAGATTGTTGGGGGCAATAAGTTGACTTTGTATATAACATACAGATGGATGAAGACTATTGCTTAACATAGTGTAAGCCGCCCTGAGTCTTCGGAGAAGGGTGGGATATAAATGCAAATAAAAATAAAAAAATAAAATCAAAATAAATGACCTGAGGGCTGCATGCAGCCCTGGACAGCTAGTAATGTGGCCCTACAAGAGTATAATAAAAATATTAAAAGGGGGAGTTTGTTATTTATATATATAAGCTATTACACCCATACCCACAGAAGTCTGCTTAAGCAGGGGGTTGGACTAGAACAGGGGTCCCCAACCTTGGCAACTTTAAGCCTGGTGGACTTCAGCTCTCAGAATTCCCCAGCCAGCTTTGCTGGCTGGGGTATTCTGGGAGTTGAAGTCCTCCAGGCTTTAAAGTTGCCAAGGTTGGAGACCCCCTGGACTAGAAGACCTCCAAGGTCCCTTCCAGCTCTATTCTGATTGATCGACTGATCGATCTTCTGGTGCAAATTGACTGTGATAAATATGTCTGATGCAAGTAGGGGGGTCTCTTCATCTCATTTGAAGATCATTGTTACAACAGAAATGATAAAGATGTCTTTCAGTCCAGCTGAACTCCAAGCAACAACATGGGATGCATCCGTGGTATTTTCTTAGCATGATATGGAAAGGTTTCACATTGGCGGGTTGTTTTTTTGTTTGTTTGGGGGGGTTGTTTTTTTGCAAATTCTGGAATTCTTTGGAATCTCTCATCCAACTCCTAATCAGGTCTGACCCTAGGTAGCTTCCAAGAACAGACAATGCTGTGGCCAATCACAGAAAAAATATGATTGAAACTGGTTGGGACCATTGAATCCAAACCATGTTTTTTTTTTTCATCTAAAAGCACTAATAATAATATGGAAAGGTAGACAATGGTCAAAAGTCCTAGAGCAAGGATAAGTAAGATGTTAGTGCATGATAGTCCCCAGTCTCCCTCAGCTTTGCCATAGTGGCTGGCTGTAGTTTAGCAGTATCTAGAGCAGTGGTTCTCAACCTTTATAGTGCTGCGACCCCTTTAATACAATTCCCCACGATGTGGCGACCCCTTTAATACAATTCCCCACAATGTGGTGACCCCAACCGTAAAATTATTTTCGTTTTGAATTTATCGCGCCTGAAGCCAGATTAGGCTAGTGATTGGGAGTGATTGCAGCTGGCTTGAGAGGGAGACATCAGAGCAAAGATTTCTCCTCTTTTTTAATTCATCACGCCTGAAGCCGAATTTAGCTAGCGATTTGAAGAGCCTGCAGCTGGCTTGTGGAGTCAACCATTGGAGTGCGATTCTTCAACTCGCAAGTATACCTCCCATATTTCCGATGGTCTTAGGCGACCCCGGCAAATTGTCATTCGACCCCCCAACGGGGTCGCAACCCACAGGTTGAGAACCGCTGATCTAGAGAATGATGGCCCTCTACTGCATTTGAGGAGCGGTTCCAAAGGGGTAAAGAAAAATTCGAGTAAACCAGAAAGCATAAGCTGAGCCAGGAAAAGGTAAGTCACAAAGTCTAAATTGAACACCTCCCTTTCTTGTTTGCAATAAGAGTCACATTATAGGGGAGATGGCTGGCATAAAAATTTAATTAATAAATTCCAGGTCTTGTCAGGTTTCATGAAGATCTGGAGATGGAATCGGCAGACAAGCTATTGAGTGCAGGTTCATTTCCCAATCTTCTTATTATTTTTTTTTATGCATGAAAGCAAACTTTTGTGAGATGTGTTGGCAATAGAAGGGAGTGAACCTGGGACTTTCTTCACACAAAGAATGTGCGCTGTCCTCGCTGAAGTAAGGCTTCTTCCACTTTGCATGAGGCGTAGTGTGACCGTTCTTCTGCTGTAGTTGACAGTTCTGATATATTCCCAGAGTTGCCTTTAAGAGAGGTTACTAAGGGATCCCCGATTGAGTCACTGCTCTTGCACGTTCAATGATGGTGGAGCGATTTGCCTAGCTAGCTACCTGATCGGTATATCTGTGTCACTGCGAGATGGGCTGCAAATAAATTTAACAAATACATAAATAAATACACAAGAGGTGCCACTGAATCATTTAGATATTGATGCCAACATGTACATAAGATGCTCTTCTCTTAGAGAGGTTGCTTATTGTGCCTGTGAATCAGGTAGCATGTTCAGAATTAAACACAACACTAAAGCCAGATCATGCAACCCTGACCAGAATTTTCTAAACCTTCTTTTGGTAACTGTAAAAAAAAATCAGACTGTGTTTTCCCTTCCTCTCCCTTGCTACTCATGATTACTGCTTCCAAACTGTATTAGATGCGCAAAAAGGTTTTACAGGTAGCTGCTTACCAGTTTTACTAATCAGGATTTTAATTAGATTTTTATAAAACTGCTGAGACCTAATTTATGCCTATTGAACTGTGTATAAAGCAAATATACCGTTCCCATTTAAAATGACTATATTTTCTTCTAATTATACAGAACATGCATACCTTTTCTAGAGGAAATGTCAAACAGCAGCTTGATGCACTGATTATTCAATTTGCTTATAATGAACAAATGAGTTTTGCGATATGCATCCATTCTTGCTTTAAACTGGTAGAGTGGTCTCCACGTAAGAAAACGTACTGCGCGTCAATATTTCTCAAATGTTTGATTGCATGTTTGTTTCTTTTTCTCTTTCCCACAAAAGCAGAGCCAGCCTTCACTCTTACACCTGAAAATAGTATTCTTTTTGTTGTTGTTGTTAAATGAATATAAACACTAACACTGAAGATAGCACTTCTCGTCAATTCACTCATTTATTTTCCGAATGAGTCACTCTGGAGAGTGAGAAATTGCAAGGAAGACGCAATCTCCTCTAACGGCAGTGCATGAAAGGAAGGTCAATGACATGATCTGATTGTATTTGAAACACAATTACTGCAAATTTTCAAAATGTTATGCTGGTGGGCTTCTCGAGAGCATCTGATCGGGGACTGTGGCAATAGAATGCTGGACTCAGTAGATCTTGACATTGGATTGGTTGAGATCATATGTCCACTACAAGTTATATGCTTACAATTCTTATGAGGCCTGTTAATGGACGTCCATTGAGATATTGATTGGAGTTGGGGTGGTCATGAGTAAACTTGATCTCACAATACTCAACACTTTCCTGCCCATGTTTAGAACGGGTAGGAAATCGGTGTCTTGCAATGTACAGTGGAAAAAAATCCCCCTAAACTGGCAGAAATGTACTGAAGTGAACTCTATGCCAGATTGATTTACGGATGATACCTGTTGACGAATTTCTTTAATTGGGTGCTACAGTGTATGTATTTGTGCCTTGGAGTCAATCTTGACTCCAGTTGTCTGCCTGGATCTTACCACCCCTGCAATTTTTTGGTAAGACTTTTGGTGAGTGAGTTGGGTGCTACCTAAATTGGAGGGAGGGAGGGAGGGAAAGAGGGAGGGAAAGAGAGAGAGAGAGAGAGAGAGAGAGAGAGAGATCTTCCCTCCTGCTTCTAAGGCTGAGAGGAAAGACTGGTCCAAGGTCATCCAGGTGTCTCTAAGGCAAAACTAGAACTCACAGTCTCCTGGTTTATAGCCCAGTGCTTTTTACCACTACCCCACACTGACTTCTCTGATGCTTCTGTTTGCCTGCTTAATAATGATGATGATGATGATGATGATGATGTTGGGTGTGGACCTACGCTTCGGCTGTGCAGCGTGGGTTTTAAAAGCAACTTTCCTGGCCAGATCAAGGGCAAAAGGCTAAATTAAGCAGAAAGAAGCAAGACTTTAATGGTGCTGGTATGTTGGCATAGCTTAATATTCGGTATCCTGCTCCATTTGGGTAGGCACTATATATGTTTATCACCTCAATAAACTAGATTGATTTGCTTTATACCTTGCCCTGTCCCATAGTTTGTTGTAATCTAGCTCTTATGACCTGGCTGAGCCAAAGGACTAATTGTACAGGAGATGTAGAAGCCCCTAAAGGCTGTGTTCAAACACTACACAGTATTAATAATAATATACAGTATTATTTCTTCAATAATACACAGTATTATTTCTTCAGAAACAGAGTTGTTAATGCCTGGAATGCACTACCAGACTCTGTGGTCTCTTCCCAAAACCCCCAAAGCTTTAACCAAGGACTATCTACTACTAACCTCTCCCCATTCCTAAGAGGTCTGTAAGGGGCGTGCATAAGAGCACCAGCGTGCCTACCGTTCCTGTCCTAATGTTCCCTTTAATTGTATTCATTTTATATATTCAATTCATGCTTATACTTATATATATGCTTATATATCGTATTGTTATTTCATGCTTATGCTTATATATAATGTTGTGACAAATAAAATAAATAAAAAATAAAATAAATTAAATCAAAACCGAGCAGACCACACGATGGCTGAGTGGAATTTGTAAACCCAGACAGTCCTGGTTAGCAGAAACACGGAATATAAGCAACTTCATGATTATGTAAGTGGAAGCACGTCCGCCACCCACCCAGGCCTTCTTTTTATATATAAAAAAGTTTCGAGTTCCTAAAAAATAGACAGGCTGCAAATATTGTAATGAAGCCGCTCAATGAAATTTTGAGTAGGCTGAGGTGCCACAATGTTGGCCCTGCTGGTTGATGGGAAAGTGTTTGGATTATTTTAAGCAACTCTTCATCTGCCGGATCAGTTTTTCCTACCCTGGCGGCAAAGCTCTGTGGAAAGGTGTGAGAACGTTTCACACCTGATGAGAAAAGAAAAAGCTCACCAAGCGATTTAGATTGGCAGACTGGCCACTTAATCATGAAGTCATGAAGACCACTCTGCAGGAAATCTGGGATCCCGCCAGACTTTTGTAGGAACCCCACCTTATTTGGAGTCAGGCCCTTGGACTTTAAAATCCCTTGTTTTGACTCTGGCAGGCAAAATTTGCCAGCTATTTGGAAATTGGGCAGATTCATCTTTGGCGATGCATGAACTCCAGCTGTTTTTCTTACAGATAGTTGTTTGTTCATGCATTTTAATGGCCTTACAAAGTAAAAAAACCAAAGTGGTGAAGATGAAATTGAAGATGAAATCACCCCTCGTGGTTCCCGTATGACACCTATCCTGCGCAGACTGCACTGGCTACCTGTGGCCTTCCGGGTGCGCTTCAAGGTTTTGGTAACCACCTTTAAAGCGCTCCATGGCATAGGGCTGGGCTACTTACGGGACCGCCTACTGCTACCGAATACCTCCCACCGACCCGTGCGCTCTCACAGAGAGGGACTCCTCAGGGTGCCGTCAGCTAGGCAGTGTCGTCTGGCGACACCCAGGGGAAGGGCCTTCTCTGTGGGGGCTCCCACCCTCTGGAACGAACTCCCCCCAGGACTCCGTCAACTTCCGGACCTCCGAACCTTCCGTCGCGAGCTCAAGACACATTTATTCATCTGTGCAGGACTGGCTTAGATTTTAAATTTATAGGGGTTTTAAATTGGTTTTAATATTTATATTTATATTTTTAATAATTTGGCATTAGAGTAAGTTTTTTAATGGTTATCTTAATTTGTACATATATGTTTTTTACTTGCCTGTGAACCGCCCTGAGTCCTCCGGGAGATAGGGCGGTATACAAATACGATTAATAATAAATAATACTATGAAATCCACTAAGTGCTCTACTACATATTCTATTTAGTGCCATCAATGCTATACAGGTATTCCTCTACTTAATGACTAGAGCTGAGCCCAAAATTTCTGTGGTTAAGCGAGACAATTAAGTGAATTTTGCCCCATTTTATGACCTTTCTGGCCACAGTCTTTAAGTGAATCACTGCAGTTGTCAAGTTAGTAACATGGTTGTTAAGTGAATCTGCTTTCTCGTTGACTTTGCTTGTCAGACAGTAGCAAAAGGGGGTCACATGACTCTGGAATACTGTAACGGTCATAAATGTGAGTCAGTTGCCAAGCATCCAAAATTTGATCATGTGACCGTGGGGATGCTGCAACGGTCGTAAGTGAGAAATGGTCATAAGTCAGTTTTTCAGTACATTGTAACTTCAAACAGTCACTAAAGGGACTGCTGTAAGTTGAGGACTACCTTAATACTATACTGTTCATTAGAATAGAATAGAATAGAATAGAATAGAATAGAATAGAATAGAATTTATTGGCCAAGTGTGATTGGACACACAAGGAATTTGTTTTGGTGCATATGCTCTCAGTGTACATAAAATAAAAGATACCTTCATCAAAGGTATAACATTTACAACACCAATGATGGTCATAGGTTGCAATTTAATCCTTAATGATAGCAACAAAAAGTTACAGTCATACAGTCATAAGTGGAAAGAGATTGGTGATGAAAACGATTAGAAGATTAATAGTAGTGTAGATTTAGTAAATAGTTTGACAGTGTTGAGGGAATTATATGTTTAGCAGAGTGATGGCCTTCGGGAAAAAACTGTTCTTGTGTCTAGTTGTTCTGGTGTGCAGTGCTCTGTAGCGTCGTTTTGAGGGTAGGAGTTGAAACAGTTTATGTCCAGGATGTGAGGAATCTGTAAATATTTTCATGGCTCTCTTCTTGAGTCAATTGAGCCTAGTCAATGATTTTTAGTCAAGTGTTAGAGCAATGATATGACACTTGTACCAAAGGTGATACACCAGGCCTCTGGACCCTCTAGAACAAACTCAAACTCAAGGCCAGTGGGCCAGATCCGGCCTGTGGGGTCCTTAGATCTGGCCCACGGGGCCGCCTTGGAAACAGCAAAGATCCGGCTCGTGGTGCCTCTGTCAACGAAAACAGAGCTTGGGAGGGTTATCACAAGCGCCCCGACACGAATGATATCAAGTTGGCCGTGCCCACCCTGGCCACCCCCCATCCACCCGAGGTCAAAAACAACTCTGATGCAGCCCTCAGTGAAATCGAGTTTGGCACCCCTGCTCTAGAAGCCTAACAAGAAGGCCTTGCTCTCACACAACCTCTGAGGCATCCGAAAATCATTCAAGCATTCTCATGCAATTTTCAAAAGCTCCAGAAACCCTGTGAGAATAAGGCCTTCCTGTGCGACCTCCAAAAAGATAGGAGAAGAGAGTCCAGAGAAACCTCATTTGTCCAGAATAGGGATGGGGTGACATGCCAGCAGAGTCAAGACAGACATCTTCTGAATTGTTGACATGCCAAGCCCAAAAGATTTGCCATCACTGTATTGGACCAATGTAAGTTTCTTACCAAATATCTATTTATGACTTCAGCTTGGCTGGATGGCACCATGTTCTTTACATCGAACTCTGCTGTATTCTACTGTTTTTCTTTATCCTACCCTGTTTCCCCCAAAATAAGACATCCCCTGATAATAAGCCCAATCGGGCTTTTGAGTGCAGGGCAATAAGGCCAAGCGCTTATTTCAGGGTTCAAAAAAATATAAGACAGGGTCTTATTTTCGGGGAACATGGTATTAGACTCCATAAATCTTTTAAAATTGTTAAACCATTTTATATAGAAACATTTTTTATAGACAGGTGGCCTATGAATTATATTTATTTGTTTGTGATAGGCTACCTGATGTGTTACCACTCTAGCTTTTAGCACACCTGGACCATATTCAGAACACCTATTTGTATCAGCCGCATCAGTGAAATCAAAACAGAACTTAGACAGGCTTCATTGCTGAAGATGCCCTTGACAAAATGCAACCTGATTCTCTCTCTGTCCCTACCCCTCCACTGCTTTTCTGGGACCTTTTGAAGTGTTGGCTGGGCATGGGAATTTCCCACAATGTTCCAGAATGCCTATCATAACATTCTTCCAGGACATTAAAGGACCTTTGAAATGGCAGCTTCCATCCACTTAAAAGTGTAAGTGTAATGGATATTGGCAACTACCTTAGAGCTCCCATGACAGGCTTCTGTTCAATGTCCAACTTCCAATAATATATCAGTTTCTTTAAATGTGTAAATAACTTCATCCACAACACTTATAAAGGGAAACAATGAAGAGGGCAGTCAGAATAATTTTACGTGCTTTGTATAGGGCTCTTTAGCTGATTTGTGTTAGAGATGTTTGAGTTCCCTCCTCCGTCTTTCCCAAAGGGAGGGAATGGTATTTAGATAATTCATTCCAGATTTTCATACAGAAACTGGAAAGCTAGACTGCCTTTTGGGCTTTATTATTGTTCCCTGTGCTCTTATAATTAATTTATAAAGTGCCTACAGTTTTGTAGCCTCATACAGTACATATGATGAAAGATATGGCAGTTCCCTTGTCCACTACCCTGAATTAATAGATTGAATAAACTAGAGCAGGGGTGTCAAACTGGTAGCCTGCGGGCCGGATGCATCATGCACAAACCATGCCCACCCCAGCTCCGCGTAGGGGAAAACATCACGATACATCATGTGACAGCAACGTGAGGTCAGGAGTTTGACACCCGCGGATTAGAGGAAAACAAAGTGAGGACTGGAGCAACAGTTCATTTTCTGGCTGGTGGTTACAGTAAACTCAACAGTCTCTGAAGATGTTGGAGAGTGAAATTCCTTACAGCTGCTCCTTCTCTGATCAATGTTCAGCCAATTTGGTCTCCCTGTGACTGATGAGTTAGGACACTTTATCGCTATAGACCAGGGGTCTCCAAACCTGGCAATTTTAAGACTTCTGGATTTCAACTCCCAGAATTCCTCAGCCAGTCCACTTGTGGGCTTCAATTTCCAGAATTCCTAAGCCAGGCATGCTGGCTGGGGAATTCTGGGAGTTGAAGTCCACAAATCTTAAAGTTGCCAAGTCTGGAGACCCCTGCCACAAGCCTTGGAACTCTCAAGGAAGAGATAATGGTTTTGTCTAATTGGCTGCTATTTTTTCCTCTGCTTTCTAGTTAGTCTGTTCTATATCGCAACAGGAAAATGTCAGCCTGCCTCCGGTTTCCATTTTATTCTTCCTTAAATGCTTTGCCCTAGATTTATTCTGATCATGATTGTCTACAGAGAACCATTCCTAATGCAAATTAAATCAATGTTCGCACGTCCACTGCAAACATAGATAAGCCCTTCTGCCTTGTTTCCAGCCTGCATTTTCTGGTCAAGCCGGCTGAAAGAGACTTTCTCAACACTAGTTCTTTTGATCTGCTGCTGCTATGGAAAAAGTAAACTCGTATTTTCACTACTAATCTCACTTCTGCTTCAGATGAAAGACATAAAAAGCCTTGGCTCATGAGGAGGACCTCAGTGTGTTTGCTTACAGCTCCCGGGGCATATTGCTCACTTTATTTAAAAAAAAAATATTTTTAATTAAAATAAGCTGGGATGTTACAGTCTAAAATGACAGCTCTGGCATCATCTTTATTTCCAAAAATGTTTCTGGGGATCCAAAAAAAAGAGAGAAAAAGATAAAGGTAAGCCTAAAGTGATAAAGAATGCCCCAGGGGTATTCAATGGAGAGCAGCTTAAGACATTTGCTTCCTGGTAAATTTGTGACTGTCAAATTTTCCCTCCAAAGAAGTCATGTTGTAAGGGAGTTAATATACATTCAGAATCTGGTAAGTTTGCGTATCCATGATTTGATGAATGTATTTAAAAAAAATTTGAAATGATTTCGTTTTGGACAATCTGATTTTTGGCCATTTAGGACTTTTAAACCTATCCTCTTTCATTGAGTGAAGAGACAAATAGGGGCAGCCATTTCAATACAGGTAGTCCTCAACATACAATCACAACTGACCTCACAATTTCGGTTACTAAGCGAAACATTTGTTAAGTGAGTTTTGCCCCATTTTGCTACCTTCCTTGCCCATGGTTAAGTGCAGTTGTTAAGTTAGTAACATGGTTGTTAAGTGAATCTGGTTTCCCCATTGACTTTCCCCAGGTGATCACATGACCCCAAGGTACTGCAACCCTCATAAATATGAGTCAGTTGTTAAGCATCTGAATTTTGATCATGTTACCACAGGGATCCTGCAACGGTCATAAGTGTGCAAAATGGTCATAATAAGTGACTTTTTTCAGTGCTGTTATAACTTCAAATGGTTACCAAAGGAACCATTGTAAGTCAAGGACTACTTGTACCAGGTATTATGAGCCACCATTCAGCATCTGACTCTGAGCTTTTGCTCCAGCTATACCTGTGGATTGTCAGCTTCAGGATTGTCAGCCTCAGGAATCATTAAACCATTATTCATTTGAGGCTGATCAGCCACAGGCATTTCCTGTTCAGCTGGAGCATCGATGAGGCGTGACCCCCTGAGCATTGGTTCTGGACACATGCAGCGGTGTTAGCAGAGCAACGCTCTTCAATGTGGCTCCTTGTTAGACAAAGGGCAAGAAATGAGTAATTGCAGCCAGCTGCCTGCAGACAGATTTATATAGCTGCTTTGCTTTCAGTATTTGTGGGAAATAACAATTTTGAGTTTGTGACTCTTTTTCTTGTTTCTACTCACTGTTGAACTCTTGATTATTGGACTAGCTGATTTCCTGACTTGGCACTCTGACTCTAGGAATGAATTTGGACCACTCTGTCGCTGCTTGAACAGAGTTATCCAGGCAAGCTCTCTTTGCACAGACCTTGGTTTTCAATTTTGTCTACTATTATCTGCTTAACTCCTTAGCAACTGTGTCTGTGTCTGAAAGAGAACACCAGTGATGATTGGCTTGCAGTTGCTATCCAGATCTATATATCTTCCTCCAAAAAAATTGAGAATTTTTCTCTGTGAGCTCCTACAGAACAGCAGTCCTGTAGCCTGACTGCTTGATGAGGAATATAATCATTGAAGTTTTCTTCTTAAAGATGCAGCACCCCAATCTTAGTTCCTACATCTCCTCAGCAAAAACTGGTTAGAACTGGATGTGGATCTCCAACAATGTTATTGGGCAAATATTGGCCAGTTGTGTTTTACATCATACACAGCCATAATCTTAGGCTTAATGTGATGTATGAACTCAGGCATTGTAGTCTGTAATCTGTAGTTTATATCAGGAGTGAAATCCAGCAGGTTCTGACAGGTTCTGGAGAACCTGTAGCGGAAATTTTGAGCAGTTTGGAGAACTAATAAATACCATCTCTGGCTGGCCCCAGAGTGGGGTGGGAATGGAGATTTTGCAATATCCTTCCCCTGCCATGCCCATCAAGCCACACCCAATCCACCAATCCACACCCACAGACTTGGTAGTAAAAAAAAATTGGATTTCACCATGATTTACATCTTAGTGCAGGTGCAGGAGTATGGTGTGGTAGTTTTTAATTCCTGACAGTACTTTACTGAGAGATGGAATAGGAAGAACAAACAATTTTTCACAATGAATTGTCAGGAAAGGTCCCGTCTCGCTAGCTGCCCAAGCAGAAAGGGCCAACGATTTACAGAGCGTGTACCTGATGGAAGGTGTGGTCCTGCAGCGAACCATATTGGGCTGCCCCTGTAGAGCATTTGGTAACTTCAACTGGTGCAAAATGTGGCTGCACAGGTAATAAATGGTGCCAGGTATGGCAGACGTAACACTACTACCGGTACTGAATTGCATTGGTTACTGGTATGTTTTTGGGTACCATTCAAGGTGCTAGTTGTCACCTTTAAAGCTCTATGTGACTTGGGACTGGGTTACTTGGGGGGGGGAGGGCTGTCTTTTTCCAAGAGTCTGTACCCATCCAATTCGATCTAGCAGATTGGGCATGCTGGAGATCCCATCAGCCAGAGTGTTGGGTGGAGCGCACTAGAAGATGGGCCTTTTCTACAGTAGACCCTGCTCTGTGGAAAATCTTCACCTCAGAGATTAGAACGGCCCCAACCCTGTTGGCCTTTTGTAAAGCTTTAAAAACTGGATTGTGTTCCTGAGCCTGGGAAACTGAAAGTGTTAAGGGCCCAATTTCTTGGCTTTACTGTTAGCTGGCTAATTAGCTCAGTTGTTGTGTATATTTATTTCAGACTTTTTTTTTATTGTTTTGTTTTTGTAGTTTTGGAATTGTAAGCCACCTAGAGTCGTTAATTGACTATCAATGGGTGGCTATAGAAATTGAATAAATAAAATCCAGCAGATTGCTGATCTCTGGAGTCTTGTCCTCCCTACAGCAAGGGAGGGTCCCTTCTGTTTTCCCATGGAAAGACCACTGTTCACCTTGATCCAGCTTCAGGAGATTAGCATTACTAAAATTCAAAATTCAAAATTCAGGATTCAAAATTCAAAATTCAGATTAGATTACCAAAAGCTTTAACCAAAAACTGTCTACTATTGACCTCACCCTATTCCTAAAAGGACTATAAGGGGCATGCATAACAGCACAAAAGTGCCTACCGTTCCTGTCCTATTGTTTCCTTTCATTATATCTAATTAATATAGTTATTGCATACTTTTGCTCATATATATGCTTATATGATATGTAGTTATTTTATGTTGATGCTTTGTATATTGTTGTGACAAAATAAAATAAATAAAATAAAATAAAAAATAACATTTATTTATTTATTTATTCATTCATTCATATTTTTATACCGCCCTTCTCCGAAGACAGGGCGGTGCTCCATTGGGAGGATGCTCCATTGGGAGGATGCAGTAAAAATAAAAACATAAAAAAAATTAGCATTTACTGCTCCATTGGGAGGATGCAGTAAATTGGCTGTCTTGGAGCCAGGGCAAAGTGAGCTGTCTTGGATGAGCACTCTGTAAGAAGAAACGCAACTTGCAAGGGACTCATAATTTAATCTCCTCTCGAATGGACAGATTCGAGTTGTGAAATATATTCAAGCCAGAGTTTGGCTAGGGCTATAGAGTCGTTCAAATGTCACTTGTTAAAATTAATAACATTTTCAGCACTCATAAAATAAACTGCAGTTTACCCTATAAATTACATTTCCTATTGAATGCAAGACAAACCTGTTTGTTTGTTTTTTTTACAAGTGAAATGTGACTATTTTGTGGGATATAAAGAAATTGTCTGAGATGTGCTCCATGCAATCTGTGATTTGTTTTTTTTTTAAAAAACAAGCGTTTGAAAAGGAGCCACTGAGAAAACCTAGGAGTGAATATTTTTGCCTGGTGGTTGAACACTGAGCCGTGTTCCCAGATATCCTCAATGCTGGAGGTTATTTATAGCCATGACAGCAAGAATGTCCTTGCTTAATGCAGCTAAGCTCCATGAATGCTCCAGGAGCTGATGTGGCTTCTCAACCCACTCTGCTGGTGACTGAATGCATTGCTACCCTCAGCATCTCCTGCAAACAGGCATCCAATACAGTGCCGTTCCTGGGGGCCCAAATGTATCCTCCAATTTGATGCAGTGGCCAAAGGGAATTTGTGTGTTGCTGTGCCGGTTAATCTTTCACCCTTTTCTTTTGCAATCGACTGTGGGCTTTGCCAAAATATCCCTGAGGTTTTGAACAGGTGTTTGCTGGAGCTGCTCTGCCAATAGCCTGGGTGGAAGCTTTGGGCTCCCTGTGTCAATTAAAAAAAAAAAATGCCTAACTTGACTGTGCTGACATTTCACTCTGCCCCCAACAAAAGATAAAACAATTCTCTATCTTTCCATCTCCCACAACAAGGCTGCCCTGAACAGTAATAGTTAGCGGCAGCGCTGAGGCTAAGCCTGAAGTTACAGTATTCACAAAATACCCTATAATTTTACCCTATGAATTATGAATTGAATGCAACTATTGAATGCAAGACAAACCTGATTTTTTTCTACAAGTGAAATGTTACAATATTGTGGGATGTAAAGAAATTGGCTGAGAGGCGCTCTGCACAATCTGCGATTTTTAAAAACAAGCATTTGAAAAGAAGCCACGGAGAAAACCTAAGAGTGACACACCGAGCCCAAAGCCTAGACCCGGTATTTTGCGAATACTGTAAATGTTATTAATTTTAACAACTGGGTCTCAACTGCAGCCTAGCATAACCACTGCCTCTCAAAAACTCCATTCCCCAGGATCTTCTGCACACTTTCTTACGTTTGGTGGTGTTTTCTTTCTGTTGACAGGGCCCCCTGAGGCCTACTCAGGACTGGTCTGGGTTGCACAAGCCTTTGTTTTTTAGTTGGTTTAAGAGAATGTTCTTCCACAGCTCCTTCAGCCTCTGAAAACAGTGCAAAACACGCCCCTTTTTCACCTGCTTTTTCGGAGGCTCTGGAGGCCATGCAACAGCACATCTCTCTTGTGCCACTTACAGAACGTCCTAAAGCCATGCAAGAGTGGCACCCGATTATCACATAGTCTCCACAGTCTCTGAAAATTGTGCAAGAATCATAAGCTCTGGTTGTCACAGTGATTAGAATACAGTATTGCAGGCAACTCTGCTCCCAGCCAGGAGTTCGATCATGACCAGCTGAAGGTTGACTCAGCCTTTCATCCTTCCAAGGACTCAGATTATTGGGAGCAATATGCAAATAATGCTTATATTATAAATAGCTAGAGAGAGCTATGTGGGCAGCATAATTGGCTAATTGTTATTGCTATTGCTAAGAACAGCAATGTGTGCTTTTGAGAATAGTTGTCAGGTGTTGGTGAATGCTGGAGTAACATCCTAAACATGGTGTGCCATTTTTGATGCACAGTCATAGGTTCATTATCAGTGGTCTAGGACAATGTCCCTAGTTCCACCAACATTGTCAGCCAAGAAAGATGCTAGAAATTCAAGTTACCAGTACCTGCAGGATCACTGGTTCCCAATGAACGCTCCAAGACTTCCACTTAAGATAATAGGATGTTATGGAGGGTTGTAGAGTCATAGTCCACCTCACTGCTCTGTTTTGAAACCAGACGGTTTTGTTTTCAGTATCAATCTTGGTCTGCAGTCTAAATCTTCTCCTTCCCAGTGAAAGAGTCACTGGGAGATTGGGGGAGAATGGCTCTAACGGAATATATTATAGAAGAAACTGTGGGGGATATATTTAACACTCTGACCTACTGTATAGATTTCCCCATGCAAAAGGTATGTTTTCTTGCATTATTTTCTACAGAGCTGTGGTGGTTATTGCATGCAACATTAATTTAAAAGTTGGCTAAGTCAATCCTTTTATTAAGCCCCATAAGATGTCTCAGTGGATTTAATGTGAAGAAAGCTGTCCTTAGTTGGCTGAATAAATTTGCTCATTGACTGTATGGTTAAATGATTAATGAATCATGAGCATGAGCCAGTTCTGGCTACCAATGTGGTTAAGCCCACAGCCCAACTAGCCACTTGGATGATGAAATTATGGCTCTGTGGCAATTGACCACAGACTATAATACCCTACATTTCTGGTCTCTTCAGTCTAATGTTGGAAGTGCCGAGTAGTCAATGCTTGGTTTACCTGCTTTATTTCTGCTTTTTTTTTTAATTGGTATATGTTTTAAGCCTCTGGGCATTTCCTTAATCAACTAGCTAATACCATACAATGTCATGTCAATCCAGTTTGATGAAATGGTTAAAGTGTTAGATAGGCACCAGGGAAATCCAACAACTAGTCCACTCCCAGCCATTAAATGGACCAGGCACTGTTTCATACTTCAACCAAATTCAAAAGGTGAGTGGTTATGGGGAAAAAATATGAGGGAACAATGTGTTAACCACCTTGAACTCTTGAATGAAACAGCAAGTAAATAATGTGTTATATTTGATGGAGACTGTCTCTGGGTATCTTGCTTTAGTTGTGTTGACACACCTCTGAGGAGCAACTTTTGGATAATAAACCTTTAAACCAATATGGCACATGTGCTAGGTCCTTGCGCAAAACATCTCTTTGTCAATATTGTTGATCGGTGGCTGGCAAAGCCAAGAACATTAGGAATTATTAGATTTCTTCATCTCTGGTTGGTATTTTTTTTTATTTTTATTTGCATTTATATCCCGCTCTTCTCCGAAGACTCAGGGCGGCTTACACTATGTCAGGCAATAGTCTTCATCCATTTGTATACTATATACAAAGTCAACTTATTGCCCCCCAAAAATTTGGGTCCTCATTTTACCTACCTTATAAAGGATGGAAGGCTGAGTCAACCTTGGGCCTGGTGGGACTTGAACCTGCAATATTGCAGGCAGTTGCTGTTAATAACAGGCTGCATTAGCCTGTTGAGCCACCAGAGGCCCAATGAATGAATTTCTCTCTCTCTGAAAGCTATCCAAAGAGACGGAGAAAGAAGGTAAAGGTTTATGCGCGCATAAGGTAAAGGTTTATGCAGTTCTATTAGAATTGCAAATTGAATTCAGAGTGGGGCATAATTAATTGAGTTTAGCTAATACGCTTCACGCAAAAGCGATACACGTAAAAAAGATTCATTACCTCTTGTGGTTTTTGAATTCTCCTCCTGATAAGAACCTTCTGGTGTGACAGTCTCCGATTGCAGTCTGTAGCTGCCAAGGACGCATTTGTAAACAGCTCCGCAGGAGTTTAATTTCAGTCTTTCTTACCTAATGAAACACTGAAGTGTCTTGGTGGCTTTCAAGTCCTCAAGTGCTTTACTGGCTGCAACCCAACTCAGTTCAATGCCACCCCCCCACCTTTTTTTTTTTTTTGTCTGAAGAAGTTCAGTGTATGATGGAAAGGGCCTTTTGAGATTTGTGGAAATGCCTTTGTGTTAACAGTAATAACATTTGTTTGACAGAGGTTTTAAAGGTATGATTTTGACAGCTGCTGGTGGTATTAAAGGTATGTCGGTGAGAGTTGGAAGCGGTTCTTAGTGTTGAGCAGGATAAAGCCGTTACATGGATGCAACTCACACAACTTATTCTCACAAGGGTGAGAATATTCACCTGAAAAATTATTTGGTTTTTTTGGCCAAAATAATAACTGAGTGTGGCTGCTTTATTTATTTATTTATTTATTTATTTATTTATTTATTTATTTATTTATTTATTTATTAATTAAATTTTTATACCGCCCTTCTCCTGAAGGACTCAGGGCGGTTTACAGCTTTGTCTTTCACAGAAGCCTTATGATCCTTTGGAAAGATGCCAAACACTGCATTATGCTACCTAGAATAGTTGAGCCCTCGGGGTGAATTTGAGAGATGTTCTAATGGATTTCTTCTGTTATGATCTAGGCCCAAGTAGTTATTACCAGACACAATCAGTCCTAAACAAATATATTTTATTAGAACAGCTGAGAATGAAGTAATTCTCAGCTGTTCTAATAAAATATGTTTGTCCAACTTAGTCCAAGTTAAGTCCAAAGCAAAGTCCTTTATAAAAAGTCCTTTGGCCTTATCACAAACCTTTATCTTCTTTGGCACCCCGCTAAAGGCTTTTCTTGGCAAGAACCCCCCAAAGTTCAGAAACAGGAGACAAGAAACAATTGTAGCAACGTTGCTTTCCTACAAAGAACCCAAGAGCCCTTGCTGCTCTTTTAAGCCTTATGGGAAGGGCCAATCATCTCCTGGCCTTACTCCCGAGTCGTCCTTTTTGCTTTAGCTGCTGTTGTCTTCTGGCAGCTCTTCGCATGTGTGCCCTAGGAACAGGCTCCTCCTGTTCCTCTGCCTTTCTGCTGTCTGTCTCTGGAGGCTCTGGAGTCCACACATCATTCCCAGATGGCCCCGGCCCCATCTCTGCCTCTGATGCAGAGCCCTCGTCTGAACCTTCCCCCTGACTCCAGGACTGACCCATTGTCCTCCTCAGCCTCCTCACTGTCCGACTCCGTTGCCAGCTCCGCAGACTGCTGGCGGACCACAACATCTTCCTTCTTTCTTTAGCAAATGCCAGGGCTGAATTCTAAGCTGCCAAAACAAACAGACAACCTCCACCCCCCAAAAAGAAAATAGGGGGGAAAAAGAAGCTGTATTTTTGCAATAGGTGAATTAAACATATTTTCACAATAAATTAAAATGGCCAGGCTTACAAAGGCTTTAACAAGAAAAAACTAATAGTTCATCCAAGAACAAAATAAAGAACAAGCAACTACTGGCACAAATCCCAATAAAAATAACATTATACAAATGTAGTATGACTTAGAAAAAAAGTATCTTTAAAAGCTAATCTTTGCAATGAACAGTGCAAACCCCAGTATCTCAAGATCTGTTTTACATCATCTGTCATTTCTGCACAGTATGTTCCAATGCTTGTGTATTTTTATAAAATATCTGAATTATCTCCCTTGCTCAGACATCTAGTTCTGCAACACTTGTGTCTATGGTAAGGATATATTGCATTTGGTTGCACAGAGGAGCTAATGGTATAAACTACAAGCTGGCTATGAATGTCTACCTTTCTAACCCTCTTTTGTAGATATCTACAAATCTTAAAGAAAATGAATGAGAATTGGGGTGTGACAGCCTCTGGACTGGAAGAATTTGGCTATGATGACTTTTCTCTATGGGTTACCAATATTCTCACCATAAAGAGTAGTGGCATAAGGCAGGCAATTCATATATATAGTGGGCTATACCAGGAGTCTCCAACCTTCGTCCCTTTAAGACTTGTGGATTTCAACTCCTTGAGTGGCTCAGACTGCTAAGACAGTTTGTTATTAACAGCAGCTGCTTGCAATTATTGCAGGTTCAAGTCCCACCAGGCCCAAGGTTGACTCAGTCTTCCATCCTTTATAAGGTAGGTAAAATGAGGACCCAGATTGTTGGGGGCAATAAGTTGACTTTGTATATAATATACAAATGGATGAAGACTATTGCTTGACATAGTGTAAGCCACCCTGAGTCTTCGGAGAAGGGTGGAATATAAATGCAAAAAAACAAACAAACTCCCAGAGTTCCTCGGGGACTCTGGGAGTTGAAGTCCACAAGTCTTAAGGGACCAAGGTTGGAGACCCCTGGGCTATACAACTTTAGTAGAAATATGTTTGAGGCTGCATTGGCAATAAAAAATGCTGGAGTCAAAAGATAGGTAGAGTTTGTTCTTTTTTCCTACTATCCCCATCCTTTTCTTCATCTTCTTTCCACCTAGCAAGTCCCTGGAACAGGTCAAGATTTCTCTTGCCAGAGATCTGAACTAATTTGTAGCATACAGCTTTTGAGGTAAGGCCAAGGACTGCCTATCAGGGGTGAAATCCAGCAGATTCTGACAGGTTCTGGAGAACCGGTAGCGGAAATTTTGAGCAGTTCAGAGAACTGGCAAATATCACCTCTGGCTGGCCCCAGAGTGGGGTGGAAATGGAGATTTTGCAATATCCTTCCCCCAGGAATGGAGAGGGAATGGAGATTTTGCAATATCCTTCCCCTGGAGTGGGGTGGGAATGGAGACTTTGCAGTATCCTTCTCCTGCCATGCCCACCAAGCTACACCATGCCTACCAAGCGATGCCCACAGAACCGGTAGTAAAAAAATTTAGATTTCACCACTGCTGCCTATGTTCCTTGGAGTAGAGGCTGCCTACCCTCAGAATGGGGTGTTTTCTTCTCCAGATTATCTTCTTCATGAAAATAAGAGGTGGGGAGGATGACCCCTCTCTTTTCTTTGGCCATGGGGTTTCTAGGAGCTTTGCTATGAATTAGATTGATAAGTTGGGGGAAAACCAGAAAATGGCAACAACCTGCTATTTCTGTGTTGGTATTAGGAGAAACCATAAATGTGTTTATGAAGTTCATGAATGAGTTAAACTAGTTCTGAACCCTTCCATTAGCTCAGTCTTGAAAGAATGGAGTGCCTCATCCTTTTACCCCAAGTCAGGGGTGAAATGCTCCTGGATCGGACCGGCTCGCGCGATCTGGTAGCGATGGTGGCTCCTGGGTCGGAGGACCGGTAGCAAAAGTCCTTGGCCCCGCCCCCCTGCCTCTGCTGAGCCACACCATCAGCAGAGGGTTTTTTTTTACTTTTAAAAGCCGGTTTTGCTTCAGCCGAAACATGCCTTTAAAAGTAAAAAAAAGCCTTTGAGGATCCCACCCCTCAGCTGAGATCGGCAGAGACTTTAAACTTAAAAAAAAATAATTAAAGTCTCCTCTGGTGATCTCACCTGAGTTCCTCATCAGCAGAACCTTACTTGTACTCTTACTTGTAGAAAACATGTTTTCTACAAGTAAGAGTAAAGATTCTAAGGCACTTACCTGATTACCGATGAACGCATGGCTCTTTTTCCAGCCCGAAAGCAGTTTCACTTTCAGCCAGACAGAATCAATTGCTTAGCTAATCTATTTCCTCAGTGATCAACTGGCTGGCTTTGCTGGCTGAGGAACTCTGGGATTTGAAGTCCACAATAAAATAAAACAAAATAATAAAATAAAATGTTTGTGCAGCTTTCTGAGATTTGGTATGTTTCTGTAGTGTTTCACTCTAACTACACAAACACACAAAATCTCAGAAAGCTGTATATGGCATTTGTGTGTGTGTGTGTGTGTGAGTTGTGTGTGTGTGTGTAAAGTGTGAAAGTTGGTTTTTGAGCTTTTTGTGGCTGTGTGAAGTGTGAAGTGCAGCTGCTTTTACATTGTGTGTGAGTCAGTTCTGTTGTGTTGTGTTGTGTGTGTGTAAAGTGTGAAAGTTGGTTTTTGGTACCTCTTATTGTTGTTTATTCTTTATTTATTATTTTTATTATTTATAAGGGTAGGAAAGGAAAGGGTAGGTAGGGAAGGGAAGAATAGGGAAGAGAAGGGAAGGGTAGGGAACAGAAGGGAAGGATAGGGAAGGGAAGGAAAGGGAAGGGAAGGGAAGGGTATTATTTATTTATTTATTTATTTATTTAATCGCATTTTTATACCGCCCTATCTCCCAAGGGACTCAGGGTAAGCCACGCCCACCAATTAAGCCACGCCCACAGAACCGGTAGGGAAAATTTTTAGATTTCACCCCTGCCCCAAGTATTGCACTTTGTATTGTGCATTTCAACATTATTAATTTATAACGACATCCAAGCATCACTGTGGCAATACAAAGTTTGTTTTCCTTAGTGACATCCCACAGAGTGGCTGGGATGATATTATAAATTGCTAGCGTGGACAGCGCATCCTTTCCATAACAGTTTGTGTGCTGGCTGAGATTTTCTAATCGTTCATGGTGTTTTATCCTGAGGGGTGCAAAAAGCAAGCAGAGTTTGCTTTTCCTGTTTGATTGTCATTAGACCTTTGCATCAGAGGTGGGTTTCAGCAGGTTCTGACCAGTTCTGGAGAACCGGTAGCAGAAATTCTGACTGGCCCCACCCTCATCTATTCTCTGCCTCCCAAGTCCCAGCTGATTGGGAAGAAATGGGGAAGTATCCTTCCCCTGAATTGGGGAGGGAATGGAGATTTTATAGTATCCTTCCCCTGCCACACCCACCAAGCCATGCCCCACCCACCAAGCCCCACCCACAGAACCGGTAGTAAAAAAAAATTGAAACCCACTACTGCTTTGCATGGTTGGTGACCATCCAAGGTGGAAGGAGACAAGTTGAACAGGGAAACAGACTTGTGATGAAGCTTTGATGAACTTGCGTTGTGACACATATGCATGTCAGTTGCTTATTTGACTCACTTCTCTGGTGTAACAGTCCCTCCCAGCCACAGCAATTATGGCTTTTGGGATGTACTTGTGCTTTTGACATCTCACCTTTTGGTTCTCCTGTTATACTGGTCTGTCAGGTTTTGGAATTCTTCTGCTCTCTTCTCCCTGATGTGAGTGCCAATAACAGAAGAAAATACCAAAAGATGGAGGAGGAGGAGGAGGAATTTTGCAATTATTCCCTAGTGGATTTCCTTTCTTCCAATGTGGGCACAGGGTGGAAACACTAAGGTTTAAAAGAGGAAGTTACATGGCTATGGATATTGCCTCTTTTGAACTTGGAGAAGAGATTACATCCTATATATTCCCATATGCAATTCCTAACGGAGATTGCATGACAAACTTGAATTCGGTAAATTCAAGTTGAATGAAGACCCAGTGGCTCTGTAGCAATCCTTTCTACCATGAACTCAGATCTGGTTCACCGCCTAGCAACTAAGGGCACTACCTGTATTCTGCAATAGATGGCAGGTGACCTCTGTTTAATCAACTGATCTTTCCTTCTTAAGGATAATTAAAATAATAAGTGATGACAAGGCTGCAGCACAGTTGTCTCCAATAAAAAACAATTGGCTATTTCAAGGCTTAACAGAACTATAATGAAGTCTCATGGCAGTGCATGTTTCTGTGTTACTGGGAGGACTGAGTGAAGAACACAGGGACCAAGAGGAACGCTGTATGGTTGAAGATGGAAAGCCAAAGTTGAGAACAGCAGAGAGAAAAAGGTAATTGGATGGAATAGTCCAGGAAAGAGAAATGAAGCAAAACAACTTATCAGTTGCTGCCAATCCAATTATTTCAAGGAATGATTGTGGAAGTGAATCATGAAGTGGTCATGTGCAAATTCCAAGCCAAGCTAAAGTTTGGCTCATCCTGGAGATGTTTTAGCCACCTAAAACATCAATAATAGTAGATACTGACTTGATGAAATATAAGCAATAATGAAATCTGGAGACAGAAAACAGTTCCCCCCCCACAAAGAACTAAATATGAGAAAGAATCATTACTCTCTATGAAATACATCATTGTTTCCTGCAATAGTGGGTTGCTACCGGTTCTCCCCAGTTCGCAAGAACCGGTAGTAAACATTTTGAGTAGTTCGGAGAACCGGTAGTAAAAATTCTGCCTGGCCCCACCCCCAATCTATTGCTGCCTCCCGACTCCCAGCTGATCGGCTTAGAAGGAAAAAATCAAGACTCGCTTGTCCAAGAAGAGAAAAAGAAAAACAAGACACCGTCCCTTTAAATTGAGAAGCCAAGAAGCCTCCCAACTGATCGGCTCGCTTCTCAGCCAGGAGATCGCTTGGCAAAGAAGAAAGGGGAGGGAAAAAAACCGCTGTCATTTTAAATTGACAGAGGGGCTAGAAGCTCCTTTCTGGGTCAGCTAAACAACAAATTGGATAAGAGGATTATATAACCATATCTTATATGGTTCAATGTTTTTGAAGTTTTGGGGTTTGTGCAACATGGGCTTTGTGTTTCTAAAAAAGTTTTGGCGATTTCCATTGTGAAGTATCCTGTCTTGAATGAGTTTTCTGCCTGCTTGTAAATGGAGCTGAACTTCCGGCTTCCTTCCTCAGATTTCTATGATCTCTGCTTACAAAGTTTCCTTTATGAAGCTGGCAGGAATGTGGAATTCCAGGCAGGTTCCTTGCTAGCAGCTTGATTATTCCTTAATTATCTGGGACATTTTATTTGGGAAATGAAGAGGGGGGAATTTGATTCCTTCCCAGAACAGATTAGTGGGGTAGGGAGGAAATGGGGATTTTGAAGTAACCTTCCCCTGGAGTGGGGAGGGAATGGGGATTTTAGGCTTGCTGTCAAACATCAGCCATAATACTAATGATTGTTTTGAACAATGTGCAGGTTGTATTACATGAATGGCTATTTTATATGTGAAATTATCACTGAAACCTATCTAGGTTCACACTGTCAGGAAGTTTGTCCGTAGTTTTAGGTTGCTTCTCTTTTTGTTGAGTTTTCATCCATTGCTTCTTGTTTTGCCTTCCGGTGCTTTGGAAAATACTCCCCCCCCTTCTTTCTAGCAGCCCCTTAAAAAACTGTTGCCTATCACACACTTGGGCAAAGCATGTGAGCTATTTCCTCCTTTCAGTGGTCCATGAAAGTTATAGTGACCAGATTTTAACATTGGTAAAGTGGGACACTATTGACTGGGGGGGGGGGGCGGGGGGGGGCTTCTAAATTTTTTACTACTGGTTCTGTGGGTGTGGCTTGTTTGGTGGGTGTGGCTTGGTGGTCATGTTACTGGGTGGGTGTGGCCAACTTGATGTCACTCAAGTCAAAGGTTAGGGTGCCTGGCCTCTCCTTGCCTCAAAGGTCTCAATCAGATACAATTTCCCTATCTATTTATTTACTACTACTGAACATCCAAAATATACTATTTAAATTAATTGTATTATATAATACAGAGAATTATATGAATTCTCTGTATTATATAATTCGTGAATTTTTTTAAAACAGGTAAACTACATGTGATTCACTTTAAATACTAAAAAAATATGCAAAAATATTTAGAAACAGTGGAGAACTTTCTCATGTTTTTCTTATGAGACAGTTATAGCACTTTGCATAAAAGCAATGATCTGAACTGCAAAAATTCGGCGAAACAGTATTTCTGTATTAAATGTTTAAACTACCAACTGTAAATTAAAGGTCCACAGAAGGTAAGAAAAAGTTAAAAATCATTTATTAACATTTATATTTTTCTACACTACAGATCGTTTCACACTAAAGTAACATTTTATTCATTTTTTTCACATCAGAAATCATAACATGATGAACATATTAAAGTTATTATTGCAATAGCCCCTCCACAGTAGATATCTTTTCCCAAGGATATAGGATTTGCTCAATTCAAGGTACTGCAGAACAACAAAAATATATGAGTTCTCTATAGTATAGGAAACTCAAATAATATTTACACTCAGCCAGAATCTTAAAGGCTTTTTTTCAAAGGCCGTGGAAGTCTTACTCTTGAATATTTTATTTTACAAATAACTGGCATTATAATAACTGGGATGCACCTGAAATTTATTTTACATTAATACGGCTATGTAACTTTGGACAATATACCCTTTTCAACCTTACCTACTTCACACTGTTTTACGGAATATAAAAGAGACTATCCTTACTTGTGTATCTCATGTATCTCAATACCAGAATAGTTCCAAAGTAGGTAAATTCAAGGCTAAGAACAGCATAATGCAGTCTTCATTATTCCAGCAAAGCTTTATTATTAGCATGGCAGTAGTCCAATTCTCTCTCATATACAAAAAAAACCCAAAAAAAACCACTCCAAATGCAGAATTATTTTCAGGTGCAATCATATTTATCATATTTGCTTTATTTCCCTGATAGTAATCCTCTGGATTAACAATTGATACTGCTGGAATTTATCCCAGAATAAAATGGAATTTATCCCAGAATAAAATCCAGTCCTAATCTAATACTTTATAATTACAGATGCTAGTTCCCTAGCATCACTTTACCCAATTAATATTTTATATCTTTAAACAACAGAGTATTAATTCTGTAGGAAAAAATGCATATTATTTCAGACTATCACACATTAACTGCCGGTACCTTAGATTTAAATCAACTCACACACTTAGCAGCCAAAAAGTAAATATGTATTAATCTAGCAATGTACATACACATCAGCTAGATACTTTCCAATACACAAAGTTGTACCAGTAATTGGTCCGTGGCCAATAAAGCCCCCCTAATTTACGACCTTATTCAGGGGGGTGCCGCGGACTTTATAGGCATTACGGAAACCTGGTTGGGCGCAGAAGGGGGCGTGCCCCTGGTGCAGATGTGCCCACCAGGTTTCCGTGCATTTCATCAGCCGAGAGCCCAGGGTAGGGGTGGGGGGGTGGCGGTTGTGATTAGAGAGAGTCTGGAGCCGAGGGAGACCACTGTACCTCAGATTGTCGGGTGAATCCTCCTTGTGAAGTGGGGCCATAGATGTCAGATGGGCTTGCTGGTCGCGTACCTGGCTCCTTGCTACGTGACAGCTGCCCTGCCCGAGCTCCTGGAGGTGCTTGCTGGGGTGGCAGTTGAAACCCCCAGACTTTTAGTCATGGGGGACTTTAACTTGCCTTCTTCCGGCTCGTCATCGACAGCAGCTCGGGAGTTCACGGCTTCCATGACGGCCTTGGACCTGACGCAAGTAGTTGATGGCCCTACCCACACTGGGGTGGTACACTCGATTTGATTTTGTCTCTGGTCAGTGGTTGAGAGATCTGGACTTAAAGGAAATAGTCACGAACCTTTGTCATGGTCAGATCACTCTCTCCTTCGCCTAGACTTTCTGACCGCCACCCAACACCGCAGGGAGACGGAGCCAATCGTTGGTTCCGTCCCAGGCGCCTGATGGACCCGGAGAGGTTCGGACGGAGCTTGGGCCATTCCTGAGGGTCTGGCTCACGGCACGTCTGAGGAACTTGTTGCGGCCTGGGAGCGGGCGGCGGGGCCTTAGATCGTGTCGTGCCTTTGCGACCTCTGACCCGGCGCGGGTCCCAACTGGCTCCCTGGTTCTCCGAGGAGCTGAGGGGATGAGCGCGGAGAAGACGCCTAGAGAGTTCCTGGAGGTCTAGCCGTTCAGAGGCTGATCGGACACTAGTGAAGTCCTATACAAGGACTTACCTAGTGGCATTGAGGGAAGCGGCGTTGCTCGCCTCCTCCCTCATTGCGTCGGCAGATAACCGCCCAGCCGCCCTGTTCCGGGTGACTCGTTCCCTTCTTCACCAGGGGAGCGGGATGACCCGCTGCAGGGGCGTGCTGAGGAGTTTAACGGTTATCTATCGATAAAATCGTTCAGCTTCGGGACGGGTTGGACCAAGATTGCGGTGACTCAGGTGAGGCGTCCGAGGTGGTCTTGGTGACATTGTCTGGGATGAGTTTGACCCTGTGGCTCCGAGGACATGGACAGGTTGTTGGGTAGACTGAATGCCTGCGTGTTTACTGGACCCGTGCCCCTCCTGGCTGGTGCTGGCCACTCAGGAGGTGACACGAGGCTGGCTCAAGCGATTCGATCGCTTCTTTGGTGGGCGTCTTTCCGGCCGCCTTGAAAGAGGCGGTGGTGAGACCCCTCCTTAAGAAGCCTTCCCTGGACCCGGCTGTTTTAGGTAATTATCGTCCGGTCTCCAACCTTCGCTTCGCGGCGAAGGTTGTAGAAATATGGTGGCATCTCGGTTTCCCCTGCACCTGGATGAAACCGTCTATCTAGACCCGTTCCAGTCCGGTTTCCGGCCCGGTTACAGCACAGAGACGGCTTTGGTCGCGTTGGTGGATGATCTCTGGAGGGCCAGGGATAGGGGTTGTTCCTCTGCCCTGGTCCTATTAGACCTCTCAGCGGCTTTCGATACCATCGACCATGGTATCCTGCTGCGGCGGCTGGAGGATTGGGAGTGGGAGGCACCGTTTATCGGTGGTTCTCCTCCTATCTCTCCGACCGGTCGCAGTCGGTGTTGACAGGGGCAGAGGTCGGCCCGAGGCGCCTCACTTGTGGGGTGCCGCGGGGTCGATCCTCGCCTTCTGTTTAACATCTACATGAAGCCGCTGGGTGAGATCATCAGTGGTTTCGGCGTGAGGTATCAGCTGTATGCGGATGACACCCAGCTGTACCTTTCCACGCCGGACCACCCCAACGAAGCTATCGAAGTGCTGTCCCGGTGTCTGGAGGCTGTACGGGTCTGGATGGGGAGAAACAGGCTCAAGCTCAATCCCTCCAAGACAGAGTGGCTGTGGATGCCGGCATCCCGGTACAGTCAGCTAAATCCGCGGCTGACCATCGGTGGCGAGTCATTGGCCCCGATGGAGGGGGTGCGCAACTTAGGCGTCCTCCTGGACGAACAGCTGTCTTTGGAAGATCATTTGACGGCCGTCTCCAGGAGAGCGTTTTACCAGGTTCGCCTGGTGTGCCAGTTGCGCCCCTTTCTGGACCGAGATGCCCTGTGCACAGTCACCCACGCACTCGTGACGTCTCGCCTGGATTACTGCAATGCTCTCTACATGGGGCTCCCCTTGAAGGGCATCCGGAGGCTGCAGTTAGTCCAGAATGCGGCTGCGTGGGTGATAGAGGGAGCCCCTCGTGGCTCCCGTATAACACCCATCCTGCGCAGACTGCACTGGCTGCCTGTGGCCTTCCGGGTGCGCTTCAAGGTTTTGGTGACCACCTTTAAAGCGCTCCATGGCATAGGGCCGGGTTATTTACGGGACCGCCTGCTGCTACCGAATACCTCTCACCGACCCGTGCGCTCTCACAGAGAGGGACTCCTCAGGGTGCCGTCAGCGAGGCAATGTCGTCTGGCGACGCCCAGGGGAAGGGCCTTCTCTGTGGGGGCTCCCACCCTCTGGAATGAACTGCCCCCAGGACTTCGGCAGCTTCGGACCTTGGACCTTCCGTGAGCTTAAAACATACCTATTTAACTGCGCAGGACTGAGTTAGATTTTAGTTTGTGGGTTTTATCTTGGGTTTTAATTTTTATATTTTTAATTATTAGGCTTTTGAATAAGTTTTTTAATTGTTTTTAGAATTGTATTTATTGCTTTTAAATGCCTGTAAACCGCCCTGAGTCCTTTGGGAGATAGGGCGGTATATAAATATAAACAATAAATAAATAATAAATAAATTGTACCTGAAGCAGTATGGTTGAAGTATATTATCCAATATTAATATTTAAGCTATGACATCATGAACATGGTCTGCTACAGGCAAGACAAGGTTAAACTTGACCAAATGCATGAAGACTCACTTTTAATTTGTTCAGTATGTGATTTAACTCCTTTGCTCACTCAAAAAGCAAACATGCAGTAAGTATAAAGATGCTTGTAAATCTAGCTTCATTACTATATGTCAAACTGCTTGTTCTTTATGTAGAACTGATATCTAAGATTGTCTACTATAAGGTGCTCAATGGGATGGATGTCTTTGAAGAGAACTCCAAACTTCAGCTTGTGACTTCTAGGGTCCACAGTTCAAATTATCTTTACCACTTTAATTTGGGTGACAATGGTTACTTGAAAAATCTTCACCCAAAGCAACTTGCCAATACTTACAATCTCAGAAAATGAACTAAACAAACTATGAGGGAAACAAATCAGGGAGTCCTTATCTATTAAATTTCAGCATGTTCATTGAACAAGTAAGTATATATAAAAGTTTTTTTGGGGGGGCGGTTACCCATCTTCTAGTATTTCAGTACATGTTTGCATTAATTTTAATATTTGGGATCAGTGTTTTCATTTTTAGGTGTTGGTTTTATTCCTTCTGTTTTATCTTAAATTCTATGTGTGGGTTTTCTTTTGAAAACAACTTGGAAGCCTCAACTAGCTCTAAAATATTTCCAGAATATTAAGCAATGTAGATTATTTTAAAAGGATTGCACTGCTGCTTATTCACACCAAGTTTTCCCACCCCTTTAATTGAACTGAATCCAATAGGCCATCTCATCTGCCTTTTTCATTCTGCTTCAGCCCAAGCTGAAGGGTGGGGAGAAAGCAAAAGACAGCAACTCTCAGGGATAAGTAATAAGGCGTAGGCTAGACTGATTAGTTAAACGTTGCCAGTGTCTCATTTGGATTTTTAAAGATGCAAATCCAGGTGATATTTAGGAATCCACAACCCCACTTTGATACCCAAAAAGTTACCCTACCTACAAGCTTTCCCCTCCCCCCCCCGATCTCTGCAGACTCTCCCGCACTCTGGGCGACAGCTAGCAAGTAAACAAGTTTGAAATCCTGGTTTGCTCCGATTGAAGCGTCCACCACTTCCAATGTCGTTCAATGCAAGACCTCGGTAAAAGAGGCTGACGATGAAGAAAAAGGGAGGGCGACGCCCGTTCGGATGCCTCCTCCGGCAGCATAAAAGTGGCAAGTGGGAAAAGCTGAGGGGATCCTAAAGAGGAGCCGAGGCGAGAAAACAGATCAGTCTTGAGGCCCTTCCAAACCCTTGAATTTTCCCGCCGGCTCTTAGCTAAAGTGTTCAGCCATCACCCCAGGGGCTGCAACACCGCTGCTGGGCAGGCTTGCTCAGGGCACGTGCAGAGTATTTTCGCCTTGCAGCGGAAGCACAATTCACTCTAGGAAATGCTATGCCAGTTAATCCCTTGTTTGGGACGCGTCATTTGCAATCCAGCCGAAAATCGGGGCTTTTTTAGAATGCCGCGGGACGCGGGAATAATTTTTCAAAAGCGGGACTGTCCCGCCAAAAGCGGGACGTCTGGTCACTTAAATGAAAGTGCATCTATAGCAGAGGTCTCTAACCTTGGCCACTTTAAGATTTTAAGACAGCAAAGCTGGCTGAGGAATTTTGGGAGTTGAAGTCCATATGTCTTAAAGTGGCCAAGTTTGGGGACCTCTGATCTATAGTATGTAGATAATAAAGTTGAAAAAAGGTGAACAACATTTTTGCAGAACCATAGATACGTTGAGGCTGGGTGTGACAAGGAATGGCTGGGAGGGGAGGGGCAGGCGAGGTACCCCTTGACATGAAAGACATTGAGTTGACCACGCCTACTCAGTCACATGACCATCAAGACACACCCACTGTCACATGACCATCAAGACACACACACAAAATAAGCCACGCCCACAGAACCGGTAGTAAAAAAAATTAGAACCCACCCCTGGTTTCCTGGCCTTTTAATATCAACAACTACATATCTGGAAACTCCACTTCGTCAATGTTTTTGCTGTTGAAACTTCTCAAGAAGTTTCTTGAGAAGAGAGGCCGTAGAATATTTCAGATTTCTGCTTCTGAAGCTGGAATTTTCACTATTGAGAGGAAAAGTCATCATTAGGATTTCGTTTAAGGCAACAACTGAAGTTTTTTCTCCGGTGGGAACCCCCCCCCCCCAGGTAAAGATAATTTTATTTATTTATATCTTGTGTTTCAGACACAATGCTGGGGAAACTTGATACCAACGATGGCCCTGATCTCATAACACACTTAATCACAGTTTGTGAAGGAGATGTATCTTATGGGATAACAACAAGGGAATTAGTTGATTCATTCCACTAACCTGAAAAGAATAACTTATCCCCATACAGGCCCTGTCTTGCATACGTGCAAGTTATACTCATCATGGGAAACCCCAAAACACAGTTGTCCTATTTTTGCCCTTTTAGTTCTGTAAGAAAAAGTGTTGGAAGAGAAAGAATGGATAAAAAAGAAAGGCTCTTTGTTATATACTTCACTACTGATGCCTGGCAACACAAATACACGATTCCAAACACAGACTGGCCTCAGTGCTCAAACCATGCCTAGTTTGCCCTGACAGCCCTCTCTTGCCACCTGTTTGGAGGGCTTATGGTATATCATAGTTTGTGGCTGAGGACTTTATTCCCAACATACAGCCTTGATTCAATGCGAATTGTGTTCTGCCAGAATCACTGCTAAGGAGATCTGAATGGGTAAGGGGGCTGCCTGGGTTAAATGTGCTCTGTCAGTTTTGAGAGTTGTTACTCCCCTGGAGAAAAGTTACACTTATCACAGAGTCTGAGACATGGAATAAAAGGTTTCAGTTGAAAATCAGAAAAAGCTTTCGAACATAAGAGCGACTGACTAGTGGAACTGATTTTCTAGAGAGGGGTAAGTTTTAAACGCTCTGTAAGCGTTTTAAAATCCACCTTCATCTGTCAAGGGCAATCATAAATCAGGACAAATACTAGAGAAACTGAAATGGGGATTCATCATGAATCATGTTGAAAAGGGTTCTTTAAATAAAAATAAAGACATTGAGTTCACTGACAGTTTCCATGGGAGTTTGTTTTTGGCTTTCAGAGCCAATGTTGCTAGTCAAATGTCAGAATACTAAGTTGGGAGCTTCTGGCAATTCCTTCTTGATCATTTACATGTCAATTTTCATCATTCTTGTTATTACGAATGGGTTAGAAATTAAGTGTCCCCAGTAATTACTGAAATGCCATGTCAATTATGTAAGTACCACAGCACAAAACACATCTCTACAGTCATGGCCGAAATTGTTGGCACCCCAGAATTTTTTCCAGAAAATCAAGTATTTCTCACAGAAAAGTATTGCGGTAACACATGTTTATTCCCTTTGTGTGTATTGGAACAAAACAAAAAAAAAGGAGGAAAAAAAGCAAATTGGACATAATGTCATACAAAACTCCAAAAATGGGCTGGACAATTTTTTTTTATTTGCATTTATATCCCGCCCTTCTCCGAAGACTCAGGGTGGCTTACACTATGTCAAGCAATAGTCTTCATCCATTTGTATATTATATACAAAGTCAACTTATTGCCCCCAACAATCTGGGTCCTCATTTTACCTACCTTATAAAGGATGGAAGGCTGAGTCAACCTTGGGCCTGGTGGGGCTTGAACCTGCAGTAATTGCAAGCAGCTGCTGTTAATAACAGACTGTCTTAGCAGTCTGAGCCACTCAAGTCTGAGCCACTCAAGGACCCTTATTGGCACCCTTAAATTAATATTTGGTTGCACACCCTTTGGAAAAAATAACTGAAATCAGTAGCTTCCTATAACCATCAATAAGCTTCTTACACCTCTTACCACTCTTCCTTTGCAAACTGCTCCAGGTCTCTCTTATTGGAAGGATGCCTTTTCCCAACAGCAATTTTAAGATCTCTCCACAGGTGTTCAATGGGATTTAGATCTGGACTCATTGCTGGCCACTTCAGAACTCTCCAGCACTTTGTTGCCATCTATTTCTGGGTGCTTTTTGACGTATGTTTGGGGTCATTGTCCTGCTGGAAGACCCAAGATCTTGGATGCAAACCCAGCTTTCTGACACTGGGCTATACAGTGCAACCCAAAATCCCTTGGTAATCCTCAGATTTCATGATGGCTTGCACACAGTCAAGGCACCCAGTGCCAGAGGCAGCAAAACAACCCCAAAACATCATTGAACCTCCACCATATTTCACTGTAGGTACTGTGTTCTTTTCTTTGTAGGCCTCATTCCGTTTTCGGTAAACAGTAGAATGATGTGCTTTACCAAAAAGCTCTATCTTGGTCTCATCTGTCCACAAGACATTTTCCCAGAAGGATTTTGGCTTACTCAAGTACATTTTGGCAAAGTGTAGTCTTGCGTCTCTGTGTCAGCAGTGGGGTCCTCCTGGGTCTCCTGCCATAGCGTTTCATTTCATTTGAATGTTGACGGATAGTTCGCGCTGACATTGTTGCTCCCTGAGCCTGCAGGACAGCTTGAATTTCTTTGGAACTTGTTTGGGGCTGCTTATCCACTATCCTGCATTGCAACCTTTCATCAATTTTTCTCTTCTGTCCACGCCCAGGGAGATTAGCTACAGTGCCATGGGTTGCAAACTTCTTGATAATGTTGCGCACTGTGGACAAAGGCAAATCTAGATCTCTGGAGATGGACTTGTAACCTTGAGATTGTTGGTATTTTTCCACAATTTTGGTTCTCAAGTCCTCAGTTGGTATTTTTCCACAATTTTGGTTCTCAAGTCCTCAGTTCTCTTCTCCTCTTTCTGTTGTCCATGCTTAGTGTGGCACACACAGACACACAATGCAAAGACTAAGTGAACTTCTCTCCTTTTTATCTGCTTTCAGGTGTGATTTTTATATTGCCCACACCTGTTACTTGCCCCAGGTGAGTTTAAAGGAGCATCACATGCTTGAAACAATCTTATTTATCCACAATTTTGAAAGGATGCCAATAATTTTGTCCAGCCCATTTTTGGAGTTTTGTGTGACATTATGTCCAATTTGCTGTTTTTCCTCCCTTTTTTTGTTTTGTTCCAATACACACAAAGGGAATAAACATGTGTATAGCAAAACATGTGTTACTGCAATACTTTTCTGTGAGAAATACTTGATTTTCTGGAAAAATTTCTGGGGTGCCAACAGTTTCGGCCATGACTGTATATAGATGACAGAAGAAAGAGCTGTTTTATGAAGCTATGGACTGCAATGTGTATGAAATATCTAAGATGATGATAATAGAAATAAACATTACCTGCATTGCCTCACCCCAAACATTAAGAGAGGGAAATCGTAGTCTCCTAGATCTGTGTTGTACTACAACGCCCATCCCTTTGACCACAAAACAGGTGATTTTGACTGGTAGAGCTTAAGAGTCCAACAATCTCTGGCAACAGTTTCCTGGCAACAACTATAATCAAGGAGAGATGCCAAGGAAGAGAAGGCAGCTGTTGCAAAGGATGCATTAGGATGATCATAGGGAGATGCCCTTCACAGCTTGTAGGAGCTGTACTTAAGATGGGATGGCTTTCTATGCTATGATGACCACACACAAAAAAAACTAAGTCGGTAATAAGGATCTTCTCTTAAGTTATATCTTGGATTGCTACCTAATATAATTTTCGTTGGCAAAGTTATTTCCAAAATGTTTCCTTTGCCAGCAGGCTTTCATTATAATATATAAATTGATTTGCTGCTCTCATAAGTCAGGCACTTCATGAAACAACTGACTGATATACAGCAGGAGTCCCCAACCCCCAGGCTGCAGACTGGTACCAGTCTGTGACTTGTTAGGAACTGGTCTGTGCAAGTGGCAGGAGAGCGAAGGAAATTTCACCTGCACATGTGCAGGATCTAGGTTGTACGTAAAATCATTCCCCCAGCCCCCGGAAGACAATTTTTCTTCTGAAACCAGTCCCTAGTGGCAGAAAAGTTGGGGAACACGGATATACAGGACGAAGGGAATTCAAGTACTATACACTTTGGGAACAGATAAATCTCCCAATTTATAAATAACTTTTGGTTGATTTTGGCTTGTTAAGCATGTGTTTTGGAATATGCCCCTTAATCCACAGCTAGCAAGTTACTATAATCTGCTACAGTAAAATTTCCAGTTCTTGTGATTACTAGTCACAGCTTTGAGAAGACTAAATACTTCAAACTTTAAAACCGTGAAAGAAATATCATTTATTCATCTATTAAGATTGAATGCAATGTCAGTACAATGTCTCTCATTAGCTTATTATAATCATGTACAAAAAGAAAAAGAATACGGGAAATAAAAAAAGGTAAATATTAGGCTAATTTTGTTATAAAAACTATTAAGAACATTACTAATACTTGCAAACAGCTAAGGCACTGTATCTCAAGACTACATATTCCATTTGCATTTGCCCACATAGTGAAATACATGTTGTAACTTATAAAAGAAAATAAGTCAAGGCTGGAAAATACTTTGCTTTTTAACATAATACAATCTGCTTTCATGACATGTCAGTAAAAAAATGAAGTGACTGGAACTTATCTGACCAGCAATCAGTGGTGGATTTCTACTGGTTTGCCCCGGTTCGGGCGAACCAGTAGTGGTGGTGGCAGGAGGCTCCAACCACCCGCCCGGACATCATCACGGATGCTCTGCGCATGCACAGAAGGTTCTGCACATGCGTAGAAGCACCATGCGTAAGCAAAGCAAGCAGGCGCGCTCCTGGTTCTGAAATGGTAGTGAAGGTGGAACCCACTACTGCCAGCAATATGATGCTAGGATAAAAAAGTACACAGGACATAGCGACCTACTTCTGAAGAGTTATTAATTAGTAGGTTTTTTAAAAAACCAAATATCTCCAGATTGCTGAAATGTTACTATAGCTGAGCATAAGATAAAACTGCTCTGCTAATTACTTACATTTAGGAATTGATAATTGTTTGGAAACGTATAGAACTAAAGAGCTGCACAATAAATACATCATTAATTTGGTAGAGACATTAAGAAGACAGCCATGCTAGTCTATGGTGGCAGAGTGTCAGAAAGAGTCTGGTAGCAACTTTTCTGACTAATATATTTTATTAAATGCCATAAGCTTTGGTGAGCTACAGCTTACTCTATCAGGTATAAAGACTGGCTAGGCTGATATTTCTAAATCTAGGAGAACAAATAGTGCTGACTGGGTTACCCAACTCCAATGGAAATTCCTCAAAGATATCCTAGGAAGTATATTTTTAAGTGACACCCTCCCCTACCTCTTCCAGTAAAAACGCAATAGCTAAGTAAATAACTGGAGAGCCAACCTAATGAAGTGGTGAAGGCACAAGGCTAGAAATCTAGATTGTGAATTTTAGTCCTGCCTTAGGCTCAAAGCCAGTGGGGTGACTTTGGACCAGTCTCTCTCAGCCCTAGGAAGAAGGCAAAAGCGAGCCACTTCCAAAATCTTGCCAAAAAAACCTTCAGGGATTTGTCAAAAGTGTCATCAGGATCAACACTGACTCAAAAGCAGCAAAACAAAACCCCGAAATCAGCAACTATTTTTGTAACCCTAACCCTAACCCCCAAACTTTCTGACTCTAGTCTTTTAAATCTACCTCATAGTAGGACTAGCTTGAGGGACTCAGCACTATTGAATAAAGTATAATAGGAAACAATTCAGCTCTTGGGCCAGACATCATCTGTTACCAGCAATAATTATCAGGAATGCAGGATATTTATGGTTGATTTGCAAAGAATATGAATTTGTAATGGGAAGGACATAAACAATATTAAAATTAAGCTCTTGGAATATGAAACTGGTTCTTCTGTATAATACTGATCTTGTGAGGGCAATTGTTTATCCTAAAAATCTGTTGTATAGAAACAATAACTAAGCTTTGATTTATTTCTGTTGATGAATAAACTGTTGGAAGCAGATTGTCTTTCATCTATGGTCTCAGGTTTGGGGATCCGGAAGTTCTCTGAAACCATCATCCTCGTTCCCTTCCAAGCATGACAAGGCAAGTACATTAGTGACAGGATGGATCCAGGATGTTGTTTGTGTCACATGGCTAGAAAACAAACCAACAACAATTATTCTGAGAGATCAGCTACAAATCTTACCCACCAATAAAGTATGCCAGATGTTTTGAAAAAAGCTGGCCTAAAGTAGTGAAAAACTAAAACAGTGAAGTTCCTTGATAAAGGGAGATAGATTTACTGAATAATGATTCAATTGCTTTGCAAATTAAAAGGTGAAGAAGAATATGTATTTCAATATTGAGAAATATACAATTCAGGTTTTGTTTTAAAAAGCAAAATCATTTAAGGAGGAGGAATAGCCATGCAGATATTAATTAGACAAAAATATATTTGAATAGTTCAGTTGAAAAAGGACAAGCCATCATAGAAGCATCTTTCCTACCAAAGATAACATTTCAGAATTTCACACACGGAAAGTATAATCTCAGAATTTGACTCAAGTATTTTCTGACATGTGATTTATTCATAAATGTCAGTTTATTTTTATGAATAGTTATTTGAATGTTTGTAGGTTTAAATTTTACTTCAGTAAATAGAAATAAATCTTACTTTGCTCCTCAAAGAAATAAAATAGTATGATAGCCTCTCTCTCTTGTTTTTGCCTAAAAACATTTCTCCTAGCCGATGATTCTAAGTTAGGTTTAAGCCACAATCTACCTGTTGGTGAATACAGGCACTTACATGGCTAATTCCCATCTGCTCTTCCCAGCTATGATAATATTGAATAACTAATAGTGAATTCATTATTTATAAATCCTTATGTAGCCAATTGGCACCAATCATACAAAACACATATACACAAATGTCACAGCTGTCTGGTTGGCATTCTGAAAAAGAGAATGCTGTACTGTAATCTTTTTTGGCAAGTCCCACATGTATCAATGAATTTATACCTTCCTAATCCACTTGATTGAGATGTCCTCTGATTGTCTAAGTTTGATCAATTTAGGCAGAAGATCAGAAAAGAGAAACTAAATCTAATTTATACTAACCCCATTTACTATTGCTCTTTTTCATATCTTTCTATCTTTTCAAACCACTCTTTCTTTCATCACATCTAAATATTGGGTGGCCTCTTTAAATGTTTTCATTCTTGAATGTATCAGCTCCATCCAACTATGACATTTTTGTTCTTCCTCTTAATTTATTCATTCCTTCTGCAATTTGGGGTTCATAAATTCTGTACATGATCAAACCCAAATGTATTGGCTACTTATTTTTACATTCACTCCATTTTTATTGAGCACTGATTCATTCCTGATGCTAATTCTTCTTGTTTTTAACCGAAGTGTTTCATTTAGTATTCCATTTCTACTGAATTCACATATTTCTCATGTGTCAACTCTCACATCAATACAGCAATAAAGGAAGCATGCTCTTCTACAGTTTCATTCCTTTGAACTTTCATTCCTAGCATATTACCAACATTTGCACCTCTTAATTTTTTCCCCGTTTCTTCAGAAAGGGGTACAGAATTTAACCTACTTGCTTATAAATTGCAATAGTTCACTCCATTTTTCTTGTCAATCAAATAAATAATCCAGCTGGGTCTTTGATACCTAAATTTTCAGATCTGTGCTTCTTGTTGCATCACGTAATCTATGTGTAAATCATTAGCATTCTCAGAGGTCAGTGTGGCATTGTTTACATACGACATTATACATATTATTCGTGTCTGCAATACATAATATTTGTTCTAAATATAACCAGATCTAAATCCATTTACCGTTCATCACTCAAGAAACCATCTATGAAGCCTACGAAGCCCTTCCAGCTGTTATAAAATGTTGTGCTTCCTATAATCATGTGATTGCACTTCGGGCACTTGATAATCTGCCTCAGATTTATGACTAGCTGCAGGGTCACATAATCACATGACCTCTATTTTCCAGGCAAAAGATAACCATTTAGAAGACCGGCTTCACTTAACAACTGTCGCAAAAAATCTTGTGAAAATGAGTCCAGTGACATGGATGCGTCAATCTAAAGCCAGATTTCCCTTTCCAGTTGAGGGCTACCTGTAAATGGAGCCAAATGTGGCAAGAAAAAAGTCAATAGATTTGTACAACGTGATAAAAAAAAATCCAACAGGAGAACAATCACTTCAAAACTTCGAAGATAATTGCAGAATGAGGTCAAAGAACATTCTGTTTTCTGCAACATCTATTTAGTCTTGTTTTTGCTAAAGCAGAATTCAGATATTTTTAGTTCAGAATAATTAGAGCTACTTAGTTTCTCCTAGTGTATATATTCTCAAATAGTCTGATACTTTAGTCAGCAGTACAGTGTAATCACTTGCTTAATTATTAACATTTTGTACGTTCAACAGTGGCTTTCGAGATATATTTAAGCTTCAGTGACCATTACTGCACAGATTGTTGGAGTTTTGATTTTGCTATTGTGGAGGAAAGGTAGTCTGTGTTGGGGAGGGGGCTGGTATTGCAAGGTCAAAGAAGGTGAAACAAAAGCTCTTTCATTGTGGAAACAGGGCAAAATGGGTACCAAAAAAGCCAAATAGCATACCTGTCATTTCAGAAGACACCTTATGTAGGATCTTTGGGTGATCTCTTCCTCACTTAAAATTTGACAAATTCTAGGCGGATTTTGTAGTAAAACTTACTTACGACGTCCCCAAGCAATATTATAGAAATAATATATTCTAATTTTAAGACAGATGAAAAGGGAAAAAGCGAACTATTTGCCACCAGTACCAACTTTCCTGCATTATCTTTTTATCAGAGGTTAGTTTCCATCACATCAAAGATAGAAGACTGAGTTAGGACAGAGATATATTTCTATTTAGTGCTTTTTCTATTATGGCTCAACCCAGGATTAAGTTGGCTTTTTGGAAAGCTCTTAAGAACTGGCTATTTTCCCAGGTCTTGATGTTAAGAGGATAGTTTAGTCCAGATGGGTTGGTTCCTAGTTTCTTTGATTGGCAAAGCATGCTTGTCCTTGTTTTTGGCTTGTTTTGTATTGTTTCTAAATTTTGTTAGATAGCCAGAGTTATATTTGCAAGATGGGTAGACGTAAGAATAAAATAAAACTTTGTTTTTTTAATTGGATTAAAGCCAGGTAAGTCTTCCATTTTCTCTCCTTTCTGTTCCTACAACTGTGCATGTAAACATTTTCCTTTCTCACAACTATAAATAGCTGGACAAGGACACTGTGGTTGCTTTCTTTTATGGCCATTGTTTCCTCTCTGCTTCTCATCCTTTCATACAATATTGCATATTCTTATCATTCTTGCTCTTTTCAGCGTTCCATTAGTGAATACATTGATAAAATCCATTTTAAAGTGGGAGCAATCCACAAAAGCCCTTATCTGGGAGGAAATCCTTTTTCTAAAGTTTACCTTAATTCTTTCTCCATAAATTTTCCTCAATCCCTTCTCTTCACTATATAGTTTCCAGAGCCCATTCAACCCTCCCCCCACACCAATCTGCCATTCCTAACTGGCATGACACTTCTCATACTCTTCCTACCCCCATACATTCTTCTTAATCTGTGCTGGTGCAGGGGTGAAATGCTCCCGGTTTGGACCGGATCATCTGATCCGGTAGCAAAAATTCCTGCTCCCCCCCCCCATGCCCAGCTGAACCGTGCGATCATCAGAGTTTTTTTTTTATACCTTTAAAAGCATTTTTTCTTCAGCCGAAAAAATGCTTTTAAAAGTAAAAAAAAAAAAAGCCTCTGATGATCGCGCGGCTCAGCTGGGATTGTCAGAACCCTTTAAAAGCATTTTTTCTACAACCTTTTCGGCTGAAGAGGTTGTAAAAAATGCTTTTAAAAGGCTCCTCTGGCAATCCCAGCTGAGTTGCCTGAATATCAGAGGCATTTAAAAGCATTTTTTACCACCTTTTCAGCAGAAGAGGTTGTAGAAAAAATGCTTTTAAAAGTAAAAAAAAAAAAAAAGTTGAACACGCCCACCGTCACATTACACCCCCCAAGCCACACCCACAGAACCGGCAGTAACAAATTTTACATTTCACCCTAGGCTGGCGCCCTAGTTGATCTGCATGGTACCTCATACCTCCACAAACCCTTCTTAACCTGCCCTGCACCTCATGCACCTTCCCCAATCCACACAGCATTCTTATGTATCCTGGGGCACCTTTCCCAACCCATGTCCCCTCCCCAAATCACAGGCCATCTCTAGTGCACACTCACACACCCTTCCCAACCGATAAGACACTGCTCTTGCATTCCTGCCTATCATTCCTGACCTGCAAACCCCTTGATTCCCTCCGCCATCCGGAAGCAGTCACTTACCTGCCTGCTGGCCTTGGACTTGCAACTTCCTGCTGGCTTCCCCACTGACTTTCTCCCTGCAAGCTTCCCACAAACAAAATGGGGAATCAGGAAGGAATTTTAGGGAAGGAAAGGAAAATAGAAAATGACAGGAAAGGAGGAAATAAGTGAGTGAGGAAGAGGAAGGCACAGTGAGGAAGAGAGGGAAGGAAGGAAGGAAGGAAAGAGGGAGGAGAGAAGGGAGGGAGGAAAGAAAGGAAGGAAGCAAAGAAGAATGGAAGAGAGGGAGGAAGTGTGGAAGGGAGGGAGGAAGCATTTTGAAGTTTTGCTTAGATTACTGGTGGCTTAACTAGACACATGGGGAAAAACAAGGATTTTTGAAGTGTCCTGAATTCCTGAAAATTCCAGGTTTGCACCAGCTTCAGACCTGTTTTCTAAACAGACATCATCATCTGTCTAGAAGCTGAATCAATTTATTTCTGACTGTGCTTCACTATGTAGGAAATTACATAAAAGCCACTATTGTGCTAATGTTTTCTTTGTATTAAATTGCTGTAGTCCATTTTCATGTTGTTATGCCCATTTTTTCATTAGCAAGAATACTCAACCTGTCAGTCAAGCTCCTCCAAGCAGACGTTTTGAAAAACACAGCTGGGAACTAAATCATTATTTATACCTCAGGAATGGTAATCATCGGAAACAGCCCATTTACTGAGAAGCACGAGGCCAAGTCAGAATCTATACCTCTTAATTCAGGCCCAGCAGGTTTTTATCATAATCAAAAATTAGGGAAAAAAATCTGGTGGCACCTGTTAAAAAGTATTTTATCAATTAAAAATTGTAATGTGTTAAATCCGTTGTGTTTGTTCAGACCTTCTGAAATAACCTAAAACCTCTTATGCTCAGTTATGCAGGCAAAGTTTTTTTTATTCCAAAATTGCTTCTCTGAGATTTCTATTGGAATGTCCTGAGAAGTTAAAATGCTCCATTACTGCTTGTTGAGTCCTGATGTCTGACTTGTGACCATTAATTCTTTTGTGCAAATTCTAGGCTGCCTGACACAGAATCCAGAGGTGCATTGCTGGAAGACAATAGGAACAAGCCCACATGTCTGCTTTGTTCTCACTTAAATAATAACAGCACTATTATGGACTCCAACAACTTTCGGATCTTCTTCCTCTAATGTGCTATACGCCATCATGCTTGTAAATTGTCTCCCATGTAGCCTTAAACTATGTTACTCCATTGTCTTTCCCTCTCCACCTCTACCCCTTTGCAATGTATTTGTAAACTCAGAAAAGAACGTGGTATAAAAGAACCATTAATGATGGATTTGGATAAGCAATTGGATGGTCCAGACTCAAAGCAAGCATAAGAAACTGAGAATAACCCTCCCTTGATTTTATTAGTGTAAGAGGGGATATGTGGAAACGTAAACAGGCTTTCAAGATGCTGTTATTACACCCTTTGAGGTAGGCCAGACCACGACAAACACCGCAGGCATGCTAGTTTAACCTTTCGACTACGTCAATGCTTCTCCAAATACGTTTACTGATCCATTATCAGACAGACACGCATAAAATAACAATAATTTACTGTACACCAAATAAAGAAAAACTTTAGAAAATATTGCACAAAAGACCCTATAATTACAATCATTTCCCAAGTTCACCTGATTTTGTAAATATTTAAAACAAAAAGCTTTTACTACTAACCAAGTCTTTTCAAAATATCAGACAGATAATATGATATTTTCTGATTGACCATATATATATATAAGTCATATATATTTGTTTTCTGAGGTTTTCGCGGGTGTTTGTATGTAGGTCTTTGGTTATTCGGGTTTTCTCCCGCGTAAAATTGGAAGTGTCTTGGCGACGTTTCGACGAAGTCTCATTCGTCATCTTCAGGCTTCAGCTTCGTGCTTCTGGGAGCAATGTGTGCTCCCAGAATGTGACATTGCTCCCAGAAGCACGAAGCTGAAGCCTGAAGATGACGAATGAGACTTCGTCAGCATCTCAATTTTACACGGAGAAAACCCAACAACCAAAGACCTATATATATATATATGTTTTCTGAGGTTTTCACGGGTGTTTGTATGTAGGTCTTTGGTTGTTGGGTTTTCTCCGTGTAAAATTGGAAGTGTCTTGGCGACGTTTGACGAAGTCTCATTCGTCATCTTCAGGCTTCAGCTTCGTGCTTCTGGGAGCAATGTGTGATCGCAGCTGTTTCTTCCTTTTAACTGCTAGTGGGGTTTGAACTGATTGGGTGGGAGCTTGGCTGTGCTCTGATTGGATGGGGTTTTCTGTGCTCTGATTGGCTGGGGTGTGTCCTGTGTTGGTGGGGGCTTGGTTGTGCTCAGTCTAGTCTGTGCTGCAGGGGGATTTGAGCTGGTGAGCTGCATAGCTGTTGTTTGGCTTTGTGGTGGTGCTACATCTTCATAGTGGGTGTCAGTCTGCTGCATGAATGGATTGGAGGGGTTTGAAATGGCTAATGTTGCAGCTGCGGTCTGGCTTCTGGTCCTTGGTCGTGCTTCATGATCAGTGTGGGTTTGGGTCTGCTTTCTGGGTGGATGTGCGGTGGTGACATCCTGTGTGGACCTTGTGAGTGTGGGTCTGGTGTCATTCCTCGTGTTAGGGACTCGTTTGTCAATAAGGGCGGGTTTCCAAATGGCTGGTAGGCGGGAGGTGTCATCTCGTTTGTTCATGCTGTGTGGGCGTTTTTCTATCTCAATGGCTTCTCTGATTATTCTGTTGTTAAAGTGTTCAGTTTTGGCGATAGTTCTGGTCTTTTTAAAGTCAATATCATGTCCTGTGACTTTAAAGTGTTGGACCAGGGAAGAAGTTGGTTCCTCTTTTTGAATGAGTTCTTGTGTTCTTCAATGCGTGCACTTATTCTTCTGTTGGTTTGTCCAATGTATGTGGTGGGGCAGGCGGTGCATGGGATTTCATATACTCCTTGATTTTCTAACTCAATTTTGTCTTTGGGGTTTCTTAGGATGGTGGATATTTTTCTGTTTGTGCAGAATGCTGTCTTGATGTTGTGTTTGTGGAGGATCTTGCTGATTCTGTCTGTGGTGCCTTTTATATATGGGAGGAGGGCTGTGCCGTTTTCTTGTTCTCTGTCTTGGAATTTAGTGGGGGGTTCTTTTTGGGTTAGCTTGGTATCCTTATTTTTTTGGAATCCATTGGATGTTAGTACGTTAGTGAGAGTGTCTAGTTCGGGTTTTAGGTGTTGTTCATCAGCTAAGCATTTTGTTCTGGAGATGAGTGTCTTGGCTACGGAGTTGATCTGTGCTGGGTGGTGGTGTGAGAGTGCGTGCAGATAGCGGTTTGTGTGTGTTTTCTTCTGGTAGATGGTGTGTCCTAGGGAGCCACTGGGTTTCTGTAGACTAAGACATCCAGGAAGGAAGTTGGTTATTAACTTCTGTTTCCATGGTGAACTGTATTTTGGGGTGTAGGCTATTGAGGTGTGTGAGGAAGTTGTCAAGTTTTTCTTTCCCGTGTGGCCAGATTATGAAGGTGTCGTCTACATATCTGAGCCAGAGTTTGGGTTTGTGATCAGATTTTTCTAGAGCTTGGGTTTCAAAGTGTTCCATGTAGAGATTGGCAATGACAGGTGAGAGGGGTGATCCCATGGGTGCTCCTTCTACTTGTTTGTATTTTTGTCCATTATAGATGAAGTATGTGTTGGATAGGCAGTGGTTGGTCAGATCTAGGATGTGCTTGGGGGGGTTATATTTGTTTTGGATAGCTGTCAAGGCTTCTTTGATTGGCACTTGGGTGAAGAGGGATATGACATCAAAGCTCACGAGTAGGTCGCTGGGCTGTAAGTTTTGTTTCTGAACACTTTGAAACCCAAGCTCTAGAAAAATCTGATCACAAACCCAAACATGAGGAATGACACCAGACCCACACTCACGAGGTCCACACAGGATGTCACCACCGCAGTTCAAACCCCCACTAGCAGTTAAAAGGAAGAAACAGCTGCGATCACACACTGCTCCCAGAAGCACGAAGCTGAAGCCTGAAGATGACGAATGAGACTTCATCGAAACGTCGCTAAGACACTTCCAATTTTACATGGGAGAAAACCCGAACAACCAAAGACCTATATATATATATATATATATATATATATATATATATATAAGGTTATATAAGGTTATATATATAACCTATCTCTGAAATCTAATCTTTTAAGCTTATGTTTTGTTTTATTATTAACAAGAGCATGTTAAATTGTTCATCATAAACAATGTGTCTGCTATGCATGGATTCTAGAAAGTGGATGCCATTTACTTGTGTGAGTTTCAACCTTATTTCATGACAAATTGGAATTCTTTGGGAAAAAGTGAAGGAGTATCAATACTTCGGCACACCTGTCCACCCCTGCTTCATTATACATGAGGAGGAACAGGCTCTTCACACATTGCAGAGATTAGATAAAGGGACACACCACCTATTTTTCTCCAAAGAAAGGCCTCAACTATTTACAGATTATACAAACTGTAATTTGCACTGTGGTTTCCAGGAATGCGTGTTAGTTCCAAAATATCATTCCTGGACTTCCAACAGTGGTAGGCCATATAAATCAAAGAGATGGAGCTTTCTTTTCTGAAAAAGCAATTTTTAAAAAATGTATACAGATGTGAGCAATAGTATCTCTTTGTAAGAGTTGCTGATTGATGGGGGTCAAAAAAAATCTGGCTGATACAGTGCATATGTACAGTACAGTACATAAAGCTACAGTAATATTTTCTCCATTGCATGGTTTGTAAGATTATCTGAGAAGGTCATTTACAATTATGCATACTTGGGGTACAAAAAGTACGTTTTCCACCAAGGAAAGCCAACTTTTTTATTCTACATCAATTGGGCACATAATTCTGTATCTTTCGTCCTTTTGTTTGATATGTTCTAATAATGGGAACGAATCCAAACTTTGCAAAGCGAACGCTATATTAAATCACGCTATATTAAATGCCTTATCCTATTTCTCTTTGGCTTTACACTTCAATCGCTTATCTTTGCAGAAATGTGCTTTAATATTAATTTTTTTAAAAGCGGCAAAACACAGGATTGAGCATAATCATCACAGAATGCGTAAACTTTCACTTACGCTTCAGCTGCATCGTATCAGGCATAAGCAATCAACTTTAAAACCATTTAACATCATTCAATTTAAGCGACACAGTCCTTATCCTGGATGTCCTTGGGAATGAGGAAGAGGGTTAGGAAAGAATGTACAGTGGTACCTTGCTGGTACTTGTTGGTAATGCGTTCCAGAAGATGCAACGAATACTAAAACTGATGGGTACCGAGAAAAACCACATGATTTACCATGTGACCCACTCTTACAGCCAGAAGAAATAGCAAGTCACGAAGCAGAGCTGACATCAGCAAGTTCTTCCTTGCGTGTTGACTATTGGGAGAAAGATGAGTGCTGGGACAAGATTTCTGCTTCATAATGTGTCAAATAACGAATTTGACAAGTTTTGAAGCAGTCAAGTGCTGAGCTATGACTGTACTTGATCTACATTTTTTGAACTGACCTAACCCTTCCACTTTTCAGGCTAATAACGAATATTAGAAACCAGTTATCATTATGTGCTACTTGCAATTATGCATATGCTGTTCTTGGTTCCATAATCATACACACAACTGCACATAGGCACTGTAAGGGAAAATTGGATTGAAAAATATGTGAGTTTTTATGAGCTGTTCCTTTTTAAAGTGTAGTATTGTAGAAAATGGGCAGAATGGAATTATATGGAATAAATATGTGGGAAATTGCTATGCACCAAAAGAAAACTGATTCAGTGACTGCAGTAGAAAAATTAGGCAAGATCTTTTTTTTAAAATTTAGACTTACATACCGCCTTACAGTGCTTTACAGCTCTCTAAGCAGTTTACAAAGTCAACATATTGCCCCCAACGATCTGGGCAAATCATTACTTGCTTTGTAATATCCATTCATTCTAAGAGATCCTGTGTAAGAAAGCTCACAGTGAATTGTGCGGCAGTCTCCTATAGTTCAAGCATGACTATAGGATCATATATTATTTTATATGCCATTTTTAGCAAATAATACAGATTAAAGTTCTAATGGAACATTAAAAGAGATTCGGCAATGTATACAAAAGTTTGACATCTCAGATTAAGTGAGTAACTCTTAAGACATTATATTTTTTAAAACACCTAATAGATTATGCTGTATACTTTTGTTTTAGAACTTATTTCTATATTAATAGACAAAAACATGTTCTTTTCCAACACAAACATAAACCAGCCTGTAATAAGAGATCACCAGCATATTCCAGAAGAGTAGGTTTGTTTGGCGAAACTAAAAGAACATTCCAGAAGGTGTCTTAACAACACTGTCAAGAAAATAACATGGCTGTCCCTGTGTGGTCAGCATGAGTCAATTTCAAACCTGAAGAAGAGTTGATTTTACTATTCCAGTTTAAAAATAATCAATGCCATTTCTGTAAAGCATTTACTGCATTCATTGTTATTCAAACTTATCAAGATTCAAGTTATCTGCTGAGTTAATAATACCCTTGCATTTACTAGTCTCTTCCCTTACAACAATGAAATCTAATTTAACCCATCATCTTCAGTTGAAATGCAATTGAGAGAATAGCCCCGAGCTATAAACTGAAGGATACAGGCACAGTAGATTAAAAGTTAGAATGATATGGGGAATTATAATTACCATGACAACCAAGACATGTTCCTAATTTTGTACATTGGAAACAGAACAGTAGGAAATAATTTTAAGACCCTCATAACTGCAGCTATTTCAAATATCAAAGAGTGAGAGAAGAGACTGAAATTTACTTCTTCCACTAATTTTTCTTTGTATAATATACACATGTTAAACTAAGGCCTGAATGGGACCATTTGATTAAAAATACTTTTGAGACCCTTCTTTTCTAAGGACAGGATATTACACGGCAGCAATTTTTGGTTGTGGTTTGGATAACTGACTGGCTCTGAGAGGTGATTGCTGATCATGCCTGTCTATGGATCCTTCCATACATCCTGTTTGCCGTAGTGGGAGTACACCAATTAACAGTTTGTGGAGGACACATTCGCACTTTCATCTTGTCATTAATTCTTTGCTGAGGCAGGCAGAAGCCAGCCTAAAATGTTCTGGCTTAAAAATAGTGTTTCTCCTGCTAGCATATTTGGCAAAAGTCCTCCCAGGGGATATTCTAGTATATGTGAAGGAGGAATCCCTGAAGTCTGAATATCTACTGGCCTCAGTGTTCTGGCTCTTCTATAACATAAAAATGCACTGTATGTTCTAATCTAAATAAAATTTGCCAAAATCTCTTTGGGATTAGCTAACTGAAATTTTGATGTCTAGTCGTTAAAACTGTGTTGTATAAATGGAAATGCTGTGTCACTGTTTTTAAGGTGCTAAGTGTATATTTATTATGTATATATAATTTTAAAGAAATTCTTTTAAGTTTTTGAAACCTTTTGGCAGTCCTGGTTCCTGTTTCAGCCCATTACATTTGTTTTAAGAGTGCTTCTGTCTGCAAAATTCTTTCAGGACTGGTCTATTCCAAAGGAAGCTTATTAAGAGAATCTGTTAATTACCAGAGATTTAAATGACAAATGAGAAAATGGATCAATATTAATTTAGAGGAGAGGAGAGGAAAAAGGACTGGAGAGAGCACTAACCTTCCTGAGGATTAGTAATTTATTTTAGACTTCTGTAAAAATATATCTCTCAGTATCACTCAGTTTTGGAGGAAATCTTTAAAAGTCATTTGTTTGAATTGAGTGAGAGGATATTCATACATTCATTTTGTTTCAGTGATAAAGTTTTGCTGTAGATAAATGTATAAAACCTTTTGAGTGATGACATGACATTCATTAATACAAAGAACAAGCACACAACTCATCTGGCACCACACTCACACACACACACCCAGCCCCAACACCACACACTACACAAATGAAGGAGGTGTAGGACAGAAAGAAGAAATAGTTCCTGTGTTTTTATAGAAACAAAATGCTAAGAAGCAGAGTAACCTTTACTGACCAGCCTCCTAAACTGCATTCTGAGAAGCGTTTTTATTCAATGAAAAAAAGTTCATTGCTTTTTGAGTCAAGCCTGTGTTTGCACATCCTCCCTTTTTATCAGATTGCTTCTGTCATGCAGCAAAGTGAAGTGATCTGCTTCGGTGCATGGATGTGCTGTGAGAGTCCATGCTAAACTCAGATAAATTAATGATTAATAGATTAGCAGCAACAACATAACTATTTATAAAGGCGTGGAAACCATTTCTGAACACAGTTATATGTTTACATCTCTTTTTATGGGAATCTTAATTTGCCTGCAATCAACATCAAATGTGTATCACTTTGAGGTAGCAAGATGGCTTGGTCTAACACTGAACAAGAAGAATCTCCTCATGTGCCAGCTAGAGCATATTTCTATGCTTTTACTAGCGTAGTGATCATATTGTTTAGTGGCCGTATGCATCCAAGATTATAAACTTTTATTTTATTTATCTATTTTATAACTGCCTTCAGAAAGTGATGTACTTACTTGATGAAGTATTTGATTCCATCTGCTGTATATGCCTTTTCCCACCCATAAGGCAGACCTAAGTCAAGGGGGAGGAGACATGAATAAAAACAAAACGGAATGAATCATTCTCAATACCACAAATTTCATATTCAGACATATTTATGTACACATCAATCTATTTCATTTCAAGACAAACAATATTTTGCTAAGCGCAAAAAGAAGAAATAATCAGCATGAAAACTTAAAGGCAGATGACAAAAGTCTTTACATCAACGCATTGATCCTCACTTCCTACAAGTAATGTGCTCTCATCTGAACATCCTGGCTATGATGGGAGCTATCCTTCTACACCATTAATTTTAAATGTATGGCAGGAACATGTCCTAAGACCCAATTCTGAAAGACCCATCACTTTCAAAGAGGACAAGTTCCCGGTTTCCATGTTTCTTAGAGAGTCTCCCTTGATTTCACTCCTGTTGTAACTGTTCATTTTTGCCTTCTTACTTTGGACCCAATGCAGAAGGAAAGAGAAATGGAAACAGAAACTTCTCCATTATGTTTCTGGTCCCGACTACTTGTTTGCTTCTTCACTTAGAAAATGCAAGCAAACAAGCATTGGCAACAAGGGAGCCGAAACAGAGAACTCACCGCTGGAAAGGTTCTAGTAGTAAGCTGTAGGTGCTTGATCATGCCAACCTCATGGCTTAATTTCTTGAGGTTAAAATGATAGATGTGAAACCTCTGCTGGTGGTTTTGATCTATACTGTCTAATTTCCTCCTCTGCTAAATGTGAATTTCCTTCAAAAGTCAGGAAATTGTTCTTCATTGTTCTTCATGCAGATTTCATGCTTTGACATGCTTATATCTGATGTATAAAACAGAGACCTTGACTTCTTGTGAGCTTGCTATTCATTTTGTAAAGTACAGACTAGACAAGTGGCAATCTATATAATACTTGTTGATAGAAAATAAAGCTTT